>NC_143017.1:151299195-151657695 GCF_055824585.1 Amblyomma mixtum | reverse complement strand
CTTTGGCTAGTAACCATGCAACCAATCAAAGGGATCGTATAGTGATGCTGCAACTAAGTTGGACTGAGTTTAGTTAATTGCTTAATTAATCAATTAGCCTAATTAATATAGAGGAGAATTAAGAGGTCAGAAGAAAAGAAAAGAAAGACGCGCGCCGCAGCGTCCGCGGAAGGAGACGCTGCTGAAAAAAAAAAAACATAAGTACGAAGCCGCGTTCCCTCCACCACCACGCACTTCCCCACTCAGTAAGACGTTGCTCGTTTCATATACGTTGTGTCGAACATCCTAGACAGTTCCAACAATTGACAGGTTAATGACAGAACACGATGGATAGAAATACAATAATATAAATATGAAATAGCCTAATTAACCTTTCTAGTTAGACCGCATAAATCAATAAAACCGGGAACGAAATTGGTCGAGTTGGGGAATCGAACCAGGGTCTCCGGAGTGCGATACGAGCACGCTAGCCACTCCGTAATGCCAGCTGAATGGTTTGGAATGAACAAAGGCGCGTCTAGCTAATACGGCGTCTTCGTTCACTCCCATCTTCCCCCTTTCCCTTACGGCGAGGTGCAGGTGTCCACCCAGATATGCGAGAGAGATACATTTCCTTTCCTCAAAAAATAAATTTACCGTCCAGCAAGGCGTACAGCCGAATTGGCGATGGCGTTCTGTGGACTCCCTGGCAGCGTTGCAGGACGCTGTCGCGTTCCACTCTTACAGGCGAAGCTTAACATGTTAACCACACATCAGTAGCACACGCAGACAGCCAATGGACGCGTCATTCGCTGGCAGCACTTGATTCATCATTCACAACCACATTCTTAACGTACGCTCCCTTGCCGCACATGCCAAGGACGTACACCACGATCACATTCTGCGCCATTCCTCTGTACTTTGCTTTGCTGAAACCTGGATGGATCCCGAAGAGCCTCTCGAAATCATAGATTTCCTATACTGCTGTGGTGCTCGCAGAGACCACAACAGAAAGGCGGGAGTCGCTATCTACTTGCGCACAGGTCTCTCTGCAATACCAGTCGAAATGTTTGGCACGTCACATGAAGTTGGCGAACTGTGCGCCGCAAAGTTGCCCAACGGCTTGCTGGTAGTAGCTGCCTACTTCGCCCCTACCGCACTCACGAAAGACGTCGTGCACTTCCTGCAACTCGCATTAACCGTCCATCGATCCACACCGATGTTAGTAGTGGGGGACTTTAATGTTGACATAAAGACAAACAGCAATTTCCTAACACTTATGCGGGAGAACATCCCGTTCCTCTCGCTCGTAACGCGTCCCACGGCTGTGACAACCTCGCGAGGCACTTGTATAGATCTCGTCTTTGAGAATCAAGCATTGGTGTACCAAGTCGAACATATATCAGTCTATTTCCCCGACCACAAAGCTTCCTTCATGACTGTCAAGAACTGTTAGTGGAGTCTTTGTTAAAGGAATACGTGTGAAAAATAAAAAAAAATTCTGTGATAGCGCATACATGTGTTGCTCGATTTCTTTGCCTCAATCTATCGAAAAGGTGAAACAGCTTATTTGCTGCGCTCAAATTTCGCATTAGGAAGTAACGTAATCGTCGGTAATTTTTTTTTTTTTTTGAAGAAGTAGAGACCTGAAAGTAGCGGACGAACGTAACTCCGGCGCAGACTTGGCCGCCTTTCACAGCAAGGAGCGCACCTGTTGTAGCATAAGCTCGCCGCTGCATGAGCTGCAAGGGCTGCAATCCGATCTTTGTAGCGGATGCTGCTGCGTACTCAGTTTTCTAGCATTGCCAATTTTAAGCATAAATCGCTGTATTGTCGACTGCACAGGCAAGCACATGCGATATTTCATCAGGATCTCGGTTTGAAGCTTCTGTCTCTTAATGTCCCGCGTGGTAAACGTTGCATCGTACACACATAGCGTTTCTCGGTTACCGCAGGATGAATGCTTTGAAAGCAACTTGCGTACAACAACAATGGAGATTGGCTCCCCACACGTCACTCGAGAATATGAAGGAAGCATTTTTATGGCGCCACGATAGCAACTGGAGAGCCGGTCACAGTGCTGCTGCTAAGCTACATTCTAAAAGCGACACTACGGCCTCTCATTAGGAGATCATTATATTAATGCAGACTTAACTGCAACGAAAATTTTCTTTGGAACCCATTTGTTTCAATTTCAAACTTTCACAGCTCTGTTGAACCTGCCGCCGTTGCTGCTCCATCCGAAAAACAATATATGCTGATTTAACAAGACAACGTCACAAGGAGATAGCGCTTCTGCTGCGGAACCTGTTTCTGCGTAAAGCATGCTGGTCAGCTCGCAGTGCCGTAAAGGAACTCCAGTACATGAATCACTGAGAAACTTTGGGCGTGCGCTGGAAAATCACGAAAATATAAAAGCCCTCCCTTTCCGGCTCATATTGTCGGTATGGTCTCTTTCGCCTTGCTCGAAAAAGCATCATTATTTTACTTCTGAAATGGTGCAGCTCGTAGCAAAAATGTATAGTCCCTCTCCTGCCTGATGAAAATACCTGAAGTGGTCAAACTGGTTTTAAAATACTCATTGAACCTGGTATCGAGTGGTTTCAGCTGCACCGCATGGTAATTTTGAATTACTCCCTTCATTCACTGCTCTCTTCCTCGCGTCCGTCAACCGGCGATTGCTTTATGCGTCATTTTCTGCCTGCGGAAACACCCCAAGGTCGTGCTTGACTGATTCGCTACCGACACTTGAGTTCGAACGAACAGCCCGGCAGCTGCGCCCTGCTGGCAATTTTTTTTCCTTGACAGTACTACAGCCGCAGGACGACGGGACTACATCGACAACGTCAGTACTAGAAAGCTTTAGCACTCTTGTATGGTCAATACGCTAACTATGCTAACCACGACCGCGAGGAAAATGCGGGCAGATGCATCTCAAACTGTAGAAACGGTCACGCGTTGCCGTACTGGCCGTTTTAAGTGCGCGGCTCTGCTAAAACGTTCTCTACAAGCAGCCCACAAAATACAAGCTATTATTACAATGATTTACGGCGACCCTTTGATTCCCGGCTGATTTCATTTCACGGTGAGCTCTGAGGGGCCTGACAACAGTAGCTCGAGGCTGGTGTTGTCAGTTACGAGCGATATCTTTGCTGGGGTCTTGTAACCACACAGAGCCTCCAACGTCTAAGATCCTAGCTGACACTTCTTCCGTCGTCTGCAGATTCAGGCCCCTCAACGGCAGCCCTGGGCCGAACGAGATCAATTTCAGCGCCGGGAAATGCTGCACGAAAGGTAAGCAGACACGGCAGCACATTTCAGAGAGGACGGTAGCACAACTAGGTCCTCAAAGATCCACTTGATCACAGGCGAGGTAGTTGTGCACAATTGTCTGAAACCACACGTAGCACATGCAAGAGTGCAAGATGCAGGTAGGGCGAACATTTGCCCTTGCTACAAAATGCGATAGAAAAAAGGCGCGTCTGTTAATGGGACCCTTGGGTGCCGTGGTCTGCGATGAAGAAACCCAATATGTCGCATGAAACTTATCCAAATAACAGGCGGTAGGACAATATCAATAACTCTTTCACTCTCCCTTTGTGCACAGGTTATCCTTCTCCCAGTGACACTCCTTATCCCTTACACTATTTCTTTCGAAAAATAATTGATTTGTCTCATTGTCTGTCCCATTGTGAACAGGCACCCGGAGCGGTGCCAAAGCGTCAATGTTTTTACGTTTTTAAGCATGAAATGCTTTTAGCTCCCGTTGTCGGCAGTGTGGTGACGTCACGCCGAGACCGAGAGCCAACATCCGGGCGCTGAATTCCACTCATCCGGGCACTGAAACGAGAACATCAGGGCACCGTACGAGATTTAACGAGACTCTCTAAGCCCTCCTACAGGACCGGCATACAAGCGCCGGTAGCTTCGCGCCGAACGGGTGGTGGCGTTCCTACCTTCCTGAACGGTGCGGCTCGGGTGTCCACCGAGATGACAGAGAATTACTGCGTAATTTCCTTTCCTCAAAAAGCGTCGCGTTCAAAGAACAAGGCATCGCGCCGAATGGGTGGTGGCGTTCCGCGGACTACCTGGCAGTGCTACACGCTATCGCGTTCCACTCCTAAAGGCGAAGCTTAAGCGTCATTAATTAGCAGTTAATTAGTATTTCGCCATTAATCAGTCATTAGTCACTAATTAGTAATTTGCCATTACTTCGTCATCAGTTGTGTGACGTATCCAGTGGTGACATCACCAGTGTCACATAGGCAAAGTGGTGCGGAAAACGCTTTCGCCTCTACGCACTTTACACAGTTTCGAACGCGCTGCATATACCGTATTGTGCGTTTTTATCGTAGAGACTTTCAAAGATTTTCCCGCCTCAACCGCTCGATCGTTTGCGGTGAAACTGCACACAGAGTTTGCGCAATACGGTAACTTTTGTATCGTAGCAAGTTTTACAACGGTACTCACTTATTTGAGCCCTGCATGATGCGAAATCGTAGTTGTCTGCGTAGAGATAGTCGAAACAAAACTCGCAGACGCCGTTTTTTCGCTGAAAGGCGGCAGTGGCGCCATCTGTTTTCAGCAGTGAAAAGCGTCACGACAAAGTGCCGCGGCGATTTTGCAAATAACATCACCTGAAAGGTAAAGCCTCGTTAAATCAGTTGTTCTGATATCTTTTTTCGCTCAGTTAGCCGAAAAAACGGCATATTCAAAGGGCACGCGTACAGTGTAGGCACGCGCTTCATGCAACGCTCACCTCGGCTACCTCGGCGCCTTGTCGTGACGCTTTTCACTGCTGAAAACAGATGGCACCACTGCCGCCCTTCAGCGAAAAAATGGCGTCTGCGGGTTTTGGTTCGACGATCTCTACGCAGACAACTACGATTTCGCATCATGCACGGCTCAACTAAGTAAGTACCGTTGTAAAGCTTGCTACGATACGAAAGTTACCATATTGTGCAAGCTCTGTGCGCAGTTTCACCGCAAACGATCGAGCGGTTGAGGCGGGAAAATTTTTGAAAGTCTTTACAATAAAAACGCACAATACGGTACATACTTGTCAGGCCTGCGTCTCGTCGTGTACGCGTACGCTTCGTGTTATGCCCGCGAACATTTCATGCTTACTCTACTCTCGGTTACGGGAGAGGCAGTGATTTTTGTCTTTGTGAGGGACTGTGGTCCCTTTGTATGAATTATGGGTCCAATAAACTTCTCTTCAATGCTCAAGGCTCACACGTATGTTTCGGTCTGACGCCGTTAGGCCGCAGTCCCGGCTCACTGTAAGCTCACAACCATTTGGCGGCGCACCCGTTGCGTAGACTTTCGACCGGTCATGTATGTCACCCACGTTAACTATCTTTTGACGCACCCATTTCCAACCGAAGGACAAAGATTTACTTATACCAGAAGACTCTGCCAATACACTGCCACAGTAACGAACCCTGGCACTAGTTCGGAGTACGCCTCTAAGTCAAGGCACAGAATGTTGAATTTACACGTTTTTTAAGGTTATGTTTTAACCATGTGTTTCCAATAGCAAACACGAAAGTTCGAGGTAGGATATCCGTTATAATTTAATGTAGATTTATAGGGCTGCGTTCGAATATATGTGTTTTCTATTCGTTTTACTGTGGTTTGTAGATCTGCTTCTTGAAATTAGCCACTGGGACTTACATGTCCAGTTCAATTAATAAAATGGTATCGTCTAGTACCTAATTTTCTTGACCTATCCTTATCTCAGTACACCAGTTAGCCTGAACTGTAGCGAACAAAGGCCGAATGTGTATATGCATGATTTTGCAAGATTTGATGCTACATCGTTTTGATTGTTTTTAGGTGTGCATTTAAAATTGGTCCCTTTTTCTGATACCCGTGCAAAAATCGTGGTTGAAAATTTTGCGTGTATTTTCAACTCTTTTACAGGAAGGTAAATTGCAATTGACATGACTTCGTGACATTTAGGATATTCCTTTACGCAGAGTCATCAATTTGTTTTCAATTGAATAACCTTGAAGTATCTAGCGCAGCAGCATTTAAAATGATACCAGTGTTATTTTTTCGCTTTTCTTCCTAATTCACTGTGGCGAGCGCTTGTTTCTTCAGATCCATCACCTGCAATTGATTTCACATTTCTTTAGGTACAGCTGAACCGAGTCATCTTAAAAAAATTACGAGGAACTTTAGCGGCTAAAGTGCTGAAAGGCGAAAGCCTGAGTGCTGCATTCTGCTACGTGATTGTTCACTGCACATTTTGTTGGTGCATTAATTAAGTGCCAATTAATGACGCTTAAGCTTCGCCTTTAGAAGTGGAACGCGAGAGCGTGTTGTAGCGCTGCCACGGAGTCCAAGGAACGCCACCACCCGTTCGGCGCGATGCGTTGCCCTTTGAACGCAACTCTTTTTGAGGAAAGGAAATGGGGCTGTAATTCTCTGTCATCTCGGTGGACACCTCAGCCGCACCGTACAGGAAGGGAGGAAGTGTGAGTGAAAGAAGAAAGAGGGGCCGTAATGAAGAAAATGAAAATTGTATTTGAGGAAAGGAAATTACGCATTAACTGTCTCACATGTCTGAGTAGACACTAGTCGAAAATTGTATTTGAGGAAAGGAAGTTGCGCAGTAACTGTCTCACATATTTCGGTGGACACCCGTCAAAATTCGGGCGCGGTGACGTCACGACAATTTGGACCAATCTGAAACGCGGACAATTACGCCTTGCTCGTCGGTAAATTGGTTTCTGAGGAAAGGAAATGTATCTGTCTCTCATATCTCAGTGGACACCTAAACCTCACCGTAACGGGAAGGGAGGAAGATGGGAGTGAACGAAGACACCGTATTCACTAGACGCACCTTTGTTCATTCAAAACCATCATGCTGGCATGGCGGAGTGGAAGCGTGCTCGACTCGCACTCCGGAGACCGGGGTTCGATTCCCAAGCTCGGCAAATTTCTTACTTGGTTTTATTTATTTATCTGGTCGGACTAGAAAGGTTAATTAGACTAATTAGTTAGGTAAGCAATTAACTAAACTCAAACCTACTTGGAGCATCACTATACGACCCCTTTAATTGGTTGCATGGTTAGTAGCCAAAGTACAATTGGCCCCGATTGAAATTCGCGCACTGTGACGTGACGACCGTTTCGACCAACTGAAAAGCGTGACATTCTCTGTCGACAGCTCCTGCTTACAACGATGAGGCATTAAAGGCTTCCGCCTTAAAATATCGTTAGAACAGAAAGGCGGGTTGGTATTTGAGCCACATTTTGTACGCCTACAGCGAGTGACGCCGAAGAATTTCAGAAGCCTACCTTTCTGTAAACCTACTTTAAAAGCAGCGTCTACACTGCTTAGGCCTTGTAAGCCAGCTTGTAAAGGTACCTGGAAAGGTCTTCCAAGGCGAAAACATTTACGCGCAGAAACGTTGCATCTGTATCCTTTCTGACTTCTTCGTTTTGTCACTTCGTGCAGCAGTCCGATGCAACAAGGAAGGCCTCCACGCTCGCAGTGAAGCCCAGCGCAGCGTTCAGGATGCGGAACCTGCCAAGACACTCCACCACCAGCCTGGCCCCGTCGTCGAAGAGTACTACCCGTCGCTCCGTGTCGATTGCAGATCAAGAAGCAGCATTCTCCAATCAGGGCGTGGACGAAAGGAGAAAGGTGAGGCCCACCATGTTAAGTGTCGTGGTTGCACTTGTCCGTGTAAGAGAGGGAGAGAGAGCAGGTAGACTGGTTTCTTGCAAACACAAAGTGAACAAGGAATGCAAAGACTCAGGGAGGTTTTCAACGTTTCATCGAGAGGGCTTGTCCTCTTCCTCTTGTGAAAATGTTGGCAAGCTTCCTCAGGCTTCCCCCTTCCTTGTTCACCTTATGGTCATACGTGTGGCACTCAAAACCTCATATCTTCCACTGCGACCACAGTAATTGAATGTCTCGTGCAATAAACGATGCCACTGTCAGCGGCGATCAAATACAAGTCTCTTATGCGACTGCAAAGGTATAGGGCGCCTATCGTCCGCAGATGTAGACGGCAGAAGCACAGCAAAGACGACATGACGATATATATAGTTCGACTTCTGTCTTTTATGCTGGTCCAACAGCCCACATATCTGCTTTGACACCTAGCGGCACCCACGGGCATGACAGGTGCACGTTAGGGCTCTGACTCGACTGGAAATTCTGAGAGCAACTATGACGTTGAAAGTGTTGGCCAGTTGCGCTGAATGCAATGCTGACACGCTTCTGTCATGTTTTTCACGCTCCGTTTTTAAGCATTAAATGCTGTTTGCTCCGTTACGTTGTCGGCGCGTCTCGGGTGGCCTTGGCGCCAGGACGAAGGAGAACGCGGCGACGAACCTAAGCGAACTTTGGCGAAGCTTTCTGTCCGCCCGGTGATACGTGTTGCGCTGCCGCCGGAGCAGCGCATGCGTCAGCATCGTCTTCCTGGTCCCGCGGTGGGCGCAGCTGTGGCGCGGCGCGAAGGACTCTAAGTTTTGCGAGGCAGCCCGAGAGGCGCAAGCGTAGTTGTGGTGGCACTTAAGCTAGGCGAACGCGGCGCGTAGTTTGCCGCCATTACGTAAGGCACGCTAACCATATAAAACACCGTTAATTAGTTACTCACTGACTCACTTTATTTATTCGAGCTGTTTGCCATTAGGCATAATGAAAAAGGGAAAGAAAGTTATAAAAAGGAGTGCAAACAAGCCTCGCTTAAAAAGCGGCAGAAGTTCGCGACAAAGCGATTATGATGAGTCCACTTGCGATAGTCGCCTGCAACGTCCCATCGCAGGCCAACCTTTCTTAGGACATTTCGTCTCACGGAAGCTGTAGCCGGGCAAGTCCACAGCAAATGGTTTTCGTCACACTGGTCGGGCGCAACACCACAATGAGGACACTTGTCAGTCACTTCGTAATGTTTGTCACGCCACCGATGACGCACAGAAGGAGTCAGAGCCGCTCCTGCCCGAATCCGGGGCACAGATACCTGCTCCTCCCGAGTGAGACTCCGGGGGAGAGGGTACGAACACGGAGGAATTAGAGCGCGTGTTCGCTGACGCAAAGACTGTTTCTCGGAAACATGGGACAGGAACGGATCTGAGGGAAGAGGGGAAGGTGGAGGGATATCGCATGTGTCAAAGTGTGTCACTGCATCCACATCAATATTATGCGGATCCTAGGCATGCCCGCGAATCCAATGTATACGCACAGGACAGGTTAAGTGACTGACTCACTTACGAGCTCTAATTTGTTTTTCGTCAACGTGGTGCTCGCCGCATGTCTTATTTTGAACCAAATGTTTTACGAAATCATCTATTACATGTATTACATGAAAGTAGGACGCAGGAGACAACGAACTGAAAAAAAATCCTAAAATCTGAAATCCGTCGTGAAATTATTAGGCCAGGCATAATTTTGAGTTCGTTACAATTTGTGGCATTCGACATGAATCTGTATATTTTTTTGCCGCGGACATTAAATTCGAGTGGATTTGCTCGGAACATCCCGGGTGCATCACATTTTGTCTATTTTATTAGCATACCAGCGTCACACAAAAGAAAACGAAGCAACAACAGGGTTGATTAGAAAACAATATACGTTTCCTTTTTCGCCATGTGGTCATATGTGCTTGCACCTCCTTCCTCACAGTCGAAGAGCACCGAGGGGAAATGGAGGACGGCTGGCGCTGAGCAGGACACGACCAGCAGCACGACGCCCTCTGTCGCACCCATTCAGCGACGCCTGGACACCCCGGGCATGGTTCAAAGACTCCTCGCGGCTACTGGTTTGCGTGGTGCTGGTGCTAAGACGCCTCCGTGCATCATGAGCCCTGACAGCCGGGGCGTCAGGTCCTCTATCAAGCAATCAGCAATTATCCAACGCAGCCATTTCGTCCCCAGCGAGGTCAGTTCTTCATCAGCGAACTTCTCAAAGATTGTCCATTCGGAATATACATGGTGTGTCACCTAAGCCTTTAGGCCGGGGGTCCCGTGACAGTCGCTAGACTTTGGGACCCTCGCCTGTATACTGAATTTATGTAACCTATTTGTACACAATAAATTCGTATCGTATCTTCTTATCTTACACAATTAAAAAAAAAGGATTTTTGAGTTAGAAGCGCACTTTTGCGTCTTAGTATTGTTTATACATCAGAACACAGCTAACACGTGCTAACTAGTACGCTGCTTAACAAATACTGAATAGTAAACTTTTTAATTCTTACAGTTAAGCTCCTTAATTATAGATACGCGTATAGCCCACCGTAAGTGACATCCATATCAGTTTTTAGAATTTCGAAAACGTGGTTACCCGTGGCGCTATCGCACAGCAAATTTTCGCTACATCGCACAAAAATGCATGCGCTTTCCAGAAGCGTGCAGGCAAAGTAACTCCTCCACTGCACGCAAGTCGTCGAAATATCCCAAATTTGTTGGCCCACAGCGTCGTGGGTGAACGCGTTTTCTAAATTTTAAAAGCTGATATGGATATTACTTACGATGGTTACACGCCTGTCAGTAATTGGGGGAACAACCGGTAAAAGTTAGGCAGTTAACTATTTAATATTAGGTCACCAGCCCGCTAGTTAGCGCGTCTTAGCTGTATTCTGATGTACTGCGCTGGTAACAATGATACGCGAAAAAAAGCGCTCTTCTAACTGAAAAAACCTATATTTAAAAACTGCGTAAAGTAGTAGGTGAAACAGCCTCTATATGCCTTCTCCTTTGTGCGTGACGACCGTCTGCAGTTGGGCCTAATTGGTATTGATTTGAGAACGCAAGGAAGCAGTCCTCTGGCACAGAGCCTCTTTTGTGTGCCTCGTTTTGTGCTGTGTCAACACGTTGTCTTCTTAACACGTTGTGGTTTCTCACCATGCTCTTTATTCTACTTTGTGCATTTATCCCTTCAGACCCATGAAACCTGGCGTCCTGGTGCTAAAAAGACCCTGGCTGTCATCGCGGCGCTAACACTGACGACCTGTCTGGGAATTTTGTTGATCCGGATGATGTACTGGGTGAAATCCATTGCAGCACACGACTCCTGCACGACTGACGCTTGCGAGGCCTACTCCAAGAACCTGCTCGAGTCTATCAATAAGTCGGTCGACCCGTGCCAGAGCTTCACACAGTTCGTCTGCGGCGGCTGGGAACAGAGGCACCTGAGCAGTGTGCGTGAGACCCACATCTTTGACATCCTAGACAACTTGCGCCGAACCGCACTTGCCATGGACATTCCGGCCAGGGGTCAGAGCGAAGTGCAGCGGGCAGCGAAACTATTCCTGAGCTGCGATGACGTGTTAAATGGAAGGAGCGACCAGTTGCCAGCCGTTAAGCGAGCGCTGGAAAGCGCTGGTATCGTCTGGCCGGAACAGCCGAGCGAAGCTGATGCCTTGTACACACTCCTGCACAGCTCCCTGGTGCTCGGTTGGGGCAGCATACTCGACTTCGTCATTGACCGGTCTCCACAGCAGGACGCTTTCGTAATCAAAGCTGGCAGGGCATTCTTACTGGTCCTTAACCAGGCCCGCGGCTTCAAGACGGAAGGTGCGAGAGTAGCTTATTTCAAGCAGTTGCGGCGAAGTTTCCAGAGGAACCTTTCCGGACGCGGCACTGCAATAGTGAGCTATGAAGACACAGTCGTCATCGAAAGCGTTTACATAGAAAGGCTCGCCAAGCCCTATTTTACTCAAGAACACGACAGTATTCTATCGCAGCTTGAACATGTGACAGATATAAACGGTACGCTCCTTTCTGTGGATCGCTGGTTGACCAACCTCGCCATATTGAACATCACCTTCCCCAAAGGCGTAAACATAACGACAACCAGTTCCGAATACTTCAGGGCAGTGCTGGAGCTTTGGGCTGCGCTAGGCGAGGACCGTTTTCATTTGCTGGTGTCGTGGTGCACAGTGCAGGTGGCTGCCCTATACGCTAACCAGGAGTTGATCTCAAACTTCTATGTTAGCAACCCGAAAATGGCGACGAACTATCATGGAATCTTCTGCGTAAGTCGTGCCATGTCCCTATCAGCCCATTCGCTGTTTTCCAGCTACGTCGCTGCCATCCAGCAGAGTGACGCCGGCGAAGACGCCCAAACGACCGTTATGTCCGTTCGCGACGCATTTCGGAGGCGGCTCTTCAGATGGGCATACTCCGACCCGAACATCACAGTCGTCTCTAACTGGAACTCGCTAGAAGTGGTGTTCCGCAATTTCGCCACCACAAATTACACGTCGCCCTTTGGCGACTTGTCGGATATGACTGATTCGCTAGTGGACAACTGGCACAAGGTCACGCAGCTGGCAGGAAGCGCCCCGGGTACTTTCGCCATGCCCTACTTACTCAACAGACTCCATTATCGCGTGGAACTGCCCCATGAGCGAGACTTCCAGCTCATGCCTTACGCGCTATCCTTCCCACTATTCCACGATGACCTCACAGCGGCCATCAACTATGGCGGCCTCGGGGCGGTTGTGAGCAGAGCATTGGGCAGGCTCTTCATCGATGCTTACGAGGCGGCAGGCTCAGCACAAGCCAGGAGGATAGAAATGGTGCTCAACTGCGTCCAAGGACACGCGCCCACCGACGAGGACAGCAGCGTCGACACTGGGGCCGAGGCTTTCGGTATGGGTGCAGTGGTGGACGCGTATAAGAGCGTGGCCCCGTCGGATCGGTCCGTCTCGGGGCTGGAGGAGTACACCGGGACTCAGCTGCTCTTCATCGCGGAGTGTTATCACAAGTGCAGAGGCAGAGCGAAAAGGAACCCGGAAACGGTGTGCGACATACCATTGAAGTACTTTCCGGAGTTCGCGGCCGCCTTTCATTGCGATCCGCGTACGCCAATGCACCCTTTGCAGCGCTGCGGCCTCTTGTAAGGTGCGTTGGTGCCGGTAGCAAAATCTTGTCGTGCTTTGTGTTAGTCGTAGGGACTTTTAACTTTAGTACGCGAGCACTCTTTCATTTATAAGTGTCGATGCGTGCTGACGCCTAATACCCGACGCATTTGCTAGTACTGTGATTCTGATTTTCTGCCTGCTTCTGGAGATCACCGCAGATGCACTGAATTTCAGCGTTGTGTCAGTGCGCGTTATAGGAAGTGCCACGCTTGAGGCCTATGACGCAAATAATTGTGTGCAGTGCGCAATGCTTTGGTGCGCTCTTTTTTTTTTCGAGCACGCAATGGCGGATAATGTAAAATTCACAGCGTCATTTACTGGCAATTGCGTACAATGTACAGTTCTCAAGTAACACTTGTTGCTGGGCTAGTTGGTGCATTTTTCTTCGTACCAAAGCTAGCGCAAAACACGACACACACAAGAAAGGTAGACAGGACAACGCGCTACTGACAACTGATCCTTTATTGGAAAGAAACACGTAATATATAGGCATACCGTCAACCCACCTATCAGCTGCAGCAAACGTCACAATGATGTAAAGGGTCATAAAAGCGATAAAACCCTTATAAAAATGGTCTATAGACTTTCTATAGACTTTTTATAGACTCTATAGCCATCCTATAGACTTTTCTTTTTGTCTATAGACAGTCTATAGAAAATCTATGGACTAAAGTCTATAGCTGCTTCAATTTCCTTTTGTCTATAGACGGTCTATAGACTCTCTATAGACAAAGGTCTATAGCCGCCTCAATTTCCTTTCGTCTATAGACTGTCTATAGACCCTCTATAGACTAAGGTCTATAGCTGCCTCATTTTCCTTTC
The DNA here is from genome assembly GCF_055824585.1 of Amblyomma mixtum. Classification (NCBI taxonomy): domain Eukaryota; kingdom Metazoa; phylum Arthropoda; class Arachnida; order Ixodida; family Ixodidae; genus Amblyomma; species Amblyomma mixtum. Next base: position 151,644,007 of record NC_143017.1, on the reverse strand, counting down.
GTCTATAGACTGTCTATAGACTGTCTATAGACTAAGGTCTATAGCTGCCTCAATTTCCTTTTGTCTATAGACTGTCTATAGACACTTTATAGACTAAAGTCTATAGCTGGCTCAATTTCCTTTTGTCTATAGACAGTCTATAGACTCGCTATAGACTGAAGTCTATAACTACCTCCATTTCCTTTCGTCTATAGAAGGTCTATAGACTTGCTATAGCCTAAGGTCTATAGCCGCCTCAATTTCCTTTTGTCTATAGACTGTCTATAGACTAAAGTCTATAATTGCTTCAATTTCCTTTCGTCTATAGACGGTCTATAGACTCGCTATAGACTAAGGTCTATAGCTGCCTCAATTTCCTTTTGTCTATAGACTGTCTATAGACTAAAGTCTATAATTGCTTCAATTTCCTTTCGTCTATAGACGGTCTATAGACTCGCTATAGACTAAGGTCTATAGCTGCCTCAATTTCCTTTTGTCTATAGAGTGTCTATAGACTAAAGTCTATAACTGCTTCAGTTTCCTTTCGTCTATAGACTCGCTATAGACTAAGGTATATAGCTGCCTCAATTTTCTGTTGTCTATAGATCCTCTATAGACTAAAGTCTATAACTGCTTCAATTTTCTTTCGTCTATAGACGGTCTATAGACTAAGGTCTATAGCTGCCACAATATCCTTTCGTCTATAGACGGTCTATAGACTCTCTATAGACCAAGGTCTATAGCCGCTTCAATTTACTTTTGTCTATAGACGGTCTATAGACTTTCTATAGACTACAGTCTACAACTACCTCAATTTCCTTTCGTCTATAGACTGTACACTATAGATAGTCTACTGCCTATATACCAGTCTATAACAATCGTAATTTTATCTAACAATGTTCGATACACTGACTTTCGACTAAGTCCAGAACAATGTCAATTCATTTTTGCACTGCATGTTGAGAGGACCTGCATCTAGTGACCGCAACTATGTCGGGAGTCCCCCACCTCCTTCGCTATTACGGAAATTAAAAAGTATTGCGTAAGGCCATCACAACACCCTCCTGTATATTGTTTTCAGGAGCATTGACAAGCTCCTTTTCGTTATACCGTGACGTATATTGTCAATACAATTAGATATTAATGCTAACAAGTAAGCCGAGGAAAGGCAGCCGTTCTTGAACTAAGGGCGCCCGCAAACTGTACTACATCGAACGAATACGCTGTCCCTTAAAGGAATCGCTCTACACAATTCCATTCCATATCTTTCGATCGTTACTGTCCAACGCGCTGAAATCAGAAACATTTCATCAAAGGTTCTACATTTCTCTTTAAAACGTCCTGAAAATAAAGGGGGAAATACGGATGTGAGAATTCAAGGAAGCGCCCATGCCTTAGAAACACTTTAGATTAATCTCAAAGAGCCTGGTCCTCTGTGCGATTAACATCTGCCATTTCTACCTTTGCAGTTTGTATTCACGTGAATAAGTGCTGCGACGCAACAGTCACAAAACCAGTATTTTTTTGTTCCTACGCTTGCACCTTTTGCTTCGGAGCCGATGACACGCTGATGTGGCGCATATCAGTTTTCTAAACACGAACACACGCAAAAAAGACGTTGTGCTATGCAACCTTATAATTATTATTTGAGAATTGTACAACATACTATTCGGTGGGAGATGCGGCGCGTATACCGACAAGAAGTTAGATTTCGGTTTTGTTTTCACGAAAACAATAAGATTTTTAGAGGGTAAGCGAAGAATTTAAGCTTGTAAACCAATCGCCTTCTGTGGTCTTGGATATCAGATCAAGCTGCACACGGCAAGAGTGCGAGCGATAAAGATACGACCGTGAAATGGGTTTCTGTTTTACGTTTTACCCATTTTACCGCGAGACGGCGGAAAATAATTCGGGCTGCAAACGACCCTGTGCGTTGCTGCATCAATGGCGTTGGCAGTGTTTTTCGCGGATTACGTTTTCTTCAAAATCCAGCTTCATCGTCCGCTTACGGTAAGTCTACACGTTTAAATTTTATTCATTTGGTCTCCTAAACCACTCTAAGCAGAGCTGTGTGTGCAGAACAGATTATGTGCGCAGTTACAAACGTCCTATCTTGTCCTATCTTCATTTCTAAGGCGGAATTAAGCCATCCGGTTCTCGACTAATGCCGCTTATCTCTGTCCCGCTGTCTTTACTAACGCGCGGAAAGGCAGTCTGTGCGATGTCCTTGATGATAAGCCGCTCCTCGCGAGCTGTCTACTAGATTTTTCGTGTTTCAAGGTAGATGAGCGGCCAGAAATGTCGTTTAGCCTGTGAATGACGGCCGAAATGGAACTGTGTGTTAGTTAGCGCCGTGTGAGCTCAATTTACTTTGCACCTCCGAAAACGTACTTACATACAGTCTCGTTCAGTGGTGGATTACATTTATTTTCTTATCTTTGTGTTATCGCCTCTCTGGACCATGGAGTGCTGTTCTTTTTGAGGTGTGCATCGCTTGCTACGTATGGACGCTCGCTCGGTGCGCGTCGTGGACGCCGACGTTTCAGCAAAGGTGTCTTGTAACGCTATAAACTGGAGCGCGAGACGTTTCTCAAAGTTGTATTCAAGCGGCGCTGGAGGAATGTTTATAGTGTGATGGGTGAATAAAATTCGTTGCCGGCGCGAATGGCCGTCGTGCTCAAACACCGCGAAGAACCCACGAGCTCCATCCCATCTCCCCTTCGTTGCACACGTATGGATTCGTCCGTGTCTGTCATCGGAGCCGTTGGCCGCCGCCGCTGGCTTGCGGGCACTTCATTTTGAAAGCTGGGTAAAGGTCGGCTCGACAAGAGGTGGCTTACATTTCGTTCCGAGTGGTTCGTTCATGAATCCCGCTCACGCGTGCACAGATTTCTAGAATACCATTTGCGCGAGAGGCAAAGTATGTGTTTCTGATTTCAGACTGCTACGTTACGAAAGCGCCGATGTGGCTCGCCGCTTATTTGCGCCTAAAATTAAATTGAGCTCTCGTGTTATTATAGCTGCGGCTGTTGAAGGCGTTAATTGTTTCATTGAAGTACTTCCTACTTTGAGCACGTTCAATGCTTTCGCTGATTTTTCTAACAGCGTTGGGTTAGCTGCCTCCATGCAAGAAACACACCTCTTTACTGCGCTGTTGGAGCTGCACTTGAAGGAAAAACTAAGTGAATTTCAGGCGGTATTTTATCGTGACAGTAATTTGCTGTCTCAACCTCGCGACTGCTTTTCAAACGGCGCAGCTGCAGCCTCTGTGCACTGTATTAGTTTTCTGAATAATGAGCGCGGCATGGAAGCGCTGCAACCCGCTTGTTTCTAAGAGCGCGCGCAGATGTACGAGTATGCTGTTCCGTCTTTGTGCTTCAAGTTATAGGCGCAAATCTGTGGTGAACTGGTTGCTTCTACCTGCTGGTTTTGTATAGCTTGTGCCCGTTTGAGTATCGGCTTACGTACACTCGGCCAAATCTTTAACTGGCTTAGGTGTTGCATCGCTAAATGCACCTGTAAAAAGGTGCCTTTTGGCTACACTGTTGGCATATTCATGTTGTAATTTGATCCGTGAGATGGCATTTCATAGTTTCTTTTTGTTAATATAATGTTCGAGTGGAGTACTTGCATGTTTAGATCAAAGTTATCAGAAATATTCATCGTCTGCCGCTACGAAGAGCCGAAACAAGCGGAATACGCAGCAATGGTTATGGTGGCGCATTTGCACTAATCCGGGTAAACGACTTGTCCGCCATGAAAGGAGTGGTACTTTACCCAGAGGATCAGGCCATATGGACAAGATCCATTGCTGCGTATGCCGCTTGTTTCAGCTGTTCGTAGTGGCAGACGAATGTTTCTGATAACGTTGATCTAAATACGCAAGTACTGCGCTCAAACATTATATGAACAAAAAGGAACCACGAAATGACATTTCACTCGTTAAATTACAGCATGAATATGCCAGCAGTGTAGCCGAAAGGCACCTTTTTTACAAGGTGCATTTAGCGATGCAACACCCGAGCCAGTTAAAAATTTGGCCGGGTGTACCAGGTTTAATTCACGCAGGGTATTCTGAAGCGCTTCTTCTATAGCGGTTATAAGAATAAATGCTGCAATATTCTCCTTTTTGCATCCCTCTGTAAGGTGCACTGAATCTGTATTTTATGGAGGTGGCATTCTTAACAGCTCCTTGCGAGTCAATGCAGATATGTGGCACAATTGTTCGAAGTCTTCTGTTACAAATAGTGTAAAAGGATTGCCATAAAGAGATCAGTATTGGCTGTAACAGTATTGCCATACAGAAATCAATATCAGTACTGGATTCAGAGTAGAGTGCTCCAAGGATTAGGGGTCTTTGTTACAATGTTTTATGACGACACTTATAATCTGTAGTGTATTTACTGAAATGATTGAGCCGGCATGATAGCTCAGTGGCTATCATGTTCGTATGGCGACCTGAAAGAAGCAGGTTCGATTCCGGCCTAGGCGGTCGCATTTTAATGGAGGCAAAATGCTAAAGGCCTGTGTACTCTGCACAGGTGACCGAAATTATTCCCCAGCCTTTCACTTTAGCGTCTCGTAGCCTGTGTCGCCTTGGGTCTTTGAACCCCATAAAACCACACCAAAAGATCAAGATTGCCTTTCTAGAATGGCATAGCCAGGATATGCCTTGCATTGTAAAGCACATGTGTAGAGATGGAATGGGAATTTTTTTTTCAGTTCCTCTTATATTATTTTTTTCCTTCGTGCTGTACAGGTGAACATGCCCGGATGATTTACTGCAGACAACAGGCCACAAGAATGCTTCTGAGGAAACTAGCCGGACTGTTACTTTCAACTTTTATGTTACTGTGGTGCATTCTTATGGTGCATGTATTGCATATTCCCAGCCTGGATAGCTTGGAAATAAACTAAATTTGTAAGTATATTGATTGTTTCATGTGTGAACTCTGTCTGGTGACCTTTTTCAATGATTGTGGACAGTCTATAGGCAGTCTATAGATAATGGTCTACTAATAGTTTAGTAGACAGAGGTCTATAGACTGTCTATAGACAAAGGTCTATAGCACTGCTAGGCCACACACCTATGGAATGTCTATAGACAGTCTATAGACATATGTCTACTGGATCAGTAGACTTTTGTCTGTAGACTGTCTATAGACAGTAATCTACAGGAAGTCGATGGCCATAAGTCTATAGGTCGTCTATAGTCCGTCTATAGACAAGTGTCTATAGACAGCTCTATAGGAAATGTATGACCATAAGTCTATAGATCGTCTATAGACTGTCTATAGACCTGTGTCTATAGACTTCCTATAGACCTATAGACTTTCAGTAGACATTTGTCTATAGACTGTCTATAGACAAAAGTCTACTAAAAGTGTATGGCCATAAATCTATAGACTGTCTATAGACCAGTCTAAAGGATTTGTCTATAGACAGTCTATAGACTTCATAGACTAAAGTCTATAGACAGTCTATGGACTGTCTATAGAAATTTTTATAAGGGAAGACACAAAGACTGAAAACACGACGTAGCTAAAAAACGATAAAAAATGACGAAAGAACATTAAAAGCATGACACGTGGTGTATAAGGCCAAAGAAACATGACTGACAGGAATTCAACAGGATGATAACAAAACGATATTGCATAAAAAACGTAACAAATTCAGTAAAAGAAAAACACGTGAAACAAGAAAAAGCCTGATAAAAAGCCTGTGAGCTGAACACTTGAGATTACATTGAGGGGGAAAAAACCTGTACACATGCTCGCCTCAGGAAAACCTTTCTAAAAAGCATTCTTCAGTTTTATACAAGAAGATAGATGCATCGCTAACAGCATCGAGTGTCCCGTGAATTAAAAGAAGCTTTTCTGATCAGAAAAAAGGGCGCGAATGCTGTTAGCGATGCATCTATCTTCTTGTATAAAACTGAAGAATGCTTTTTAGAAAGGTTTTCCTGAGGCGAGCATGTGTACAGGTTTTTTCCCCCTCAATGTAATCTCAAGTGTTCAGCTCACAGGCTTTTTATCAGGTTTTTTCTTGTTTCACGTGTTTTTCTTTTACTGAATTTGTTACGTTTTTTATGCAATATCGTTTTGTTATCATCCTGTTGAATTCCTGTCAGTCATGTTTCTTTGGCCTTATACACCACGTGTCATGCTTTTAATGTTCTTTCGTCATTTTTTATCGTTTTTTAGCTACGTCGTGTTTTCAGTCTTTGTCTTTTATCGCTTTTATGACCCTTTACATCATTGTGACGTTTGCTGCAGCTGATAGGTGGGTTGACGGTATGCCTATATATTACGTGTTTCTTTCCAATAAAGGATCAGTTGTCAGTAGCGCGTTGTCCTGTCTACCTTTCTTGTGTGTGTCGTGTTTTGCGCTAGCTTTGGTACGAAGAAAAATGTACAGTTCATTAACAATTCAATGGGTATTGTTGTCAACGTCTCCTCACCTTCGCTTATCGTCTGCCGCTCTACTCTGCGTGAACGTGCAAAGCGCTCAACGACCTTTGCTACTTCCAATAAGTTTGTAAACTAACTTTCCAAACATTTGCCTTTCTGCGGTTCGGGCTAACCGCCAGCACGCTGATTTGTCTGTCGGTCGCACACTCCCTCACTCACCCAATTTCCCCTTTAGATTCTCCCCTGGCCGACGTATGGAGCCCGCAGAAACGTGCCATGGCCAGAGCTAAGGCGCAATGCGATTGGACGAGATGAGCAAGTAACGGCTTGAACACATAAGGGCCGGTTTAGTTTATGTATTTGTCCAAGGCCTACCTCACAGGGAAGCCGCAAGCAATGACAGGACGATAGAAAACGAATGGAAGCGCTTTAAAATTAAGGCCCCTGCGTTGCTTCTCGTCCACTGAGGCAGGTACGTTGCCATTTAAATCTAAGGATTCTCCCTTTTTACACTGAGAAAACCAGCTATAGTGCCGCTCATTTCTTGCACTGACTGATGATGTAGCCACTCGTCAAGTTTACACAGCGCTGCATACAGCCAACGCACCATCGCACACGGCTCTTTAAAAAAATTCGTTGACCGTGGTGTTGCACTGTATGGAGGCTTAGCATTAGACTTTAACGAAAGCTGAACCAAACTGCTCATAGAGGTCATTTATTCTGGCATCTTTTCCTTATGGCTGTAACTCATAACTAGTTGGTGATGTCCTCGGTGATATAGCGCCCCAAATATCCTTAAAGTGTACGCCAAATCTTGCTGACTTTTAGTGCGAAAGCATTACTACAGACCTACCAACGCCCAGCAAGAGTCTTGTGATATCGGAGTAACTCTGGTAAGCTCTGGTTAGTTCGGGGAGCGAAGCGCAAGCTGCAGCCAGTGGGAGAAAGCTCGGGGAAATATCGGAGAAGCGTCGCGCCAGCTGTATACCCAATGGGAGGAGAGCGTCGCGCCAGCTGCCGCCGAGTGGAGAGAGGACGGTGAACGAGAGACGCTGTTGCTTGCACATGCAGATGCCAGAAAGAAGAGGCGAAGAATGAACACACGCTTTCACACGTATACTCTGTTTAATTACGTTAAAACCCTGCAACCTTTCGAGTGCCAGTTACAATCTGTTACAAGAGAGAAAGTGCGGAGAGAGAAGAAAAACTATTTGCTGAAATCGAGTGTCGTTTCCGGCGTCTTAAGTGGGCGGGTCCATAGCTTAGGCTGCCAGGCTAGCGTGGTTAATCAGCCATAGCTGGTCCACCGCGCTGTAGTTGGACAGCGCACCGTCCCACTGCTCAGTAGTGGCGTTCGGAATCTCCATGAATGCCGCGGTACGCTGGCAGCCCCTCCACTGTCCTTGCATGTCGTGAGCTAGCTTGTTAAGTACCTGCCCTGGTAAGGTGATGACATTATGTGAAGGCACTGCGCTACCAGATGAAGCTCGGCAATGTGGCGCCGCCCTTCAGACTGCACCCGACATGTCCGTAGTAGAGGAGGAATGCCTCAAAACGTACAACTGCACTACTTATTGTTTTATGATGAGTACTAACAGCCAGTTGGCATTGTGTAATGATGTTCTTACTGTTTAATGAGTACTAACAGTCAATCAGCCATGTATAATCATGTCATTCATGCTCCTGTTATTACCCCTATTTATGTAATCCCACCCCCTCACACAATACTCCACGCTTTGAGCCTGTGAGGCAACCTGAATAAATAAATAGCGGTCCCGTTGTCTCACGGCACTCCAAGCGTCCGCGGTGTGTGATAGAGACCGTCTAACACCTATCCTTGGTGCGGTCGCCTCCTGATGAAATGTTTTGAAGCGAGAGCTTCACTACGGGACCTCGGGCTCCAATCGCGGACCGTGTAAATTTGACCTTCAGCTGAGTTGGAGGGGAAACCGTAAAAAAACAAAGAAATCAATATTCATGACTGGGGGTCGAACCCGCCGCTGCGCGAACAGACCTCCTTTAAGGGCCGCTCAGGGAGACCACTAGGTTACCGCCGCAGCTAACACGCCTCGTGCTGCACCACACTCTCGCGGTGTGCATTGGTGAGCGTCGTCTTCAACTTCCATCTGCTGCGTCCAGCGGCACTGTCTGCTCACCGTCGTCTTCTGCGTAGCACAAATCCGTACTGTCGCTTCGATTCCAATGTAGTAAACATGCTCTGTAGTCTTTTTTTTTTTAACACAGAGAAAGAAGAAAAAAATGCCTGTTTTTAGTTTGCTCATTTTCTAATATTCCTTCTAGCAGTTGCAAAACGTTAATTTTGCAATTAAGTTCTTTTTGTCATCTTTTCTCTCACGTTGTCACTTGGCAGTGGGCTTAGGCCAGCCTGAGAACCAAAGCCGCGGTAAATAAATGTAGCCTCGTGCACAAACTCTCATCCTAAACCTGAGCCATAAAATCGCCTCGACTGGCAAACTCGCCGTATGTGACGACATAATTTTTCTCTGCTTACCCGGTGCCATCTAAAATGATAATGGCGATTAATTTAACAAAGCAAGGGCAGCTTTAACCAAAGGGTGTCATCATAATAACAAACCTGTGACATGTGGACAACATTTTGTCCCTCTGATGTGTTTCGTCATTTTCTGAAGCGCTGATACAAATTGGCCCGCAGATATCGTTATGTAAGGCACGGTGGTGATCTCTTATTACCCGCGGGACTGGATTAAAATTCGACCAAGCTTGTATACCAAACAGAACTAATGATGGTGTATAATGTTTCGTGTTTTCTTTATCTCTCTCTCTCCTTCGAAGCCGCATCTTTAAAAGTGCATGTCTGTGCGTCTGTCGTAAACCCAGCGCACGTGGTACATTTCAATTTGATGCATATTTGAACAGTCTCGGAAAAGATGCCCCTTTCGTACACTTTGCTCAGTTACACAGTGGGATGCAAAAGATCTCGGGGCACTGAGGCACCGAGAACGGCTTTCTAACGACTTTGCCGCTTTACACTGTGTTGGACGCGCGTACATCTGCAGACTGCGCTCTTTGATGGCATGCTTCGTACATGTGAAGGGAAGGAAGTGACTTTTTTCATGGCTTTTTTACTTAGCTAATTTTGGAGCGAAACCTCTACTTCACGATCAAAGCTGCCAAAGCCGGACCATAGCTGAAGCCTTGACCTTGAATAAGTAAGTAATATATTACCGAGACTGGGATTCGAACCCTCGGTAGCGCGAACAGATAAGCTTCGCTGGCCCCTGCATGAGAGCACTATGGTATCGCCGCAGCCAATCATGCGTCATGTTAAACTGCAACACACTATCGCGCTCTGCATTGCACATCGTAGTGTTCAACTTCCATCTGCTGCGCGAACACATAAGATCATCTTAACCTCCATCAGAACTTTACCTGAGTCTAATATCGACTCCAGACGTGCCGACGAGCCAGCAAAACAAACCCATGAGCCAATCAGGCTAACACATGCTTTAGCGCGTCTACTAGGTTAAAATCCTGCAATTTTTTTTGTCCTGAATTTTTCCGATATTTATTATTCTGGGCGATCATCCGTAAGCATTTTAACGACCAATATGTTGCGCCGAAGCTTTACAAAAAGTAAATTATCGCAGTGCGCACTTGTACCGCTTAAGCAACACAAACTCGCTGCACTTGCGGTTCATGTTGCGCCTTCAACACAGAGGGCACTTCTGAATGCAATAATAAGTATGAACCTAGCCAGCACTACGCATAAGTGTAGGCTAATGACACGTTACTAGGACATCATCGTATTAGGGGTTAATATTGCCTGATATGATAAAGTTATTACATGAAATGGTTGGTTAAATGGTTAGGAATTCCTGAATTGGCCTACGTTTTATGTAACGTTGTTAGCCTGCGCTGTACCCTATTTCTTGTGCCTACTTTTTTTATTTCCATGCTGTTTCCTGATATGTACCCGAATCAATACTGCGGGTGCAACGTTAAACTTATCCGATCATCGATTTAACACAGGTGACACCGAACTGTCGAGTCACCAACATACATTGCACGCGAATAAAGAACTTTCATCTCTTGGTGCGGCCTGGCGGGTCCCGTTTAGCGAGTTCGCGCCGCTTCAGCCGAAGTCGATATCAGCAACACCGACCGATCGTTCATCTCAGACTATGGACAACTTCGAAAATCTCCGATACGTGCGGAATGAAGCCGTTTACCCTCGCGACTTCTACGCCAACAAAACCCACCGCGACTCGCCGATAGCGGCCACGTCGGCTAGGTGCAGCGCTGCCACCGCTGCTCAGCTGGCCCTGCCTTTGGAGCTGCCTGTTGAGGTCTACCATTCAGAGCTGGAGTGGGCATCGCTGACCTCGCCATCAGCAGTGACGGCGTCGACGACTTCAATGGCCGACGGTCACGAACACCGTGAACCTCCTCGAAGGGCTGCATGCTTGTCTTTCATCGAAGGGTTACAGGCGGGCGACACCGACAGTGTGGCTGTTGTGCTCTCTATGTTCGCCATGTTCGTCTTCATCAGTCTTGCCATATGGGCATCGGCGTCGATTCAGAGTGAACTGCGCGACAATGACGCCGACGCTGCGGCCGATGCAGACGCTGGCTTGAGTGTGGAGAGTTTCGGAGGCCTGAAGTCACCGATGGGCCTAATCGGTCTCGAGAAGATCGATGATGGGGACTGGAAGATCGTGATTAGAACCAGGCTATCCACAGAAAGGAACCCCTCATCCTTCTCGTTCAAGTATGATGAAACAACATGCCCGGAGGCTAGTAGGGGTAACTACAACAGAAACCACTTCAAATCGCGTACTGAGGATGTTGAAGTCGAATACACCGGCGATCAGGCCGAATCGTGGTCCCCCGAAATAGAATACAGCACTGTGACTCGTCCTCGGAGGCCCGTACCCCGCCGACGACGCTTCTCACGCAAGAAGACAGGCCACCGTTCCACTATCCGGGCTAAAAACCGTGCTCACCAGCGCCGTCGCGTAAGTGTGTTTTTTAAGCAATGTTTGCTTTTTTTTTTCTTCGAGATTAACCCGTAACGTCCACGGTATGATACCGAATATTTAACATCATGCACCAGGTCGCGTATTCGCCAACTGCAGCCTGTACAGCCACAAGGCTTGAAACCACGGTGAATTGATCACGGTGACTGAAGATTGTCACAACGGCTTACCTAAAAGGGATAATAAATCCTCTTAAATGGCGTTATATGCCACTAAGCATCACGATTTGCGACCTAAAAGGGAAAAAATTGAAAAAAATGAAATTAGAAAAACAATAAAATTACAGTACAGAGAGCGGAGTCGAACGGCCGACCTTCCATACGCAACACGTGCCTCTAATCCACTGCGCCATAGCGGCGATGTCAAGCCGTCGTTGTGAATGAATATTTATAACCAGCCTTAATGTGGCTGCTACCTGCCGGTGGGCGGCGCTGTCATCGCTGGCTGTACCGGCTGCATTTGGCGAACACGCCACCAGGTCATGCGAACATGATACCTTGATCAATAAAATACAAACGACGGAGTTACACACAGCTCTTGCAGTCGTATATTGATGCATGTTGGTTTAATGGACGCCGTTTCATGTGATTCAGAAAACCCGTGGGCTATGAATTCATCCTTAGCGGAGAAATCCGCTATGATATGGCCGCCAGAGGTCTTGAAAGTGCGTGCAAATGTCAGCACAAAGCCCCTTTTGCATTTCACGTCCACCGATATATGGCTGCAGCTGCCGGCATCGAACCGGTGACCATGGACTCAGCTGCCGAATGCCATCGCCAGGCTAGATCGGCGGATGTATATATGTATTGTGTTGGGTTTAATGGCGCATAAGCGGCTAAGGCTATCATGCGTCAAGTATATAGTTTACATCAAGTGTATATGATAGTTATGCAAACTATAACCAGACGATGGGACGGTAATCATTCTTGATTTCTATTTTCAGGCTTCGAAACCTGCAGCTCCACGGGTTGATTATGTACAGAACAAGGTTTCGAAGCTAACTACAGAGGACTCGGCACATTAATATATCACATCTAAGTCGGTTTCCTTGGCCGCTTTTATTTACCGCCCTGTCTTAATCACTTCGTTGAATACTCTAGGATAGACACGTTTCAAGCACACGAAAAGTAAAAAAGGTATATTAGTTCATCGCTGATTTATTTTAATGTTTTCTTCCTTCCTTCCCGAGGACTGTTTTTGCTTAATTCGGTCCTAATGAGAAATAACTAAGTATAGGCACTCGAGGCGCTTGCGTCAGTCTTCAGCCACTTCTAATTTGAAAAAAATCATTTAGGCTGTAAGACAGCCCCACAGAAACATGGCAGTAATTAAATTACTGTAATTAAATTGCATTCTCAAAGTGAATTACAAGGGAGGAAAAAGCCTGAGGGTGCCTGCCAACGTTTCGGCAAAAGGAAAAACGAAGACAGGTCCTCTTGCCGAAACGTTGGCAGGCACCCTCAGACTTTCTCCTCCCACGTTCACTTGGTGTCAAGAAACCATCTGCCCGCCCTCTCTCTGCCATGAACTCTAATGAAATTGCAGTAATTTAATCACACCTGCCGGTAATTTTTAATACAATGAATTACATTCGGGTGTAGTATTTCAGTAATTAATTACCTTAGGACCGTAATTTCGCAGCAAAATAATCAAGAAATTACTTTCCTTAAAACTTGCCATTGCTCTCTGTGTCAACAAAGCTTCGGTCTCTTTTACGCCCGGTTGGGCGCCTCGAAAGCAGGAAAGACGTGCGACAAGCCTGAGCAGTGCAGAGGAGTACAATTTGATGGGGCATTGCGTCCAAGACCACCAGTCTGCTCTGGTAGTGGTGGTGAAAACGTTTATTTGGTTAAATAGAGTTTGGGAGCCGCAGAGTGGCCCCGCTACATGGTCGGCGTCCCTAGTCCGGGACACCGCATGACGAGGCCCCGTCTCGCCCGTTTCACCAGAGCCTTTTCGGACTCAAGCGAAGAGCAGTTGAGGAGAGCCGTCTCTCTGGAAGGGGTAGAGGAAGGGGGGAGGTGGGGAGGTGGGGATTTTGAGTACATGCCCACAGCATATGGAAGATATCACAGGTCTCCCCGCAGTGCGGGCATCGCCCATCCGTGTTAGGATCGTAAAGTTTTATGATTGCAGGACAGAGTAGAGTACTTGTCTGCAGGCGGCTTAAAGTTAGCTCTTCCGTCCTACTCAGCCCCTTTGCAGGGGCCGGGAAAAGGCAGTGGTTGTCGCTATAATGCGTTATTATCTCCCTGAATCGCAGCAGCGGCTGGTTATTCTCCGAGCCAGAAGAGCCGGGATGAGGAGCCCGGTGAGTAAGCGCTCGGGCAGCCGCGTCAGCGGCCTCATTACCTCGTAAGCCCTGGTTGCCAGGAGCCCAAGTGATTCTTTTCGGTGTTGGATCAGTGGCTGTCCGTCTTAGAATACAAGCAGCTAAGGGAGAGATCTCCCCTGCCAAGTAATGATCACATGCTTTTCGGGAGTCCGTGATGATGATTCTCGAAGTGGCGAGGGCGGCAGCAAGCGCTATCGCTACTTCCTCGGCTCGCATTGAATTTGGCGCTCGAAAGGAGAGTCCATGAACGTGCATTTCCTGGTGAACGACAGCGACCGTGTAAAATCCCGTGGGCGATGGCCCTGCTACGTCTACATAATATACACCACGTCGGGAGCCGTGTTTTCTCTCAAGTGCCCGAGCCCGCGCTTGTCGTCTGTTTTCGTGCATGTCGGTGTCCATGTTACGGGGGAGCGGGGAGACCCAGAGCATATGGCGCCACAGTACTGGGATACGCTCCGCCTCCTCTGGAGTGCAGTCGTGTCGGATGTGTAAGTGGTTTAGCAGGCCGCGCCCAGGGGCCGTCTGCATGAGCCGCGTGTATTGGTTCACGAGGTGGGCCTCCCGCAGCTCCTGGTAAGAGTTTAGCACTCCCAATGCCTTGAGTTCGGCATTAGAGGTAGCCACCGGGCGATCCAGGGCTCGCTTAGTTGCCTTGCGGATGATGGCGTCGTCTATTCGCGCCTCGTCTTGCTTAGTAGTGCGGAGATATGGCATGGCGTAGAGAATCCGGCTAGTCACGAAGGCATAGACGAGCCGAAGCCCGTCCCTGCCCCGCACACCGCCCCGCTTGTTGGAAACGCGGCGGATCATGCGCCCTACCTGTTCGCCTACTCTCTTGAGTTTCACAGTGGTGGAGTCCGGTCTGAGTCTGTGGTGAATGAAAAGGCCCAGAATACGGATCTCCTCCACCTCTCTAATAAGACCTCCTGACAGAGAGATGTGTATTGCTGTACTATCCTTTGGGTTCGCTCTGACATGCAGAAGCTCTGATTTCGCTGGAGCACATTGGAGCCCACAGTCAATAGCATACGCATCGACTATGAAAGCGGCCTGCTGAAGGCGGACCTCCATGTCCCCAAGGCTCCCCTCAGTGGTCCAAATTGTAATGTCATCTACATATAACGCGTGTTGAATGCCTTCCACCCGGGCCAGTTTTCTTGGGAGGCGCATCATAGCTATGTTGAACAGGAGCGGTGATAACACCGCTCCCTGAGAGGTAGCCCGTGTTCCCATCGTGTAAGGACCGTCCGTATTCCTCGCCCTCAATCCGAATAAAGGCCTGGCGATTAGTCAAGAAATCTTACATACGCGTAGGCCCTAGCCCCACAATCGGTAGAACTCAAGTTGGCCAGGATGCTTCCGTGTTTAACATTGTCGAAAGCCCCTTTCAGATCAAGGGCGAGGATGGCTTTGTCATTTTGTTGCGTAGTTGTGGGTCATATTACATCCCTGTGCAGCTGGAGAAGGACGTCCTGTGCAGACATGTGGGGGCGAAATCCGAACATGGTGACTGCAAAGAAGCCCTTACTCTCCAGGTATGGAGAGAGGCGATCCCGTACCATCGTCTCTATAAGCTTGCCCGCACATGACGTCAGTGATATGGGCCTCAGGTTGTCCGTATTCACGGCCTTGCCTGTTTTAGGAATAAACTTCACAAGTGACGTTTTTCACTCGGGAGGGAGTGGACGCCCGCCCCAGATCTGGTTGATGTATTCTAATAAATAGAGGTAGGCTGAGTCCGGTAGGTTCGCCAACAGGTTCACTGTTATGTGAACCTGTTATGTGCGACAGAGATATCTGTCGCACAGAGTGTTCGCAAGTCGCGCCGTCGTACCTTGATACCCTTGCAGAGCCCGCCGGAGCTGCTTTTGCGTCTCCCCTCTCGTTTGGGAGAGGTCGATTAGACTGCGAAAGAGACGCCACGTCCCCTTCGAGCTCATCTGATGAGCTGCGGCGTCGCAGCGTGCTATCCAACTTGAATCTGAGAATTCGGCAGCATACGCTAAAGCCTGCTCTGTGAGCTTGGCTATGCGGGCGCGTAGTTTGCGATTAGTTTTCTGCTTTTTCCACCGTTTAGTTAAGCTCCAGCGCGCCTCCCACAAATGCAGGAGGTGGGTGTCCACTGCGGGGATCTCATCGGTGGTTTGTAGTGTTATGACGTGTTGTTTCTGAATGTTGTATATGTGGTTAGCCCACTCCGCGTAGCCGCCGGAATATAGTACGGCTGTGCTGTCGGGTCGCTGCTTGCAGGTGTTCGATAGCTGGGTCAGACGGCACGTGTCGCGAGCATCCATCAAGCAGCAAGTTGCAAGGCGGAGCTTGGGACGCCCAAGGGGTAGGTAGCGCACGTCGGAACTCAAAACTAGTCGTGAGTGCACAGAGGCACTCCCGAAATTACTTAGACCAAAGGCGCAGCGGCGCCTGGTTACACTCGTCGCCTCGGCGCACAGAAATGCTTGTCCAGCTTTCTTGGATGAATATTTTGAATATTGGAATGTTGTAAGGTACTGTTAAGCAAATATTGAAGGTAATAATCCCTTCTTCCAATTCGTAGCAAAATCTTTCTTTTAAAGTTTTTCCACCACATGCATCCAGCACTTAGTAGTCATAGAAAACCAACAGAGACGTTTTTGACGACAGCTAAACATAAATTGACAGCAAAAACAAATGCAAGGCTACTGAGGGAACATCTGCTGATATATTGATTCGTATAGTGAAATCTTACAACATATAGAAAAAAAATACTTTTGATGATGGAAACACGCATGCGTTTCTCTGCACGACCTCGTACTAAAAGAAAAAACAAACACTTGGAAATGTCATAACGCCCGCAGCCTGCCTGCACAAGGTAGCCGATTCAGCGACTGAAGTAGAACCGAAACCGCATTTCACCGTAACGAACGTAGGCGAAGAATTTGGTACTGAAGTTTATTTTTCTACACAAATATAAGGCATTCTGATGCGATCCTCGTGATGCCACAGCAAAAGACGCCATTCATCGGTTTACATTCTTATGTTGCAACAAGTAAACATTCACAGCGCGACATGCGCCGTTCACAGGACGTGTAGTGCCCAACGAGTCGACCACGTCGCAGACAACCGGAACGTTACACTTCGTCCATGGTCGAGAGGCCCGAGTAAGTTAGGGTGTCTTCGAACGAAGTCTCCATTGGTTCTGACTCATTGGCATGGGACAGCGGACGCCTTGGGTCGACAGCCGCCGACTTCGAGCGTACATTTGCCGAAGCACCTCCCGCATCAGAAAGTCTCTGGTTGCGACTCCCTTGAGGCCCCGCTCCTTCTGATGAGGCGTTCTGGTCGGACGGCGGGAACCTCTTGGTTGCGGAGTACTCAGGGACCAGCAGAATCCCCACGAAAAAAGCGACGACTATCGTGAAGGCAAACAGGGCTGCGCAAACACAAACCACTTGCCAGTGGATGTCATTTTTGGTGTCGATGCGCTTTTCGCTGATTTTCGCTGCTACTGACTTGGGAAAATCGGGGGTTCTGATGGGAGCTGCGACACCGGCCCTATAGCGAGAGTCCACATTGAATATCTTGGAGTCGACGGGCGTTTCGTCGCCAGCATTTGGCAGGCAGTACTGGACTCGCTGACTACCACGCAAGGACAGCTTCCGAGGTGGGTCCGCTTTGACCTTCTGCTGGATCGACACGGGATCAAGGACATTTTCATTAGGCTCTGGTGAGGCTTGCTGATTCGGCAGCGCTTCTGCAATCCTGACGGCGGCCATGTCTTCTTCTTCTTCACCTCTTTATAATGGCACATACCCACGTCGTCTTCTTTCTTCTCTTCCTTCAACTCAGACCATCAGCGCATCGTGTCTCCGTTAACGGGACACTGCGGCAAATTACGAACTAAAAAATTGCTAAAATCGCAGAGAGAAACTGTGACTATCCCAAGTTAAAGTATTCATTTCACATTTTGTCGCATGGATGGAATTATTTTTGAGCTTTTTCTGGGTATGCGCTGCTCCCTGGCGTGCACACGGGGCCCGAGCGAGGCGTCACGTGTCTGTCTCCGTGGCCAGCGCGGCCGCCGTGGCCAGGCAGAGTAAATCTTCGCACTTAACGATCCCGTCGAGCCTGCCAGATGCCGTTCAGCATCGCCAACACCTATTTAACGAACTGCACCAAAGAAAGAAAGACCTGTCAGAAAGCTTCCATTCCAGGAGACGAGAGGTAAACTGAAAGAACACGCGCGCACCTGTATCTCCGAAATGGCAGCATATTTCAGCAAGAACCAAACGTAATGACTTCTTTTTAATAAGTGAGGAATTAATTGCGCTGGAATGGTAGTAGTGAAAATCCGTTATTTGCACGTAATCTCGGTTTGTGTTGTTGAAACGGGAGGCAGTAGCCGCGCACCGGGCATTACCCCTTTACCTTAAAGGGCCACTGACCACCCTCTGGTCGAAAATATTTTCTACCTCTCTGGTAGCGAGGCATCGTCCCCGGAAGGTGTAGCCGAAAATATTTTTTGAAAAGACTCATTATCAGCTTAGTTACAGCCATCGCAATAAAGCTACTTCGCCATGCTTCACTCCTTCTGTCACCTCCCCGAATTTTTCTCTCGCGCCTCGTCGAGTGGGCTCCGAAAGGCAGATTCGCCCTTCCTCCTCCGATGTTTGCGGGAGACGTGGTGTGTGGTGAAGTACGGCACCTGTATACGTCATGTCCCCGCCTTGAAAAAGATTCTTTTCTTGCTTTTTGCTACGTGGGATATTTCATGGGAAAGGGAAGTGGGGGGGGGGGGGGGGGAGGATAGTGCACGTGGAGCGAACACCGACAGCTCCGAGCAGCGAAGGGTTGTGTTCGCCGCAGATTTTTGTCTCGGGTGCAGTGAAAGTTTCGAGTGGTCGGCCGTGTTTCAGTTTTGTTGGCGCTGCCTTATTAGTGGTTTCTCAGGAAGGAAAAGGCACAGTAACTGTCTCGCTTCTCGGCGGACACCCCAACCGCGCCGTGAGGGAGGGAAGGAAGATGGCAGTGAAAGAAAAATGACAAAGCGGTGCCGTAGTGTATCTCTATAATGGCCAATGGTAGAGGAAAGAAGCGGAATGGGGAAGTAGTTGGCTGAGACGGAATTTGTGAGAAAACCAAAAAAATGCGTGCGTCTCCTCTAAAGCGAGAGGTTGGTGCTCCTTTTACTGCGTTTACTTTTGGTCTTTGTGTAAACGAAAACCAAAAACTAATCACTAACTGCATTACTTTTCCAAACTATTTTTGTCATATAATGCCTTTACTTTTTGCGAGAAGTAATCGGCAATATAAGTTAACTACTTCAGCGCGATTTTTAGGAATGTAAAGAGTAATGTAATATATTACTTTTCAAAAGTAGTCTTGCCATTTATGGTTCAATGGCTGGGGTCGTTTGGTGAGTTATCTGGCCGTCGGAGGCTAGCTCACATCATGCACGGTTTATTTGTGAGCACGTTTTATATTCTGGTTAACATCCCTGCCTTCCCTTTGCCTCTTTATTTCTCTCTCTCTCTCTTTCCTTTTCTCTCACGTTCTAGGTTGCAGCTCTTATAACTTTTAATGTCTTAGAAATCCCAAGGAGACCAAAAGACGGTGCGTAGAGCGGTATCAGCGTGGTCACAACTCCATTTCGATTCCTGGGTTTCCAGTAACGGTATACCTCTTCCTGTTTGCGTACAAAGTAACGATAACGAGCATAGCATGGTGGGCAAAAACAGACATTCTGGCCTCACGGCCTGTCTCGCACGTGTCATGCGCTTCCCCGCCATGCATATGTCGTGCCGCATGCTCCACGCTGCCAGTAGCCGAATGCTGTGCCCACACAGGCTAATCTAGAAACGTTGGTCCCCACCAGGCCGGCCATACTTGTGCCATTGACGTAGTATAGAGAGGGCAACTGGACGTGCTCTCGTGGCACTCTTATGTACTTACTCTGGTTGATAGTACTGGGGGCGGTGATCAGAACGTTTGTTCAAAGTAAATCAGTTAGCGAAGTAAGAGTGGGAGGTGAGAAAATTTTTCTTTAAAGAGCCAAATGAGAGGTGATGGTGCATGCTTGTTGTAATTGTTTTCGGCACATCTGAAATCATATTCGCCTCTGCGCTGCGCAGAAAGCAAGAAAGAACACGTGCTCGCATCGCACGTTTAGAACATAAGCACATACAAGCGCGAGTCCGCACGGCCTCGTATTAAAAAAGAAACGAACACTTTGCAACTTCATAGCGCCCACCGCATAAACAAATTAGCCGATTCAGTGGCTGAAGTGGGACCTAAACCGCTACACCAGCCGCCTAGCTCGCCCATCAGAGTGCGAATACCGTTGGGTGCTTGCGGTAAAGAGCATGCTGCATGCAACCGTACAACGGCCAACCGCAACCTGTTTGTCTGCTTCTCATGCCGACACAGGGGCAGGAACCCCGTGAAGCTACTAGGATAGCAGCTTGTTGTTCCTGTCCTAGTATTTTTAAGGCGAAAGCCTTTTATGGCTCACACTCGCGGTGTCCGTCCGTGCGCTGCAATCGTGCCAACTCTGGCCTCTCCTTTGCGCAGCGGCGAAACCTCCTCCCCTCCTTAGCAACCGGCGTGCCGGTGGGAGCGCAACTGTGCATAGTAACTGTGACGTCACACATTAGCGGTAGAACGAGCGCGCGCGCGTCGGCTGTGGCAGCTGCACTGCCGATCCTTCGCCAGACGTCTCGTTGTAGTCGAGTGAGTGAGACGCATGGCTCCGAAGCGGCCCAGTGATTCCGCACCAAGCGGTTCGGGGAAGCGGCAGCGGACGCCGGACTCCCCCAGCACCAAACGCCACAAGAACAAGGAGCAAATTATGGAGTGGGTTGATCACAAGCCTTTCGCCAAGCACACTTTAGAATTTCCAAAGTGTCCTCGGTAATTTTTTTTTTCCTTCTGGTTGTATGGGGGAAAAATGCCGAATAAAAGGATTCGGTTTGATTTGATTTGAGTGCACAGAATGCGAGGTGAAAGATTCAGCGGTCGTGTTTACGTCTAGCTCTTCTCTCCGTCGTCTGCTTTGCGTTGTCTTGAGTCTCGTCGCATTCCTGACTAAACTCGCCACTCTGCTGTCTCCGCACTTCTCTGTTAGTCGTGATACAATGGCCCCATGAGAATACTCTGACAAACGAGCAGCGGGAAGCCTTGCTGCTCAGCTCGGACGCGGCTGTACAGAAGAAGGTCGTCAGCTGGGCCCGAATATCACAACCCACCGTGATTATCAACAAAAGTTGTCACGACCACCATGACGGTATTACGACGGTAATTCCCCATTGACGGTGAAACAGCGTTCACCGAGAATCACCTACTGGAGTTGTTTGAATCTGCAAGTGGCGGCGCCATGTGTACTTTCCTTTCACCCAATAAATTTCTGACTTATTAAAGCTGTGCTTCCGGTAAAAAAGTGAGATCTTTGATGCCATGTGACGCTAACCTGTCAGTCTAGCCTTTCGTTTCATTTCATTTCTCCGGTACCATTCACAAGCCTGACTTCGTATTTCCCTTGAGCGTCCGTTTGAACCCCACAAATTTATACAGATACCGTTTCACAGTAACCAGCGCAGGCGAAGAATCTGCTACTGGTTTATTTTTACACTAATATAAGGTATTATGATATGGTCCTCGCACTGCCAAAACAAAAGCCGCCATTCATCGGTTTACATTCTTATGTTGCAACAATTAAACATTCTCAGAGCGACATTCGCCGTTCACAGGATGTGTAGTGCCCAACGAGTCAACCACGTCACAGGCAACCGCAACGCTACACTTCGTCCAAAGTCGAAAGGCTCGAGTAAGTTATGGTGTCTTCGAACGAAGTCTCCATTGGTTCTGACTCGTTGACATGGGACAGTGGACGCCTTGGGTCGACAGCCGCCGAGTCCGAATATACATTTGCCGAAGCACCGCCCGCATCAGAAAGTCTCTGGTTCCGACTCCTTTGAGGCTCAGCTCCTTCTGATGTGGCGTTTTGGTCGGACGGCCGGAACCTCTTGGTTGCGGAGTGCTCGGGGACCAGCAGAATCGCCACGAAAAAAGCCACGACTATCGTGAAGGCAAACAGGGATGCGCAAACACAAACCACTTGCCAGTGGATGTCATTTTTGGTGTCGATGCCCTTTTCGCTGATTTTCTCTGCTGCCGCTGACTTGGGAAAATCGGGGGTTCCGATGGGAGCTGCGACACCGGCCCTATAGCGAGAATCCACATTGAATATCTTGGAGTCGACGGGCGTTTCGTCGCCAGCATTTGGCAGGCAGTACTGGACTCGGTGACTACCACGCAAGGACACCTTCCGAGGTGGGTACGCTTTCGCCTTCTTCTGGATAGGCACAGGCTCAGGGACATTTCCAGTAGGCTTTGGTGAGGCTTGCTGATTCGGCAGCGCTTCTGCAATCCTGACGTTGGCCATGACCTGTCGTCGTCTTCTTTCTTCTCTGCCTTGAACTCAGACCATCAACCCATCATGTCTGCGTTAAAGGGACACTGCCGCAAAATAGGAACTAAGAAATTACTAAAATCGCACTGAGAAACTGTCATTATCCCAAGTTAAAGAATTCATTTGACATATTGTCACATGGACGAAATTATTTTCGTACTTTTTGTGGGTGTACGCTGCTCCCTGGCGAGCACACGGGGCCCGAGCGAGGCGTCACGTGTCTGTCTCCGTGGCCAGCGCGGCCGCCGCTATGGCCAGGCAGCGCCTCCGAGATCATCTACCTCGGAGGCCATGCGTAATCTGTGGCCCCGCGCCTTCCAAATGACATTCAGCAGCGCCAACATCTATTCAACGGCCCGCACCAAAGAAAGAACGGTGTGTCATAAAGCTTTTGTGCCAATTAAGAGGCTAGAAGTAAACTGAAAGAGCCCACACTCACCTGTATCTCCTACTGGAATGGTAGCAGTGAAAATCCGTCATTTGCACTTATTGTCGGTTTGTATTTGTTTAAACGAGAGGTTGCAGCCGCCCCGGGCTTTACCCCGGACGCTGGACGCGCCGGACCTCTTCTCAAGACGACCTCGGAGAGGATTGTATTCCCTCTCCGGAAAGTGGACTCTTCCTCCCTCGCAGAGGAAGACAAAGGGAAGGACAGGGAAGGTAGGGGAGGGGGCCGTCAGACGGGGTTATAAAAAAGTATAGGGCAGTATAGCGTTGACTTGCCATGGTCGAAGATGTAGCATGCCACATTTTGTCATCCGCGGAATAAATGGCGGTTGATGTATTGGAGAAAAAGAATGTGTGGGGTGAGTGATTGATAACGTCGATCGAATCACTTCGTTACAACACTAACTCCTGGTGCCGAAACCCGGGAACGATTGTGCAGCATCAACGGACAACCAAGATCGACTCCTCGAAAGACATGGAGATCTCGAAGAAAAAGAGGAAAACTTTGCGAACTCAAGCGACGCGTCTGGTCGATGGGGCGGAAGCCTTGCTGATGTCTACGGAACGCCGGGGATTTGGAGGATCTTATCGAGCGTCTGCAATGACCGTGCTCAGCTGAACGATGTAGACGCCGCGATCGAGCCTCTGACCACCGAACAGGAAGCCGACGCAGAGTTCGCAACCATCAGCGAATATATCCACAGGATCGTGACTTCTCTAACCAAACTGAAGTCTGCAGTGAAGCGTAGCACTAAAGAAACGAACCAGGGCAGCACTAACTCGAACGAGGATCGAACCAGAACGACAGGAGCGACTGCCAAGATAAAACTCGCGGCCAGGATATCCTGAAGCAAGTTACGGGAATGCAGGTTCCGCCGGGCACAAAGCCCTTTTTTTTTTTTAATCTGCACACCGGAACGTTATCATTCAAAATATTTTTAGGAAACTGGATTTTTACATTTCATGGGAAACCCGTTTCCTAACACGTAAGCAACTTGACAGTATAGATAACGTGGGCCGGAGGCGGGTGTACTTATGTGATGTTCTCCACAGACCCATGAAAAAAGAGTTTCCGTTGGATCTACACGTTATTCGATACTTAGCGACAGAAAATGAAAACGGGCTTCCATTTTGCCTTATTATACTGAACGGTCTCCACTGTTTATGACTGTCCCGCATGGCCGGTTTCCATGCGCCAACCCCAACTGATCCCTTCCATTTTGTGGCAAAGTCGTAACCCCTTCACCACCACGGTGCTGCTGCTGCAATTTCAAATTTCCCGCAAATCAATATTCTTGGCAAGTGCTGCCACACAGAGATGTCAACGCAAACTAGATAAAAAACACTCCCTCAGCGCCGGTGGCCTAGCTGCAGGAAGAATACGCGGTAACAGTATATCAGCCGACACAACACCAGACCTTACGATGATCACAGAGGGTACCAATGCTACGTGGTGCAACACTCAGGAAAATCTAGGAAGCGATCACAACATCATAGAAATTGTTGGTAATGGAGGACCAACCACATGGCAAACAAGCAAGGTCAAGTTCATAAATTGGGGCAGATTCCGGGAATGCCGAGACCCCGGGGATGGAATAGAGGATATAAGTGCTTGGGGCCGCGAAATAATACGGGACGTGGAGGCGGCTACCGATGAGATTGAGGCTGAGCAAAATACATGCGCGGTAGACCGTCGGCTGGCAAACATGTGGCACAAAAAGAAAAACTTGGAGGACCGTCTCGCAACTAGGAAATGGGATAGACGTCTGCGGAAGCAGATAGCTGGACTCAGTATGGAGATCTAACAACATGCGCTCGAGCTCACACGCTAGAACTGACACAGCGTGTGCGATAACTTAGACCGCAACATGGGTACTGCCCGAACATGGCAGTTGTTTCGCCACTTGATAGACCCAGACAACAGCAATGCGGCGGCAAAACAACAGCTTCACAAAGCGATACACAACTACTCGGGAACGGACGACCGACTACTGGACGAGGTTCAGGCTAGGTATATTGCCTCGACACAAGCAACCCTGCTCCCGGAATACCGTGGACGGGTAAATGAGACACTGGGTGCCCCAATTACCGTAGCTGAGGTCAGGTCCGAAATTAATAGGTTAAAAACGAAGTCTGCAGCGGGCCCAGATCGGGTCAGCAACAAAATGCTTCGAAATTTAGATGACAGGTCGATAAGTAACCTGGCAGCATACATGCAGGACTGTTGGGAAAAGGGCACAATCCCACATGAATGGAAGTTAGCTAATGTAGTATTTATACCCAAACCAGGGAAGAAATTGGGGTTAGAAAATTTATGGCCCATTTCGCTTACGTCATGCGTGGGCAAGCTCATGGAGCACGTGGTGCAAACTCGCCTTAACAGGTTTCTAGAAGAGAACGAGCTGTATCCCGACACGATGATAGAATTTCGAGCGGGGCTATCTGTAACCGATGTCATGCTACAGCTGAAACATCAGATAATAGAGGCACAAACAAAAGATACGAGAATAGTGGTAGGCCTTGATGTGGCGAAGGCCTTTGATAGCGTCCGCCACGACGCTATCCTGGACAACCTCACTTCGCTAGGGGTCGGAAGCCGAACCTACAGTTTCTAACGAACAGAACAGCTGACATCAGCATTGGCAATTGTAGACGGAAAGGGATTCGACTTGGAGCCCGTGGGACACCACAGGGATCTGTGCTCTATGAAAAATTTATTCATGCTCTTCTTTGTAGTTTCGGCCCACACTAAACTCCATAGTTTAAATGTGATTGGAACTACGCTTAATAAATTTCGATTTTACATTTTAGATGCAAGGTGTCATGCCATCGTGATGGTTCACTTGCAACACAAGAAAGTTTTTTGCTGAGGTGGTCAGTGTAGTCATGCCAAGTCAAGTTAAACCGCAAGCACCACCATGAATAAATGACACAAAACTCTACTCAAACATTGACTCATTTAAGGCAGACTTGGATGAAATTTATGTTAAAAGAAACAATTCTGAAAATTATAGCACATTTTCAATATCTTGGTATATTTGGAAACAAATGTACTGCGATAAAATTCTTAGCCAGCATCTCAGCCTGTTGATCACCGCTTATGTTAGCTTCGTATACCCACTACATAGTAAACTGAAAATTATATGTACCAGACACGACTTCTACAGCAGCTGCTAGGAGGGAGGGGAAATCACGGAGCAATCCCAACAAGCAAACGCGTAAAGCCGACTTCGACATTCCATGAACCTGGACGCGATCATGCCGCCTGGGCCAATGCCTCCACCGCCAAAGCCTGTTCATCCGGTCTCCACCTCGTCGGAGGAAACGGAAAAGCGGCTTGGAGCCTGGCTTCGGAACAATTTCGCTGGAAGCAAATCCAAGAGAGGAAAGGTGTCGCGAATCCAACCAGTTGAAAATTTTTTACCGGGACTTCATCTTCATCGTCTTCTCCTCCTCTCTTTTCTTCTCTTTCCTCTGCACGAGGCAATCTGAAGCATCCCGCGTGAGCGCGTGCCGTCGCTAGAAGAAGAAAGAAGCTGGTCCGAGTCGTCCGAGTCCTCCTCAGCGCAGGCATATTCTCGGCTGCACACTGCTTACTCTTCATGGAGCCCAACAAACGCCGCACCAGTGGTACCTCGACGGGCAGAAAGAAATCCAAGACGGGAAAGGAGTCGCGAATCCAGCGCGACTCTGTCGAGTCGAAACGCAAATCCTCGGTCGGCCCAGTGGAGCTTCTACCGTCAGTGGTCCCTGCACACCCGCAGGAAGCGGCCCACCCAGAGGCCCCTGTTCCCTCAGCGGTGCCCGTTCCAGAGGAGCCTCGTCCTTCAGTGGCGCCTGCCCAACCGGCCGAACAGGCCCACCCAGAGGTGCCTGTCACCCCAGTGGAGCCTTTTACTTCGGTGGCACCTGCCGATCCGGTGGAACCAGTCCAGCCAGAGGCACCCGTTTCCCCTGTGGAGCCTGGCCCGAAGCCTCAGGATAAAAAAGGTAAGATCTTGTATTCAGCTGCTACACTAGGCTTGCGATGGTCTGCGTTCTGCGAGATGAAACTTTTAAATTGAACTCGACGGAAACCGCGGTCAGCGTTCTGCGAGATGAAACTTTTAAATCCAACTCGACTAAGCAACCGTGGTCTGCGTTCTGCGAGATGAAACTTTTAAATTGAACTCGACGGAGCAACCGCGGTCTGAGTTCTGCGAGATGAAACTTTTAAATCCAACTCGACGGAGCAACCGTGGTCTGAGTTCTGCGAGGTGAAACTTTTAAATCCAACTCGACGGAGCAACCGCGGTCTGAGTTCTGCGAGATGAAACTTTTAAATCCAACTCGACGGAGCAACCGCGGTGTGCGTTCTGCGAGATGAAACTTTTAAATCCAACTCGACGGAGCAACCGCGGTTGCGTTCTGCGAGATGAAACTTTTAAATCCAACTCGACGGAGCAACCCTGTACTAAGTAGTAGCATACATCTTCAAGGAATTAACTAGGTATGCCTTGTCACCAGCAATACACTCGCACGTTTAACGAAGGAAGGCCGCTGTAAAGAAGCTGCGCCGATATAAACTGAACAAAATCCTCCCAGCGTTCTTCCTTTCCCCGAAGAGAATAAATTCGGAGCCCTACACTCGGGGAGAATAAATTCGGAGCCCTACACTCGGGGAGAATAAATTCGGAGCCCTACGCTCGGGGAGAATAAATTCGGAGCCCTACACTCGGGGAGAATAAATTCGGAGCCACATAGCCCCGAGTATAGCTTTCAGGTAAAATTCCATTAATCTTTTTTTTTAAGTAGAGACCTAAAAGTAACGGGCGAACGTAACTCCGGCGCTGACTTGGGCGCCTTTCACAGCGGGGAGCGCACCTGCTGTAGCATAAGCTCGCCGCTTCATGAGCTGCAACGGCTGCAATCCGATCTTTGTGGCGGATGCTGCTGCGTACTCAGTTTTCTAGCATTGCCAATTTTAAGCATAAATCGCTGTATTGTCGACTGCACAGGCAAGCACATGCGATATTTCATCAGGATCTCGGTTTGAAGCTTCCGTCTCTTAAGTAAACGCAGCATCGCACACACATTGCGTTTCTCGGTTTCCGCAGAATGAATGCTTTGAAAGCAACTTGCGTACAACAACAATGGAGATTGGCTCCCCACACGTCACTCGAGAATATGGAGGAAGCATTTTGTTGGCGGCACGACAGCAACTGGAGACCCGCTCAACGCTGCTCAGCTGCGTTCTAAAAGGGACACTACGGCCTCTCGTTAGAAATCTCTATTATTGCACACTTAACTGCGAGGAAAATTCTCTTCGGAACCCATTTGTTTCGATCCCAAACTTTCACAGCTCTGTTGAACCTGCCGCCGTTCCTGCCCGTTCGGGAACCAATATATACTGATTTGAGAAGACAACGGCACAAGGAGATGGCGCTTCCGCTGCGGTACCTGTTTCTGCGTAAAGCATGTTGTTGTTGTTATTGTTGTTGTTGTGACTGGGAGAAGGATGAAAAGGAAATTGCACGGGCCTGCCTACTGGCTCGAGCCAAGCCACCACCACTGTCTTGTGCAGATACAGCAGAGTAAAGAGATCAGAGGAAACAGAAAAGGGAAAGAAAAGACGCGCGTCGCAGCAACAACTGCGTCCGCCGGAGCGGACGCTGCTGCAAAATGCAGATAAGCGGCAGAAGCCGCGCTCGCCGAAGCTAGTACAGATACGCTCTGCCAAAGCATGTTGATTGCTCGCAGGGCCGTAAAGGAACTGCAGTGCATAAATCACTGAGGAAATTTGTGCGCGCGCTGAAAAATGACAATTGAAATAACCTCCCTTTCTGGCTCATATTTTACTGCTGAATTGGTGCAGCTCTTTGCAAAAATATATAAGCCCTCTCCTGCAAGGTGGAAGTACCTTAAGTGGTCAAACTGATTTAAGAATGTTTATTCCAGTTGGTACCAACTGATTTCAGCTGAAGTCAACTGTTTGACTGCTTAGAATATTTTCACTTGCACTGTGTGGTAATTATTAATTACTCCCTACATTCACTGCTCTCCTACTATGGTCCGCCAACCGTCGATTGCTTTATGTATCATTTTCTACCTTCAGAAACGCCCCAAACTAGTGCTTAACTGACTCGCTACCGACACTTCGCGTTTGAACGAACAGCCCGGCAGCTGCGCCCTGCTGGCATTTTTTTCCTTGACGTTACTACAGCCGCAGGACGACGGTAGTATTTGCGGACTTCGGTACTAGAGAGCTTTAGCACTCTCGTTCGGTCAATACGCTAACTGTGGTAACCACGACCGCGAGAAAAATGCGGGCAAACGCATATCAAACTCAAACGCATGTCAAACACGTTACCGTACTGGCCGTTCTAACTGCGCGGCTCTGCTAAAACGTTCTCTACAAGCAGCCCACAAAATACAAGCTTTTATTACAATGAATTACGGCGACCCTTTGATCCCCGGGTGATTTCATTTCACTGTGATCTCGGTGGGGTCTGGCAACAATAGCTCGAGGCTGGTGTTGTCAGTTACGAGCGGCATCTCTGCTAGGGTCTGGTAAGGATACAGAGCATCCCACCTCTAAGATCCTAGCTGACACTTCTTCCGTCTTCTGCAGATTCAAGCCCCTCAACGGCAGCCCCGGGCCGAACGAGATCAATTTCAGCGCCGGGAAATGCTGCACGAAAGGTAAGAAGACACAGCAGCACATTCCAGAGATGACGGAAACGCAACTAGCTCCTCAAAGATCCCCTTGACCAGAAGCGAGGTGGTTGTGCAGAATTGTCTGAAACCACAAGAGTGCAAGATGCAGGTAGGGCGAACATTTGCCCTTCCTACAAAATGCGATAGAAATAAGGCGCGTCTGTTAATGGGACCCTTGGGTGCCGTGGTTTGCGATGAAGAAACTCAATATGTCGCATGAAACTTATCCAAATAACAGACGGTAGGACAATATCAATAACTCTTGCACTCTCCCTTTGTGCACAGGTTATCCTTCTCCCAGTGACACTCATTATCCATTACACTATTTCTTTCGAAAAATAATTGATATGTCTCATTGTCTGTATGTCCCATTGTGAACAAGGCACCCGGAGAGGTGCCAAAGTGTCAATGTTTTTATGTTTTTGTTTCTAATTCACCTTGGCGAGCGCTTGTTTCTTCAGATCCTTCAGCTGCAATTGATTTCACATTTGTTTAGGTGCAGCTGAACCGAATCATCCTAAAAAATATCGTTAGAAAAGAAAGTCGGGTTGGTATTTGAGCCACATTTTGTATGCCTACAGCGAGTGACGTCGAGGAATTCCAGAAGCCCACCTTTCTGTAGACCTACCTTCAAAGCAGCGTCTACACTGCTTAGGTCTTGTAAGCCAGCTTGTAAAGGTACCTGCAAAGGTCTTCCAAGGCGAAAACATTTACGCGCAGAAACGTTGCATCTGTATCCTTTTTGACTTCTTCGTTTTGTCACTTCGTGCAGCAGTCCGATGCAACAAGGAAGGCCTCCACGCTCGCAGTGAAGCCCAGCGCAGCGTTCAGGATGCGGAACCTACCAAGACACTCCACCACCAGCCTGGCCCCATCGTCGAAGAGCACTACCCGTCACTCCGTGTCGATTGCAGATCAAGAAGCAGCATTCTCCAATCAGGGCGCGGACGAAAGGAGAAAGGTGAGGCCCACCGTGTTAGGTGTCGTGGTTGTCCGTGTAAGAGAGAGAGCAGGTAGATTGGTTTCTCGCAAACACAAAGTGAACAAGGAAAGGAAAGACTTAGGATGTTTTGAAGGCCAACAGCGCAACGACCCAGACAAAGTAGAAGAGAACACAGGACAAGCGCTGACTAACAACTGAAGTTTATTCAAGGAAAGCAGTACAATTTTATACATTTACGCGTAGAAACGTTGCATCTGTATCCTTTTTGACTTCTTCGTTTTGTCACTTCGTGCAGCAGTCCGATGCAACAAGGAAGGCCTCCACGCTCGCAGTGAAGCCCAGCGCAGCGTTCAGGATGCGCAACCTGCCACGACACTCCACCACCAGCCTGGCCCCATCGTCGAAGAGTACTACCCGTCGCTCCGTCTTTTTATTTAAAGTCAATGTTCGTTGAATGGGACGGTAAACTGTATACTCAAAAAGCGGGTGTTTGCATTGGATCTAGAGTGGCACCAGTGATTAGCGATATTTTTTTTTTTTTTGCCTTTTGTTGATCGTGGCGTCCAGGAAAATCTGTCTGGAATGGCGTCACGCATCTTTCGTTACGTCGACGACTTCTTAATTTTTGTAGAAAAAACTAACTTTTCTAGGCGCATGACTGATGTACTAAAAGTATTTAAAGAAAATGATTTAGGTCTAGAGTTCACCACTGAGGTCACGGTCGGTAGCAAGCTACAATTTTTAGATCTGAGTTTGAAGGTGGAGACGGGACACGTCTGTTGGGAATATCGTCCAAGGATGAGAAAACCGCTGTTAAATTACAAATCGCATCATTCCAAAACGGTTAAAACAGGAATTGTTGTCTCATCTCTTTTGTCCTCATTATCAAAATCTTGTATCCATATGGCAACCAATAGCTTCAATGAACAAGTTAAAAGGTTAAAGGAAGTTGGATACCCGGATGGTGTTATGTTATTCGGCTGTAACAAGGTAGCCAAAAAGCTTAAGAATCCATATTTGGTGCCTAGTCCGGGAAAAGAGAAGGAAAGAAAAAAGTTTGCCATTCTCCCTTATGTACATCGCCTGTCACATAGTCTTAAAAATGTGGCAAAAAGGTATGGCGTAGGGGTGGTTTTTTCCGCACCCAAGAAACTTTTAAAAAAAGGCTGATCAACGAAAAGAATCTGAAACAACTTGTGGGGTTAAGCGCAAAACAATGTATGTGCCATGCGCAGAAGAGGTAGTATATAAAATCCCAATGTCATGCGGACAAATATATATCGGGCAGACGGGGCGTTGCATCAATACACGTTTGAAAGAGCATGTAAATAATCTGGAAGCTAAAAAATCTAATAATCTAGTTGACCATGTTCGAGACTGCCAATCTTGTTTTCCTTCACTGCCTTACTGTGATATCCTCTACAAACACCCGTCCCGATTAACACGTGAGATTATGGAAGCATATCACATGAGGAAAAAAAAAGGTTATGCGTCAGTAAGCCATCTATTTGATTATATGACAGTGAAGTTGCATACCACGATGCCACGTAGAAACATGGGTTTTGTCTGTGTACTAGGTGATAAGTTGGCCAATTTTTCTATAAAATTGTACTGCTTTCCTTGAATAAATTTCAGTTGTTAGTCAGCGCTTGTCCTGTGTTCTCTTCTACTTTGTCTGCGTCGTTGCGCTGTTGGCCTTCAATACGTACCGCCAACTCGCCCGTTTGGCAATAGAGTTAGGATGTTTGCCAACGTTTCATCGAGAGGACTTGTCCTCTTCCTCTTGTGGAAATGTTGGCAAGCTTCCTCAGGCTTCCCCATTCCTTGTTCACTTTATGGTCACACGTGTGGCGCTCAAAACTTCATAACACCCACTGCGACCACAGTAATTGAATGTCTTGCGCAAGAAACGATGGAACTTTCAGCGGCGATCAAATACAAGTCTCTTATGCGACTGCAAAGCTATACGACGCCTAGTGTCCGCAGATGTAGACGGCAGAAGCACAGCAAAGATGAAATGACGATATATATAGTTCGACTTCTGTCTTTTATGCTGGTCCAACAGCCCACCTCTCTGCTTTGACACCTAGCGGCACCCACGGGCATGACAGGTGCACGTTAGGGCTCTGACTCGAGCGGAAATTCTGAGAGCAACTATGACGTTGAAAGTGTTGGCCAGTTGCGCTGAATGCAATGCTGACACGCTTCTGTCATGTTTTTCACGCTCCGTTTTTAAGCATTAAATGCTGTTTGCTCCGTTACGTTGTCGGCGCGTCTCGGGTGGCCTTGGCGCCAGAACGAAGGATAACGCGGAGGCGAACCTAAGCGAACTTTGGCGAAGCTTTCCGTCCGCCCGGTGCTACGTGTTGCGCTGCCGCCGGAGCAGCGCATGCGTCAGCATCGTCTTCCTGGTCCCGCGGTGGGCGCAGCTGTGGCGCGGCGCGAAGGACCCTAAGTTTTGCGAGGCAGCCCGAGAGGCGCAAGCGTAGTTGTGGTGGCACTTAAGCTAGGAGACAGCGGCGCGTAGTTTGCCGCCATTACGTGATGCACGCTAACCATATAGAACAAAGTCAAAAAGGATTATGACCTTTCACGTTAATTAGTTACTCACTCACGAGATTCTAATTTGTTTTTTGTCAACGTGGTGGTCGGCGCATGTCTTATTTTGAACCAAATGTTTTACGAAATCCTTTATAACATGAAGGTAGGACGCAGGAGTCAACGAACTGAAAAAAAAAATGCTAAAATCTGAAATCCGTGGTGAAAATATTAGGCCAACCACAATTTTGAGTTCGTTACAATTTGTGGCATTCGAAATAAATCTGTATATTTTTGCCGTGGACATTAAATTCGAGTGGATCTGCTCGGAACATCCCGGATACATCACATTTTGTCTATTTTG
Source organism: Amblyomma mixtum (assembly GCF_055824585.1). Lineage (NCBI taxonomy): Eukaryota > Metazoa > Arthropoda > Arachnida > Ixodida > Ixodidae > Amblyomma > Amblyomma mixtum. The sequence goes on along the minus strand of NC_143017.1, from coordinate 151,610,831 downwards.
TTAACATACCAGCGTCACACAAAAGAAAACGAAGCAGCAACAGGGTTGATTAGAAAACATTTTACCATGGAGGAAAGAAGGAAAAGAGGAGAGGCTGCTACGTCACATTTTTTGAAGCCGGAAGCGAGGGCTCCGCCATGACACTTGGCCATTTTCTCAGCCAATGGCATGCGAGCGTCGCGAAGATCACCGCGAGCGGCGCGAGCAGACGATTTCGCGCCGCGCCAGGCTGTCGGCAGCTGTCAGACACGGCGGAAAGTGAGACTTCTGCTCCCATTGACAACAAAGACGCTGCGATGCCCAGCTGCTACGTTCCTGGATGTTGGTCGCGCACGCCAGGACAAGAACCGGGCGTCACTTTCCACACGTAAGTATACTGCATTTTGTTTTCGTATTTAATTGACTGCGTAATGAGTAAAATGCATGCTCGCAGAACATAACGCACGACACGGCGTGAACGTGGTATTCGTACCGCCCCGGCCTTATTGGTGGCTCTTTGTCCGAGTGCAGTGAATAATTGTTTTCAAACAGGTTTCCGAAAGATCCAGAGCGAAGGAGGCAGTGGACTGAGGCCGTAAGACCAGGCCAAAGCGACTGGGAACCAGCAAAATGGACCTGCGTTTGTTCAAAACATTTTCTACCCGAGCACTTCGATCGGATGTCGCCGCTCGTAGTTCGTATACGTGCGGATGCCGTCCCCCTTCAGGTGAGGAACCACCTCGATACATTCTCAAGATATTGGAAAGAAATGCTCTTATTGAGAAGGTGCATAGCTTGACTGCATGTATGCTTTCAATATGATGTTGTAGGTGTTCATGCAAGAAATAGAATGATTTGCGAATAAATGGCTTTAGCTAGACGTTATGATCGAGTAGCGCGGCTACAGTATTCCCGACCTGATAAAAAGTAATTGTGTCATTATACTGCTAAACTGGCTGCGGTTTATATATGGCTCTGATGAAATTCTGCTTACTGTACATGATTATTTATTTATTAGCTTACGCACTCCCTCATTAGAAGAAAATAAAAAGAGATACTTGTCATCTATAGCATCGAGCACATTCTTTGGGGCATCATTTCCATTTGATATTATTACTTGTAGTGTGCAAATGTTTGCACCTAGCAGTAATCTGTATGGCGGTGCATATTTTTGTTGTTATCTCGGCCATAGCGCCTGGGAAGTGTCACTGTTTTATAACTAAGAGAGCACTGCGATTCCTTAAAACTATAGTTCGTTTACAAAGGAGATCATAAAGAAGTTTCATAAGGCATATAGAGCACCGTACGTATTTGCTCGCGTAATTTGCGCACGTTTTTTTCTTTAATTAGGGCTCCAAAAAGAGGGTGCGCAATTTACGCGCAAGCGAGTCATCCGAACACGTCCTAAAAAAGGTTGGCACCCCTCGCTGGCAAACAAAAAGGTTGACTCGTCCGCCCCGCCCACGCTATGTAGCTCCCCGCGGGGTGGCATGACGGCACGTGCTTAGCTCAAAGCAATAAACGCGCAAAGATTCAATCGCGAAGTCAGCAGTGGGAGGAGATAACGGGCAATAAAACGGGGCCCTTGCGTGTGGCCCGGCTGACTAGCGGCAAACTGTATAGCAAACGGTACGGTAGAGTTTTGGATTTGGGGCGCGCGCAGCTGTTCGTCCGGGATAGCGACCGCCAGCGCGAGCAAGCCGGGTAAACGGCGCAGAGTTCGCACCCGCGTATACATGCTGGTGGTCTGGCTCAGCATAGTGCGCAAAATATGCGAGTATTTTTTTTTTTAATCCGGTTAAATGTTTGAACTTTTTGGGGTGCACAATCTAAGTGCGGGCGCAAATTACACGAGTAAATACTGTAAATGTCTGACTTTGTCAAAATAAAATTCTATTCAAACGGCCGCTCACAATTTAGAGTACATTATAACCTGTCATACTGAGTATTGAAAAGAATAGCTTTGTAATGTGAATGCGTCATGTACACCACCGACTTAGGCTCATGCTTGATGGCAGTCACTGTCTGTTTTTTCAAGAGTAATCAGGGCTTCGATTTAGCTTGATTGCTACTGAATCAACCAGAAATTACCTGCTTCCTAAAATCAGATTTTTGTCTTTTGTGGTAAATGAACGATACGCACATTTTCAAAAAGAAGTCAGTTAAGTAACATCAGCAGTACATGTCCAGAGTGCAAATGCTAGTTCTTGTTCATGAATCTATATGCTGTAGCTTCACAGATGGACATGTACTATTGGTCACTGATGTTCAAGAATAAGGGCTGCAGTTAGCAGTCTCCCAGAGCTTTCTTTAGCGTGCCTGCACTACTGTCCTTTATGGTACAGGGTGACTGAAGTATCGTATTTTGTAAAAATATGGAGTGCATGTTTTTCATACTATAGAAGCCGGAATAATCAAGACAGTAATTAGTGTACCATACTTACAATTTTAGTTCTAGATATTCAACACAACTGAAGGTGATTTTGGCCTTTCAAACTAGTAGTGTCAAAAGGGGGTGATCATCCCACTGCATGCAGCAACAGAGTAAGCACTAGCATATAAGGGGATTCTTTACCATCCAACATTTTTAAGAGCAAAGATTTTGTGAAAGGACTAGAAAGCCATATTTTGCATACTTAACATATCCTGTTTTCCTTCCAGAAGAGTTATTTGTGATGCATTTTGCATTCATATCATACATGAGGTGTGTTGTTGCCATTTATTACCCAATGTTAGTTTTATCATATAGTTGTTCTTTTAAGAAATGTGTTGTTTCCCATGGGTTCTTCCTCGCATTGTATATGTTCTTCTTGTTGTATGCTACATTTGTATGCCCATCCTGCATGGGCCAAAACATTGGCCTGCAGTATATGTAAATAAATAAAAAATATAAGTTTTGCAACCTGCAACAAATTCATGTTCTTAAATGATGAAAACACTTTTCCACATGCACTTGGTACATATGCATACAGAGGAAAACCTTATCATTCTACCAGCCGCAATTTGTACACTATATTAATCATTCTTTAGCTGTCATCATGCCTTAGTTGTGCACAGCTCAAATGCCCGTCTTATGTGCAGACTATGTTGGTTGGCTCGTGGTTTTGACAAGTATAAAACAGCATGTGCACACAAGTACCACATAGCGCACAACAAACAGAACAGAAAACTATGCTATTTCTATACTGTTCCAGGCTAGGCAGATAAGAGTCTAATACAACAATGCAACAATAGAAATAGTGTCAGCAGGGTACTCTCTTTCTTTGCATATATTACAGAAAGGAATACATGAAGCAGAAGGGAGGGAAATGATTCACTTTTTCCACCAGCTGGGACAACTGTTACCAATTTTTCAAGTCAGTTCCACACAGTGCTCCAATTACTTTGCATTTACATTGCTTAAATTTTATCAACTTTGCGATGCAGAAACAACTACCGAGAAATGAAAGCTTTCACACAATTGGGCAAGAATGGTCCGCAAATATTTTTCTGTCTCAAAGCCCTCATTTACTGGCTTCCTATATGTTTTTACTCTCTCTGATCGAATAGTTCATGGTTGCAAAGTGATGTGATTCAGTTGTGCATTTCTTCTTCTTTCTAGTATATTTGTTGAATCCTTTTTATGTGTGTTCTCCTTCCATACACGAGTGTTATCACTTTTGTTAAAAGATTTTGCTTGCTTCACGTACAAGCTATGTTTTGTAATATGTGTTGTGCTGTATCAAACCTTTTTAAGGCTAATAATTTGATTTTCCAATAAACTACAAATTTTGGACTTCACTAATGCGTTTAATCAGCTGAATGCAAGAAACTGCAACTCGGCGAGGTGGTCGCAGGTCGACTCGGCATCTCGGTAAACGGTAAGTTGCGAGGTACAGTCTTTGTAAAAAGTTTAGAGCCCAGGGGGTTCACTTCCAAACTTTATAATGGGACTCCAGGAGCATTCATGTATGCCCTACCTATTGCAGGAGGCAGTAGCAGAAATCTTCTTATGTCCAGGAAATTTGGAGCGCTAGATATGCATTAAGAACGACAGAGTGTGGCTAAAAAGAAAACCCCCCTGGGCTCCAAACTTTTGACAAAGGCTGTACACTCAATCTTACAATGGCATGGCCTTACACTTCACCACCCTTAAGCGCAAATGTTTTAAACCTAACACTGCGCATCCTAAACCCGGCTATGTGTCCTTACGCTCGCACAACAGCACTCGATCGAGACAGCCGCGCGGATCGGTCGATCCACAGGGTCCATATCGGAGAAAACTTGCACGCAGTTGACATATCGCTCGCACAGCGTACAGTAAACAGATATGGTACGCTTCAGACTGCTTCGCGTATCGCTTTGCTGACGGATACCATTGGATGCGGCGCGGCTTTCTTGGCACTGCACGCTTCGGTGAGCACAGCGCGGCCCACACATATCGATCGCCAACAATTGTGACCGTCATGCATAGGTGAATGTAGACGCAAAGGGTATACTTACAAGGACACGGTCTGGACGAGTTTGTATTTATTCGTGGTTAAAACAGCGCGGGAAAAATACACAAAAATGAAGGAACACACAGAACACGTATACATACCCAAAACAAGCGCCGACTCCCAAATGGCTTTTTCTTCCCTCGCTGCTGTAACCATATAAACCAGCGTGTCACCGTCGTCTATCGCTTTATGAGCCGTCGGCACTGTCAATTTCTCCTTGGAACAAGACTAGCAGCGTTGAGGGACGCAACCGCACAAAACGCGAAGCCGAAAAAGAATAGCGAAGCTGCAGCGCCAAGCCTTTTCAGAGAAAGCTGTCGCGGGCTTCCAAAACAACCGCTTTCGTCAAGACGGCATCCTGAATGAACTAAGCGCACATCAATGAAGACCGGCACCGACTACAGGCCTCTGGAACTTTGTGCCTCCCGCGGACCACAACGATTGAATAAAAATGCGAATTTCCAACTCTACTCGACCGGCACTGCCGACATGGGTGATGCGTGAAGCAGACGACGCCGCTGCGCCCAACGCTGCTATTGGCTGCGCCGCTGGCCAAGGAATCCCAGTAGGCCTTGCGAAACCACGTGACTTCCTCCACGTTTTTTGTAACGCGGCTCGGATTGGCTCGGATAGCGAGGGCCTCTCCTATGGTTTCCTTCCTCCATGCATTTTACCTAGAGCGCCGCCATTTTGGGGAGGTGGCGCCGTCTATGTTCTGTTCTTGTCCCTAGCGCCATGCTGGTATGCGCGCGCGCATTTGTCGCCTGGGTGACGGATGATGAAAACGTTTATTAAAGCCTTAGTTGAAGGGAAGGCTGATCGGGTCCCTAGTCCGGGACGCCGTTGGTGAAAGCCGCTGCCCGTGCTCTGGCGACGAGGGCTCGTTGTTCCTCGAGGTCCGAGCTGGACAGGGCCGCCTCCCAGCCCTCCCGCGTTGGCTGATTTATGATCTCAATGCTGTCATTTTTCTGACAAGCCCATACCATGTGGTACAAGTTTGCCTTCTTGCCACAAAATTTGCACTGTGCCGAAAAGGACTCGGGCTCAATGGCGTGAAGCGTAGCTGGGTTATTGAAAGACATAGTTTGTAGCCTGCGGAGGTGACATTCCTCTGATTTACTGGAAAAGCTTTTCGAGCAAGACTGCCGCCGTTTGGTTTAGTGATGGCCGGAACTCCATCGGATTATGGGGCAGGAAGCACTTCCACCGTCGTTCCGATGATTGACCTAGGCAAACGAAATTTGTTTACGAGTTGTTTGTTTGCTCTAGCGCATAGCAACGGTCGCATCGCTACCTACGACGGCGGTCGAAGAAGCGACACAGGCAGCCGTCAAGCTTCTTTTATGCTATCTGATTGAGTTTGATAGAGTACGATTACCGCCAGCATAACAAAGTCACTTCATGAATGTTTACGTTAGCCACACTTCACTTTGCTTAAATGTGCGTGGTGCGCAGACGCGAACTGTATTGTTGGACCACTCACGGTGATGAATTTCTTTCGTGAAAGCTGACCCGTATACACTTCACAATTTCAGGCAGGTACTACAGTGCACTTCTCAGCGAGGTACGCATCGTGCCAGATTCAGGCGTCTGATGCCCGGCGTCCTCTCTTTCAGCTGGTTATCACTTCGAGATAAATGCTCGCCTACGAGCAGGTCTAGGTGGTAGGTGCGAGAATGTTTACTAAGCCAGGGCGGGCAGGCACCGAACGAAAGCACTGTCTAGGCTATTTGACATCGCGTATGTCATCATTGCTTGCTTGGGGGCTTGGCCACCGAGCTAGCACGAGCAATGGTCGTTCTCGCTGCCTCGCCGCTTTTTTTCGCGTACGTGTCCACTCTTCACTCGTCTAAAGAAAAGTGTTGCGGCCCTAAATAAATGTCCGCACTAAACAGAGAAAGTTAGATGAGAGGTTGCATGGGTATTTGCCCCGCGGCAGCAGAAATTCGCCACGCCAACCGCAGCTCGATTGTACTTTGGTGAGCAAGCGCGTTTGCGGTCGTCGTTAAGCACGCTATGCGTCTTCACACAAGTTTTTGGTATCTTGACGACTGGTGCAGTGAGCACGCTCTTTTGCTTCTGCCAAAGCCCAGTTGTTCGCGGTAACAACACTGCTGCAACAACATTGCTTACTCGGCAGTGCTGTAATATCGCATATCATTTGCTGTCATACTTAGCATGCAACAAAAACTTTGGAGAGGTCTTTTTTCTGCTTATCTGAGCTATCTACTTCCATTGTTCTGATTTTGTGACCTTCATACTTGTCTGCAGGTCACGCGCTGTACAGGCATCCAAGTGTTGTCACTGACTGAAGTGGCCTAACGTCCGGATGCCACACATCATTTTTTATTTGCTCGAGAAGAAAGCATGTGACATCAAGGAGGCACAAAATCATTTCTGTTAACGCTAGCCAGCCAAAGGCATCGCTCGTCTTCAACTGACGGAAAGCGATGCAGGTGGAACACGTCGCAGCCGCACTGACGCCGCGGCTGTTGATGCTGTGCTCATGGCTCTGCGGGTAGTTTTTTCCGCTTGCAATAGTTGATGGTGCAGCCAAAAACAGCGCAGTGGTATCCTGATGACCTCGGCTCACGATTCATGTTCACAGTCAGCGTCAGAACACGTAAAAACTGTCTTCTCGTGCGAAAGACAGCAGGACACGAACGTAACTCAACGCGTACTTCGCCGCCCGCGCATACCAGTAGGAGAGGAGGAGGAGAAGCGGCGGCGCGCGCGCGCCGGTTCGAGACTATTTTCCAAATTTTTTTCGCCTATGAACCCATTTGAACCGGTTCGAACCGGAACCGAATGTCGCGCGAGAGCCGAGCCCGGATCTGAACCCAAAAGGCGTGAATCCGAACCGAACCCGAAACTGTTCGATTCGACGCCCTGCCTCGGCGGAGTGTTGTCACATGCGTGTGTTGTGCAGGCCCCCCCCCCCCCCTCCCTCTACATCTTAATCTCTTAAATCGAATTTTCTAATACGCACCATACACAGGTTTCGTTGTTCAGAGTTTGTGGTTCCACTAAATAGAGCTTTTTATAACGCGATGTTCAGAGTCTGTTCGTAACTGCCGTGAGCTGCGTGCCGAATGACTTCAGCTACATTCAATCCTGAATGAAGGTAAAAAGTCACGTCCGCCTGACAAACGATCCGCTAACACATCCAAGAGGCAAAATTCATGCATACAACAAATTAATAATAAGGAATCCAAAGGAGCAGGTCCAGGATTCTGTTTAGTACACGATGTGGTGGTGAGATTTGTCCCGGCTGCGGCATTCGACTGCTCTCCGACATTCACGGGTACACATGCAAAAAAAAAAAGTAACAGGGGCAGTAAAAAGGCCCGGACAACACAACTGCCTGAGTCGCCACCTTAAACCGCCATCAGTTTTTCACAAGCCCCGAAAAGAACTTGAATCGTACTATGACTGACCTTATAATGAGTGAGTCGTGCTCGATAGGCCACGAATTTTAGTCTCAGCAGCGGCTGAAATAAAGCAACAGAGCGTCTACTGAAGCCGGTCAATAAACTATTAGTCACTCTTCCAACTCAGCCACATAAAGGATTTGCACAAACTAGCTTGCCCTGCGTTCTGGTCGTGGTGGAACTAAACTTTCTTTCAGGTGTACTAGGATGACTCTGAAACTTGTCGGCACAGAAAAAGCGTTCACTCCAATCTCGGAGTAATTGTTATGTCAGCAGCGACTGAAATAAAGCATCAGAACATCTACCGAAACCGGCCAATATACTGTCAGTCACTCTTCCAATTCACCTACAGCAAGGATTTGCTCAGCTGGCGATATGCAAATATAAGGTAGGAGCACTGCCATAAGTAGCCGATACGGTTATGCAAAGGAAATAGAAAAAAAAAGTATTTATTTACGAAGAGGCTTCGATCAAAAAGCACAGAAATGTTTCCAAACGAATAGCGCTGCAGAATGCGCTTTCTAAATGCAGCTGAGCCGGAACACGCAATACTATCACCAAAAGAGGCCACCAAGTTTCATTACAAGAAGCTCCTAAGTTACGCGTAGCACGAGCTTGATAACTATGCCAGCCTTTTACGCTCGGCAAAAGCTGTGCATAGTAACCATCAACTTCTCAAACTCAAATCTTTGAGAAGGCCTCTTATTAGCTTTATTTTTATGATCCTATAAATTCGACGCTTTGCTCAAAGTGGTATATCAAGACCAAGTGATTAGTGTCGCCAGTGCTAGCCTATATTTACGTCTATTTAGCGTCTATATAGCCTCATGACTCGCCGGCGTGTGCGTCCGCAGAAATTGTCCCACCCTAGCTGGCAAAATGATGGCGTCATCAACATGGCATAGTATGTCGTAACAGAAAATTATATGTCACACCTTGGCTGTCAATTAAAAACTGATGACAACATTAACATGGCGTCGTATGTCGCAACACTGAAGTGAATTAAAAATTAATGTAAATAATTAACAAAAATAATAGAAACTGATGACGCCATCGACATTGTGTAGTATGGCGTAACACAAAATTAACTAATTAATAATTACAAATTTACGTAACAATAATAAAAATTAACAAGCAAATCGATGACGTCATCAAATGGCGTAGTATGTCGCAACCGGAAATGTACTGCGCATGCGGGTGTCGTCGTCACCACAGAGCACCGACCGCCGCTCCGACTCCACCCTGGCAGCTGCCGGCGCATGCACGTGACGTCACCTATGACGTCATCTCCACAGTAACAGAGGCGGAAATGGCTTTCGCCTCATCGCACTTGAGTAAGAGCTATAAGTGTGCCCCCCAATTTTTTATCGTCAGCAGTATTTTTCGCCATGGGGCCATATGCGCTTGCACCTCCTTCCTCACAGGCGAAGAGCACCGAGGGGAAAGGGAGGGCGGCCGGCGCTGAGCAGGACACGACCAGCAGCAAGCACGACGCCCTCTGTCGCACCCATTCAGCGACGCCCGGACACCCCGGGCATGGTTCAGAGACTCCTCGCGGCTGCTGGTTTGCGTGCTGGTGCTAAGACGCCTCCGTGCATCATGAGCCCTGACAGCCGGGGCGTCAGGTCCTCTATCAAGCAATCAGCAATTATCCAACGCAACCATTTCGTCCCCAGCGAGGTCAGTTCTTCATCAGCGAACTTCTCAAAGATTGTCCATTCGGAATATACATGGTGTGTCACCTAAGACTTTACACAATTTTTAAAAATAGGCTTTTTGAGTTAGAAGCGCACTTTTGCGGCGTAGCATTGTCAGCAATCCAGAATACATCCGAATACAGCTAACACGTGCTAACTAGCACGCTGGTTAACTAATACTCAATAGTAAACTTTTTAATTATTACAGTTAAGCTCCTTAATTACGGAGACACAAGTAGCCCACCATAAGTAACATCCATAACTGTTTTTAGAATTGCGCTATGGCACAGCAAATTTTCGCTACATCGCACAAAAATGCATACGCTTTACGGACGGACGGACGGACGGACGGACGGATGGATGGACGGACGGACGGATGGACGGACGGACGGATGGACGGACGGACGGATGGATGGATGGATGGATGGATGGATGGATGGATGGATGGATGGATGGATGGATGGATGGATGGATGGACGGACGGACGGACGGACGGACGGACGGACGGACGGACGGACGGACGGACGGACGGACGGATGGATGGATGGATGGATGGATGGATGGATGGATGGATGGATGGATGGATGGATGGATGGATGGATGGATGGATGGATGGATGGATGGATGGATGGATGGATGGATGGATGGATCGATGGATGGATCGATGGATGGATCGATGGATGGATGGATGGATGGATGGATGGATGGATGGATGGATGGATGGATGGATGGATGGATGGATGGATGGATGGATGGATGGATGGATGGATGGATGGATGGATGGATGGATGGATGGATGGATGGATGGATGGATGGATGGATGGATGGATGGATGGATGGATGGATGGATGGATGGATGGATGGATGGATGGATGGATGGGAGCCCCCCCTTTGAAATGGGGTGGTGGCAATTGCCACCATGCTCAGCTTTTCTTACATTATTTTTGTTCAACTGTGGTGTTAACTGTCATTAAGATTCGCCATCTTCTTTCACTACGGTTTCCTACACTTCTAATCTTATGTGACATCTCTGCTTTTCACCCACCAATCCTCCAATCGCTTTTTGCTAACTTCCACTGCAGATTTATTTACATGACCATTGTTATCTTTAAACAATAGGGCCTCAGGAAGAGTGACTGTGCCTGCATCGACATCCGGATGGATAACATCACATTTGTGTATGAGGTGTTCAATTGTTTCCCCAGATCTACCACACATTGCACATGTGTCATGATCTTCGTTGAATTTTTTTTTTTTTTGCAGCTACGCGTTCTAAGACACCCTGACCTAGCTTCAAAGAGTAGGGCACTGCCTCTTGAGTTATCATAGAAAACTTCTTTCCTGATCTGCCTTTTCCAGTATCGATATAGTTCTACACTATGTTTCTTTTCCATTGAATTAATCCAATTTTAAACTTCCGCGTTTTTAGCCTGTCGTTTAATGCTCTTTCTTTCTCCGTCTTCATGACCGGCATACTTACTGGTTAGTTTTCTAGTTCTTTTCCGCCACTGTGAGTCAACGCTCTTTCTGTGTAAGTATTTAAACACCTTAGCTGCCCACCTGTTATCGTCCAATTTCCCCAGGCGTTCTTCATATAGTATTTTACTCTTAGCTTCCCGTGCTTCGAACGATGCCCAGCCCATATCTCCTTGTACTGCCTCGTTTGTGGTTTTGCCGTGGGCACCTAGTGCTAATCTTCCAACACCTCTCTGATTTACGTCTAATCTCGACTGAACTTCTGCCCTTAAGCACAGAACCGCATTGCCGAAGGTAAGCCCCGGCACCATTATTCCTGGTCTCCCAGCTTGCCCCTGGCCAGCGTCACCTCCCGCTGCTCCAGCGCCCCGTTGGGCGCCTTTAAGTGGTTGGGTTTAGCTGTGTATATTCACGACCAAAGCTACAAAAGCCAGGCCATCGCCGAAGCCTTGAGCTTGAATAAATAAATAATACATTGCCGCGACTGGGATTCAAACCCGCGGGAGCGCGGACAGATCAGCTTCGCTGGCCACTGCACTAGAGCACTATGCTATCGCTGCAGCCAATCATGACTCGTGTTAAACTGCAAACACACACTCACGCTGTGCATTGCACATCGCAGTCTTCATCAACTTCCATTGCGGCGCGAACAGACCAGTTCAACTCAACCTCGATCAGAGTTTAACCTCAGTATAAATCGTCGCCAAACGTGCCGATGAGCCAGCAAAACAAAACCATGAACCAATCAGACTAAGCACATGCTTTCGCATGTCCAGTGGGTTAAATACCTACTTTTTTTTTTCTGCCCTACTTTTTCAGCAACATCAGTAAATTCAGCGACATCAGTAAGGTCCCACAGTTAATGAAACCGTGCACGACTTCTTGAAGAAACAGCATGTCACGTATGCGTCGTCTGTCGCCAAGGGTACATATATTGAGGTCTGCCAAGAGAGAATCATAGTCGTAGAAACGACGGTGACCAATATATCTAACATAATAGATGCGTATGAACTTACGCTGGACATTTTCAATTTTCGTGCAATAGGCGACAGTGATCACTTCATAGACCACCTGCAGGTGGTCTATATACGCACCATGAGACGCAACCGCGCCGTTGGCCACCTCACCTGAGAATGTCCAGGTGCTAATGGGTATCCAGGCGTAGATAGGAGGAGACAAAGAGCACTTGAGGCGGATCCTTTCCCGTCAGGTCGCTGAGAGGGCCAGACTCTAAGGGCTTTCGCACTGTTTAGTCGGCGTTCTTGAAAAAAGCTTGACTACACTCATGCACCGAGCAAATAGTGTGCTTTTAACAACTAACCCATCCCACACCCTCACGACACAGTGTCCAAACCGCTCAACTAGCTGCAAACGTTTCGAAAGAATGATTACACGTCAATAAACACGGAGGACGGCAAATCACTAATTGGCGCGAGCGCGAGCAGACGACAAGAGAACCCCGCATACATAGAGTTTCTTACTATTACCTAGAGGGAAAGCTGGCGGCGCTGCACTTCAGCCACCATGGACGCTCAAAGCATCATGGGGCGGTGAGCTACTTGTTGCGTGACAGTCGTAGTTTTTCACGAACACGGAGTGTCATTACTAAGATGCTTCATTCCGAAAACTCTGTTCGTGTGTGCGCAGACGACTTTCGTGCGAACGCAGTATGCAAAAGCCACAGTATAGTGAAAACGCGACGACACACGACGCCAATAAAAGGTTTCACTTTTCCGAAATGCCATTAAAAAACCTCTTGAAGTATCTAAGCAACAAAATTTTTTAAAAAACATATTTACTTTTAAAAATGCGCCAGTTAATTACGAAATATCAGTTTTTGTAGTGTTCATTACTTGGTCAATAGGAAAGCTAGCCAGGTCTTATTTTGGGCAAACTTTGAATTTACACGCTTTTCTGCTCGTTTGTTGCAATTTAAAGACATGATATTGAATGCTAGGACATTCGTAGTTATCGAAAAGGTTTAGTTTTCGATTATTTTTTGGCCAAAAGTTGCAGTTCCGCAACAAGTAGCTCACCGCCCCATGATGCTTTGAGCGCCCATGGTGGCTGAAGTGGTCTCGAGGGGTCTCCATGCAAACTCCCATAGACGGGTTGTCAGCTTTCCCTCTAGGTAATAGTAAGAAACTCTATGCCCGCATAAGGCGCCGACGGAGTGGCATGCACTTGCAGCACCTAGTGGGGCGAGATGAAAGTTTTCCGCACTTTGCTTTCTTTCGTGAGCTGTGCCGAGGCCAACTGGGCGTGCTTAGAAGTGTCACAAGGTGCCCGAAATGTTAACTAAAACACTGTAATCTATAGTTTAGTTATAAGCAGCGTTACAGCCGCGTGTGGAATGTCACCTTCGCCTTCAGATGCCGCCAGCATGCAACCGGCTCTTCAGAAAGAGAGAGAGGAAACTGTATTAGCATTTCTCCATCAAGTCTGGTCCTCTCATTTGGGAAGTCCAAGACCGGATGCCATCTGTACACGCAGTTTAACAGCTCCTATTTGGACTTCCAGCTAGACGGTAGTTATACGCAAACCAGTTAAACAGGGCGTTACAGTAGCTCGGCTTTCTCCATTTTAAGTATAACGTCTCTCTCCTTTTATGGAACACGTATTGCAGTTGTTGGCTTTATTCTTGCTTTTTGTTTTCGAACCACTGAGCCTCTTATATCTATAAATATTTACTGCCATGTAAATAGAGCCCAGGCTTCGAAACGCCTCTTAAAGTCTTTGTATGTGAGACGTTGAATATACTGACCTTCACGTTTTGTGACACATCTGCACTGCGCCATAGAGCAAGTGTTCACAGTGCTGTAAGCAGTATTTCCGCGAAAACTCAACACCATTAGATGCCGCCAAATTTCTTCATTTGTTCCATTTTCTCAATATCCGGATGATGCAAAAAATATAAATAAATGCTTCGGCATTCTCTGCTCAGTGATCACAGCCACGCACAAGTGGCTCCGTAGTTCGTCAGCTTGCCTGCAGGAAACGTAACTTCCACTTCCCAATATAACTGGGCCGGATTAAATTGCCCGTCAACTTTATTTTTTTTTTTTAATGTGAAGCGTATTACCTGTTTGCAGCGAAACGTAGTAATACCAGTATGCTCCACCGCTTCGCCACGCCGGGATAATGTTTTCCTTCACTTCGTACAAGAGGGATATTAAATACAGTCATTTCTGTCAATTTCGTCTCATTTTATAGCCAGTAGTAGTTTCAAAATTCCCGCTCAATAACCTTTCTAACAAGTGCTGCTCTCCAGTGACAGCACCTCAAAACTTCATTGTTATTTAGCTTAAGCGGCAGGTAAGGGACCTTGTTATAACCTTGTTACACAAAATACGTATGCGTAAACATACAAAAGGTGCAGTAGGTTGGGTTCTTTCTGCAGCTCGGCCACCGGCACTGAGGGAGTGTTTTTGATCTAGTTTGCGTTGACATCTCTGTGTGGCAGCACTTCCCAAGATTATTGAATTGCGGGAAAATTGAAATTGCAGCAGCAGCACCGTGGTGGTGAAGGGGTTACGACTTCATTGCCACAAAATGGAAGGGATCAGTTGGGGCTGGGGCATAGAAACCGGCCATGCGGGTCAGTCATAAACAGTGGAAGCCATTCAGCATAATAAGGTAAAATGGAAGCCCGTTGTCATTTGCTGTCACTAAGTATCGAATAACGTGTAGACCCAACGGAAACTTTTTTGATGGGTCTGTGGAGAATGTCACATAAGTACACTCACCTTCGGCACCCGTTACTATACTGTCAGGTTGCTTACGTATTAGGAAACTGTTTTGAATGACAGCGTTCCAGTGCGCAGATTAAAAAAGGGGGGGACTTAGTGCCCGGCGGAACTTGCACTCTCGTAACTCGCTTCAGGATATCCTGGCCACGAGTTTTATCTTGGCAGTCGTTCCTGTCGTTCTGGTTCGATCTTCGTTAGAGTTAGTGCCGCCCTCGTTCGTTTCTTTAGCGCTACGCTTCACTGCAGACTTCAGTTTGGTTAGAGAAGTCGATCACGATTCTGTTTCTATATTAAATGATGGTTGTGAACTCTGCGTCGGCTCCTCTGTTCGGAGGTCAGAGGCTCGATCGCGGCGTCTACATCGTTCAGCTGAGTACGAGTCATTGCAGACGCTCGATAAGATCCTCCAAATCCCCGGCGTTCCGTAGACATCAGCAAGGCTTCCGCCTCACCAACCAGACGCATCGCTTGAGTTCGCAAGGCCTTCCTCTTTTTCTTCGAGATCTCCATGTCTTTCGAGGAGTCGATCATGGTCGTCCGTTGATGTTGCACAATCGTTCCCGGGTTTCGGCACCAGGAATTAGTGTTGTAACGAAGTGATTCGATCGACGTTATCAATCACTCACCCCACACATTCTTTTTCTGCAACACAACAACCGCCATTTATTCCACGGAGGAGAAAATGTGGCATGCTATATACATCTCCGACCATGGCAAGTCAACGCTATACTGCCCTATATTTTCTTTATAACGCCGTCTTCCGGCCCCCTTCACGGCCCTCCCGGTCCTTCCCTTTGTCCTTCCTCTGCGAGGGAAGAAGAGTTCACTTTCCGGAGAGGGAATACAATCCCCTCCGAGGTCGTCTTGAGAAGAGGTCCGGCGCGTCCGGCGTCCACTTGTCTCAGAGTAATGCGTTAAAGCCCGGTGCGGCTGCAACCTCCCGTTTAAACAAATACAAACCGACAATAAATGCAAATGACGGATTTTCACTACTAGCATTCCAGTAGGAGATACAGGTGAGTTCAGTTTACTGCTTGCCTCTTAATTGGCACAAAAGCTTTATGACACACCGTTCTTTCTTTGGTGTGGGCCGTTGAATAGATGTTGGCACTGCTGAACGGCATTTGGAAGACGCGGGGTCACAGATTACGCATGGCCTCCGAGGAAGATGATCTCGGAGGCCATGGTTTACGCTGCCTGGCCATAGCGGCGGCCGCGCTGACCACGGAGACAAACACGTGACGCCTCGCTCGGGCCCCGTGTGCACGCCAGGGAGCAGCGCATACCCACAAAAAGTATGAAAATAATTTCGTCCATGCGACAATATGTGAAATGAATACTTTAACTTGGGATAATCACAGTTTCTCAGTGCTATTTTAGCAATTTCTTAGTTCCTGTATTGCGGCAGTGTCCGTCTAACGCAGACATGATGGGTTGATGGTCTGAGGTGAAGGTAGAGAAGAAAGAAGACGACGACAGGTCATGTCCACCGTCAGTGCGTTTGTATCCGCTATGCACCCTGGCCAATCCCCCGCTGTGGGTATGTGCCATTCAGCCCGAGGACATCATCATCATCATCGTCAGGATGTGCCATTCAGCCTGAGGACATCATCATCATCATCATCATCGTCAGGATTGCAGAAGCGCTGCCGAATCAGCAAGCCTCACCAGAGCCTACTGGAAATGTCCCTGAGCCTGTGCCTATCCAGAAGAAGGCGAAAGCGTACCCGCCTCGGAAGGTGTCCTTGCGTGGTAGTCACGAGTCCAGTACTGCCTGCCAAATGCTGGCGAAGAAACGCCCGTCGACTCCGAGATATTCAATGTGGACTCTCGCTTTAGGGCCGGCGTCGCAGCTCCCATCGGAACCCCCGATCTCCCCAAGTCAGCAGCAGCAGCGAAAATCAGCGAAAAGCGCATCGACACCACAAATGAGACCCACTGCGAAGAAAGCAAGAAAGAACACGCGGTCGCATCGCGCTTCGCATGTTTACGACATAAGCACATACAAGCGCGAGTCTGCCCGACCTCGGACTAAAAAAGAAACGAACACTTTGCAATTTCATAGCGCCGGCCGCCTAAACGAATTAGCCGGTTCAACGGCTGAAGTGGGACCTAAACCGCTACACCGCCCGCCTATAGCTCGCCCATCAGAGTGTGAATACCGTTGGGTGCTTGCGGTAAAGATCAATCAATCAATATCAATCAATCAATTTATTTAGCATTTATTTCAATACAGAAATAAATGCAAGGATAAGAACAAAGAGCTGCTTCTCGAGCAGCTTGACAACGGTTCTTACCCCTTTTTTTCTGCCGCCGCGGTGGCTCAGTGGCTATGGTGCTCGGCTGCTGACCCAAAAGACGCGGGTTCGATCCCGGCCGCGGCGGCTAGAGTTTCTTTGGAGGAGAAATTCTAGAGGCCCGTGTACTGTGCGATGTCAGTGCACGTTAAAGAACCCCAGGTGGTCGAAATTTCCGGAGCCCTTCACTACGGCGTCTCTCATAGCCTAAGTCGCTTTGGGTCGTTAAACCTCACAAAACCACAAAACCACAAACCCTTTTTTTCTCTTGACAACGGATAACAGCAGAAATAAAACAAAGCTGCGATTAAAATTGTACGAAGATGAGAGCATGCAGTATACATTGTAAGCACAAAATATATAGTAAACGCAAAATACATATAGTATACATAGTAATTCCAAACATAAAATGCCGCATATTAGTAAAAAGTTATAACACAGGTTCAATGTAACTGATAGACATGGATTCAATAAGACGAATACTAATACTTAATCACCAATATTTTGCACACTGAAGAACATCTAACGGCGAAATTGACATAAGGCTATACAGGACTAAAAACAGTTCCTACTACATTTGCAGGCATAGAAGCACAGACCACAGTTTTACCACACACAGCTGTAATGCAGCCATCATTGAAAATACGTGCTCAAAAGGCTGCAATAATAAAACAAGATTTCAAAGCATTGACGTTACCTCCCTAAATTGTAAGTGAACAAACGCTTAAGGTGTTGTTTCGATAGTGTGGATGTCCGTGTTTGAATTATGATAGTTGTTAAGTAAAGTGGGCATAATATATTGTAGTCTGTTCTGACCATGATTCGTGCGGGAAAACGGCACCAACCATACTTTTCTTCTTCTTATATTGTACGGTACCTCGGGTGGTTTTGTTAAATTGCATAATAGCAGAAAAGGTATCCGAATAAATTTCAGGGAATATTTGTATTTCAATAGGGCATTCAGCTCGTGCATATGTGTCACAGGAACAACACCAAGTAAGGGGAACAGGTCACTTGTGTGAGCGTCGTATGGAACATCTGCTATGTGACGGAGAGCTCTTTTTGTAAAAGAAGGAGTTTGTTGATGTTCGTTAGTGATGTAGTTCCCCATACAAGACTACAATAGTTTAGGTGAGGATTGAAAATAGCATTATAAAGTAGCAGCTTTATTTTGAGCGGAAGAACTTGTCTAAATCGGCAAAGTATCCCGCCAGCCCTGGCCAGACATTTAATCACACAGTCTACATGGATATCCCAGATCAAGTTCTCGTGAAAGGTGACACCAAGCGTTTTCACATCTTTTGTTATTTCTATCTTCTCAGATCCTAAATAGAGATTAAGATAACGTTCAACAATTTTTTTTTTTTGTGATGGCGAGAAAATGGCAGCCGTTGTTTTCTTATTGTTTATTGCTAAAGAATTAGCGATAAACATGCTGCATACAACCGTACAACCGCCAAACGCAACCTGTTTGTCTGCTACCTATGCCGAGACAAGGGCAGGAACCCCGTGAAGCTGCTAGGATAGCCGATTGTTGTTCCTGTCCTAGTATGTTTAAGGCGAAAGCCTTTTATGGCTCACACTCGCGGTGTCCGTCCGTGCGCTGGAAATCGGCCCAACTGTGGCCTCTCCTTCGCGCAGCGGCTCAACCTCCTCCCCTCCTTATCAACCGGCACGCTGTTGGAGGCGCAGCTGTGCATAGCAACCGTGACGTCACACAGTAGCGGTAGAACGAGCGCGCGCGCGTCGGCGGTGGCAGCTGCACTGCCGCTCCTTCGCCAGAAGGTCTCGTTGCAGTCGAGTGAGTGAGGCGCATGGCTACGAAGCGGCCCAGTGATTCCGCGCCAAGCGGTTCGGGGAAGCGGCAGCAGACGCCGGATTCCCCGAACACCAAACGCCAGAAGAACAACGAGTGAATATGGACTGGGTTGACCACAAGGCTTTCGCCAAGCACACTTCAGAATTTCCAAAGTGTCTACGGTCATTTTTTTTTTCTTCTGTTTGTATGGCGAAAAAAATGCCGAATAAAAGTATTCGGTTTGATTTTATTTGATTTGAGTGCACAGAATGAGACGTGAAAGATTCAGCGCTCGTGTTTGCGTCTAACCTTTCTCTCCGTCGTCCGCTTTGCGTTGTTTTAATTGAGACTCGTCGCATTCTTGACTAAATTCGCCACTCTGCTGTTCTCGCATTTCTCTATTAGTCGTGATACAATGGCCCCGTGAGAATACTCACAAACGGGCAACGGGAAGCCTTGCTGCTTAGCTCGGACGCCGCTGTACAGAAGAAGGTCGTCAGCTGGGCCCGATTATCCCAACCCACCGTAATTATCAACAAAAGTTGTCACGACCACCATGACAGTATTTCGACGGTAATTCCCCATTGACGGTGAAACAGCGTTCATCGAGAATCACCTATTTGAGTTGGACGAATCTGCAACTGGTGGCGCCACGTGTACTTTGCTTTCACCCAATAAATTTATGGCTTATTAAAGCTTTGCTTGCAGTAAAAATGAGATTTGCTGCCATGTGACGCCAACCTGCCAGTCTAGTCTTTCGTTTCATTTCATTTCTTCGGGACCATTCACAAGCCTGACTTCGTATTTCCCTTGAGTGTCCCTTTGAACCCCACAAATTTATACAGATACCGTTTCACCATAACCAGCGCAGACGAAGAATCTGCTACTGGTTTATTTTTACACTAATATAAGGTATTATGATATGGTCCTCGCGCTGCCAAAACAAAAGCCGCCATTCATCGGTTTACATTCTTATGTTGCAACAAGTACACATTCATAGCGCGACATGCGCCGTTGACAGGACGTGTAGTGCCCAACGAGACGGCCACGTCGCAGACAACCGGAACGTTACACTTAGTCCAAAGTCGAAAGGTCATAATTAGTTATGGTGTCTTCGAACGAAGTCTCCATTGGATCTGACTCGTTGGCATGGGACAGCGGAGGCCTTGGGTCGACAGCCGCCGACTTAGAGCGCGCATTTGCCGAACCTCCTCTTGAATCAGAAAGTCTCTGGTTGCGACTCCCTTGAGACTCAGCTCCTTCTGATGTGGCGTTCTGGTCAGACGGCGGGGTTCTCCTGGTTGCGGAGTACTCGGGTACCAACAGAATCACCACGAAAAAAGTGACTATTGTGAAGGCAAACAGGGCTGCGCAAACACAATCCAATTGCCAGTGGATGTCCTTTTTTGTGTCGATGCGCTTTTGGCTGACCTTCGCTGCTGCTGCTGACTTGGGAAGATCGGGGGTTCCGATGGGAGCTGCGACACCGGCCTTAAAGCGAGAGTCCACATTGAATATCTTTGAGTCGACGGGCGTTTCTTCACCAGCATTTGGCAGGCAATACTGGACTCGCTGACTACCCCGCAAGGACAGCTTCCGAGGTGGGTCCGCTTTGACCTTCTGCTGGATCGGCACGGGCTCAGGGACATTTCCAGTAGGCTTTGGTGAGGCTCGCTGATTTGGCAGCGCTTCTGCAATCTTGACGGGGGCCATGACCTGTCGTCGTCTTCTTTCTTCTCTTCCTTCAACTCAGACCATCAACCCGTCATGGCTGCGTTAAAGGGACACTGTCGGAAAATAGGAACTAAGAAATCGCTAAAATAGCACCGAGAAACTGTGATTATTCCAAGTTAAAGTATTCATTTCACATATTCTCGCATGAATGCATTTTCAAGGTTTTTGTCGGTATGCGCTGGTCCCTGGCGTGCACATGGGGCCCGAGCGAGGCGTCACGTGTCGGTCTCCGTGGCCAGCGCGGCCGCCGCTATGGCCAGGCAGCGTAAGCCATAGCCTCCTAAAACACCGATCTCGGAGGCCATGCGTAAATTGTGCTGCCGCGCCTGCCAGATGCCGTTCAGCAGCGCCAACATCTATTCAACGCCCCGCACCAAAGAAAGAACGGTGTGTCAGAAAGCTTCTGTGCCAATTAAGAGACAAGAAGTAAACTGAAAGAACACACGCTCACCTGTATCTACTCCTTTGACATGCGTAAATGTATAGGCAACATTTTTCAGCAAGAACAAAACGTTATAACTTCTTTTTAATATCTGAGAAATTAATTGCACTGGAATGGCAGTAGTGAAATTCCGTCATTTGCACATAATGTCGGTTTGTATTTGTTGAAACGGGAGGTGGAAGCCGCACCGGGCATTACCATTACCCCCTTACCTCTAGACAAGTGGGCGCCGGGCCTCCTCGCATGACGACCTCGGAGTGGATTGTATTCCCTCTCCGGAATGTGGACTCTTCCCCCTCGCAGAGGAAGGAGAAAGGGAAGGCCCAGGACGGACGAGGAAGGGGCTGCAGACGGGGTTAGTAGCGGTGACTTGCCGTGGTCGGTGATGTCCCCAGGAGACTTTCTCCTCCATGGAATAAATGGTGGCCGTTGTGCTGCAGAAAAAGAATGCGTAGAGTGAGTGATTGGTAACGTCGATCGAATCACTTCGTTACAAAACTAATTTCTGGTGCCGAAACGCGGGAACGATTGTGCAACATCAACAGACCACCAAGGTCGACTCCTCGAAAGACATGGAGATCTCGAAGAAAAAGAGGAAGGCCCGGCGAACTCAATCGACGCGTATGGTTGACGAGGCGGAAGCCTTGCTGAAGTCTACAGAATACCGAGAACCTGAAGGATCTTATCGATCGTCTACAATTGACTCGTGGTCAGCTGAACGATGTAGACGCCGCGATCAAGCCTCTGACCTCAGAACAGAGGAGCCGACGCAGAGTTCACAACCATCATCTAATATAGCCACAGACAGGATCGCAACTTCCCTAACCAAACTGAAGTCTGCAGCGAATAGTATACAGCACAGAAGAAACAAACGTGGGCAGCACTAACTCGAACGAAGATCTAAGCAGAACGACAGGAACACAGGAACGCTGTCATTCAAAAATTTTTCAGGAAAACGGGATTTTTACATTTCTTGGGAAACCCGTTTCCTAATACGTAAGCAACTTGACAGTATAGATAACATGCGCCGGAGGCGGGTGTACTTCTGTGGTGTTCTCCACAGACCCATAAAAAAAGTTTCCGTTGGTTCTACACGTTATTCGATGCTTAGTGACAGCAAATGACAACGGGCTTCCATTTTGTTTTGTTATGATGAACGGCCTCCATTGCTTATGACTGTCCCGCACTGCCGGTTTCCATTGTGGATTGGGCTAAGGCCATATGACACGCGCGTCGTCGAGTGATGGGTGCTCGAAGGTATGGCTGCGTGCGCTCTCTTGGGGCACGTGGTTTCGGATTGACGCGCCAGCATGGCCAGAACTCACCGCTGGAGGCCACCCTGTACTCGCCCCAGCCCCAACTGATCCCTTCCCTTTTGTGGCACCGAAGTTGTAACCCCCCACCGCCAACCACCACAAAGTGCTGGTGCTGCAGTTTCAATTTTCCCGCAATTCAATTTTCTTGACGAGTGCTGCCACACAGCGATTCCGACGCATACTAGTTCAAAAGCACTCCTTCAGTGCCGGTGGCCGAGCTGCAGGAAGAACCCAACCTACTGCGCCTTTTGTATGTTTACGCATGCATATTTTGCGTCACAAGGTTATAACAAGGTCACTTACCCACCGCTTAAGCTAAATAACAATCAAGTTTTGAGCTTCTGCCACTGGACAGCAGCATTTATCAAACAGGTTATCGAGCGGGAATTTTGAAACTACTGTTGGCTATAAAATGCGACAAAATTGATAGAAATGACTGTATTTAATCTCCCTCTAGTACGAAGTGAAGGAAAACATTATCCCTGCGTGGCGAAGCGATGGAGCATTCTGGTGTTACTACGTTTCGCTGCAAACAGGTAATACGCTTCACATTAAAAAAAAAGTTGACGGACAGTTTAATCCGGCCCAATTATATTGGCAAGTGGAAGTTACGTTTCCAGCAGGCAAGCTGACGAACTACTGAATTTTACAAACCTATGAAGAATAAAGCCAACCACTGCAATACGAATTGCATAAAAGTACAGAGAGAGACGTTGTATTTATAATAGAGAAAGCCGAGCTACTGTAACGTCATGTTTAACTGGCTTGCGTATAACTTTACCGCCTAGCTGGAAGTCTAAAATAGGAGCAGTTAAACTTAGTGTACAGCTGGCATCCGGTCGTGGACTTCTGAAATGAGTGGACCAGACTTGATGGAGAAATGTTAATAGAGTTTCCTCTCTCTCTCTCTCTCTCTCTCTCTCTCTCTCTCTCTCTCCTGAAGAGCCGGTTGCATGCTGGCTTCATCTGAAGTTGAAAGAGGTAACAATCCACACGCGTCTGTAACGCTGCTTATAACTATAATTTACAGTGTTTTAGTTAACTTTTCGGGCACCTTCTGATGCTTCGAAGCACGCCCAGTTGGTCTCGGCACAGCTCACGAAGGATAGCTAAGTGTGGAAAGCTTTCATCTCGCACCACTAGGTGTTGCCAGTGCATGCCACTCCGTCGGTGCTTTATGCGGGGTTTTCTCGTGGTCTGCTAGCGCTCGCGCCAATTAGTGATTTGCCGTCCTCCATGTTTATTAACGCTTAATCATTGCTTTAAAATGTGTGCGACTAGTTGAACGGTTTGGACACATTGTCGTGAGGGTGTAGGATGGGTTAGCTGCTAAAAGCACACTATTTGCTCGGTGCATGAATGTAGTCAAGGTTTGTTCAATAACGTCGACTGCACGGTGCGAAAGCCCTTAGAGACTGGTCCTGGCAGCGGCGTGACGGGAAAGGATCCAGGCCTCAAGTGTTCGTTGCCTCCTCCTATCTGCGCCTGGATACCCATTAGCACCTGGACATTCTCAGGTGAGGTGGCCAACGGCGCGGTTGCGTGCCGTGGTGCTTATATACCTGCAGTTGGTCTATGAAGTGATCACTGTTGGCAAATGTCGAGCACGCGTGTGGATTCAGACAGTGGCAGCAATAGTCCGCCATCGGTGTTGGTTGCAGTCTTTCGGGCGCCAGATTTCAGCACCACGATAGTCAACGCGCAAAATCGATGCTTCCAGAACCACTGCTTCAGCGTTACTCATTCCATTTACTGAGGGGAAAAGGCGAAAATTTCATATCGTGAAAGAACAGAAAAATCGATTTTTTTTTTCCTTCTTCAAATTGGCCTATCCTGTTCCTTAATGAGTGATCAAAACAGTGAATCTCTACCTCCAAAGGTCGCTGGCTTATGGTTTGTGCTTTTCCGTTTGCGGTTATAAATACGATAGTTCACCCCTCCCGCTGCGTTGCACCGTACTGCGCTGAACTGTTCTGTCTTCTTCTTCTTCACCTCTTTATAATTTCGTCGTGCTGTTTTCTTCTTCTGCTTTTCTGTCATCGTGCTTTTTATTTTTTTCTTGCGCTGTTTTATCACTGTGTTGTTTTGACTGTTTTGGCAGTTTGATTAATTACAGGAGACCGAATACAGGGCATAGCGTACAGCATGCGGCATGCAACTTTAATTAGAAATCATCAGTGGCCACAAAGCATATTAAACATAATAAATGGTGAAATACAAAGAACACAAAAAGAGACAATGATAGGGTACAAAAGTAAAAAAAACCCTAGTTATACATATAAGTAGAAAGCAGACTAAAAATGGCATTTCATTCAAACAACGATGAGAACCTATTTAAGAAGGACGCCGAGGTAAACAACAAAGCAAATAATAGTAGTAACAGTGATATCAATAGTACGTAAGTATTCAAAATTTTGCAATGTAGCTACACAGTTCCTTCCTTTTATAGCCAGTAGTGTTATGAAATGCATTTAATGTACCAGGAAAATTATGAGCTAACGACTAATTATTAGTTACTACGAAAAATGTCATGACCCATACAGCCTAATTTCATGTGTCCATCAAAGCCTGGCGTAATTCTAAAGATGCCAAAGTTGATCATTTCTAACATGAGTGGGTGAAAAATGCATTACTTGCAAAAGACAAAATTCATGTCGGTTATCGACGCTGATGATCGAATGCGCTTGAATGGTAATTACTACTGGACTCGATCATTCGAGATTTGCAACATAACGAACAATTCTTTTTTGTAGTATGAACAATTTATTCACGCTGTTTTTTGTAGCTGTAGCCCACACTAAATTGCAATAGCTTAAATATGATTGGAACAAAGCTTAGTAAATTTCGATTTCACATTCTGCCGCCGCGGTGGCTCAGCGGTTATGGTGCTCGGCTGCTGACCCAAAAGACGCGGGTTCGATCCCGGCCGCGGCGGCTAGAATTTCTTTGGAGGAGAAATTCTAGAGTCCCGTGTACTGTGCGATGTCAGTGCACGTTAAAGAACCCCAGGCGGTCGAAATTTCCGGAGCCCTCCACTACGGCGTCTCTCATAGCCTTAGTCGCTTTCGGACGTTAAACCCCATAAACCAAACCAAACCAAACCGATTTCACATTCTAGAGGCAATGTGTCACGCCATCGGGACAGTGGACTTGCAATAGAAAGTTATTTGGTGAGGTGGTCAGTGGGGTAATCCCAAGCTAATTTATACTGCAAGCACCGCTAGGAAATAATGACGCAGAACTCTATGCAAAGACATCAATAGTTCCTAGTGCTGTCGTATTTCCAACGCGTTATGTAATTAGATGTCCCTATGTAATTTTGTTGTTGTTGTTGTTGCCGTCATTGGCGGTGGTACTGGTAGTGGTGGTGGCGGTGGTGTTGTTCCCCGTCTTCTCATACTACTACTACTTCTTCTTTACCTTTTTCCACCCGAATCCAGCCCAACCGTTAAATGCGGGACGCGCGCTATACCCCTCGCTTGGTCTTCTCGCGCTCATTCAGCTGCAGAACTGCCGTAGGGCGAAAGCTGGCAAAAATAAAATGGTGTTGAACTGTTTGTGTGTGTGTGGTTCAGAGATGCGGAGGTAGAGGGAGAGTGGAAGGAAGAGGCGCCACTCTTTTACCCTGTGTCGGTGCGCACTGTCTGAGCACTCTTACAGGAGGCCTTGATTCCTCCGGTATACGCGCGGCATCCTGTAATTCCGCGCATCGAAACACGTATTTCTTTTCCTCCTTCCCCCTTCTCTCCTTCTCAGCTCTCTTGGGTCCTATTGGATCGCGCGAAACATACCGCGCGCTTGTAATAAGCGGCGCGCTCGCGCGCGCACTCTTCTGTCGACGTTGCCGGCACCGCGCAGCGAAGCTGGGTGAAGCCAGCTTTGCTCCGAGCCGGCTCTAAAACGATGCAGCACTGTGCAGGTTGGAACCGGCGTTGACTGGGCTGTCCGTGCGTAAGAGTGGGTGTTACAGAACTGCCGAGCAACGATCGAAACGCCGCTAATCACAAATTGCTTTAACGGGCGAAGTGCTTAGAGCTTCTCCAGTCCTTGCTTTCAAATTCTTATAGGTACCTCCAGGGGAGTAAACGGCTTCATGTTACGTCGGAGCTGCAAAAATTTGCGAGGACACTTTGGCAACTAAGGTGTTGAGGGGCGAAAGCCGAAGACACTATGCCGTGACGACTTCCGGTAGATGTGACGTCACATTGTTCTTGTGACGTCTTTCGGGGATCTTAAGTGTTCATTCCGCTTAATTACACATTTTTCCATCTAATTTGACAAACTCCGACGTTTTTCCGACCATTCTGTGACAATTTTCACTATGCCGTGACGACTTTCGGTGGATGTGACGTCACATTGTTCTTGTGGCTATATCGACGGCCGCGCTATTTCGACGCAATATCAACATTTTTGCGTATAATTAATTAACTAATTAATCTACAGTCATCAAACTTGGCTTCTGGGTTAAATTTTTCCTCCTCTATCTGGAGCAACCATTGGTTTCCTTCTAACTATTTTAATTCCCGAGTTAAACGCGTGTGACATGCTTTGTTAACGGACGACAGTATGAGCCATTAAATGATTTCGCCTTTAAACTTCAACAGTCACTTGCTGGACAGTGAAAACTTTGTCCATGTGTTGCAGAGAGTGGGAGTCGTCGAGGATGCGCCCTATCTGGTCACGTGGTTCAGGTGGTCCTCTACGATGAGAAAGAACCCGCCGCGGTGGTTCAGCGGCTTCTGGTGTCGCAGGACAAGTCGCAGGACAAGGTCGCAGAACGGAATCCCGCACGCGCCGGCCGCATTTCGACAGAAGCTGTATGCAAAAATGCTCAAGTGTGCTTTGTCGCTAGGGGCTATATTCCGCCGTACACACATACATCTATATCATGAAAGTTCTGGGAAGAGCGCTGTCATGGGGTGAGCATGTGAGCGAAAAAGAGAGGGGAAGAGGTATAGCTGTCGTTGGCACTTCTTCCTCCCTCAGTTTTGGGCTAACAGTAGGGATCTCTTTTCTTGCGACTGCGCGTGTTTCCTTTGAGCAACCGCTTCAATATTTTCCATATGGTGCATGAGTTGCAAACAAAAGAAAAGGCGATGTCTTAGTGGCTTTGGCGATGGGCTGCTTAGCCTAAGCTCACGAGGCCGAACCCCGGCCCGGCAACAGTATTTCGATGTAGGAGAAATGTGAGAAACTCCCGTGCGCTGCTGACCACAAACAGCCCACTTTGACCGAAAACGGGGCTTTCACGAACTAGGAAAGAACAAATACTAAAATACAGGTGTCGCCACCACCGGCCGATTTCTAAAGTAAAATAAGTGCGTCAACACCGATTTTCATGCGCGGGTTCCAGAAGCTACGCTACACTACCGTTCACTGCACTACCGTACCGTTCATACTAAATCTGTCGCCGCGGTGGCTCAGTGGTTACAGCGCTCGGCTGCTGACCAGAAAGACGCGGATTCGATCCCGGCCGCGGCGGTCGAATTTCGACGGAGGCGAAATTCTAGAGATCCGTGTACTGTGCGATGTCAGTGCACGTTAAAGAACCTCAGGTGGTCGAAATTTCCTGAGCCCTTCCCTACGGTGTCCCTCATATAGCCTGAGTAGCTTTGGGATGTTAAACCCCCACAGACAAACAAACCATACGATACCATACGATACCACACCATACCACACCACCCCGCACCACACCGTGCCATACCATACCATACCATACCATACCATACCATACCATACCATACCATACCATACTATACCATACCATACCATACCATACCATACCATACCATAACATTCCATGCTACACCATTATGGGACGCACAGTGTGCTACAACGAAAACGGAACTGCGCATGAGCGCTCGTCCCGTGGTATGTCGCATAACGAATAAGAACTATATAGCCCGTCTAACAACCGCACCGTCCAGTATCGTACCCAGCGCCAAGCTCTGGTCAGCCCTGAAACGCCCTTACGTGCGAGCGACAGCGCAAATTCGGTTCCCGAGTATGCCCGCGCTTCCAGTTTCCGCGACGCTGCACCCATCTTATTGCGATCGGCCCAGTGCATAGGTGGTGTTCGTGCGCTGCGCCGGCACCGCGCCGCCACGGTCGGTGCACCTCGATAGCGGATCTGTGCCGAAATCACGGTGCTCGGGGGCCGCCCGCCCAGGATAGAGCCGCCGACGGGGGGTGCAGGTTCAACGGCCCGCGCAATGCCACTCCGAGGGAGGGGGAGGGAGAGAGGGGGAGGGAGAGTTGCAACGCGCCGCCGCCGTTCTACAAAGCGCTCGTAATAGGCGCGAGAACTCGTTGCTGATCTAGTTGGCGCATGGTTACACGTAAAGACACCGGCGCAAACCAAACAAAACGCACCGTAGGGGGACATACCGCGAGACGTGGCGCTATTTATAGTTGGGTGTATTTACAGACCCTGCAGTGCCGCCGCGGCGGGGGCCAGTGCGCTATGAGGAGCGATCCTGCAGGTGGCTGAGTCGACACTGTACACACGTACTTTTCCCTCGAAGACTGGTTGGATGTTTTACGGGAAGTCAAGATGCGCAAGAAGTTAAGAAAAAGGAGGGCAAATAAAGGAACCACAATAAAAAGAGACGAGAACACGTTGACTGCCCAAGTTTCGTGCCCCTTCACCTCTGCTTCTTTATTATTACTTTTTTGTTCTTTCCCGAGTGCGCCGCACTTGTTTTCGGCTTCTCTGCTGACGAGTTTTGCATTCCTGCTGTCAAAAGGCCGGCCAGCTGACAGTCGGCGGGCTCTGAACATCGAGGGACGGAATGCGGCGTCGTAAACCAGCGGTTAGGTGTAACCACGTGTGAAGCGAAGTGCGCCGTTGTGAACTGTGACAGTTCGAACAAAAGCGACTTTTCTCAGAGAAAGCACCCTCAAACGTTTACGTCTCTCTCTGTGTGAAAGAATGTAGTTTGGTTTCCGCGCACGAAAGATGACATTTACATGAGCGAGATTGTTCAAAGGAAAGCTAAGCGTTCTTTCTATAACCGTTGCAAGCGTACACACTTACCCGATGAATTCCTGTCCTGACTTGTGTGTGCGTAATTAGCTCCAGAAAACTATGCAGTACCAACTCGCCCAAAATGCGACGCTTCTGAATTCTAACAGGCCGCAGGCCGTCATGGTCTGGCTAGTATAACGAAGCAGCAGGGTTTAAAGATGTTTTACTTTATTTATTACTTCACAGTTTCTTTAAGCTAAATTCTTCAGATTTTAAAACTTTCAATGCACTCGTCACACCCGATGTATGTAAACAGATTAGAAATATTTTCCTGTACTTATAACACTTTCTGGTCCTACTACTTTCCACAACCTATACGCGAATAGAAATAGATGCATGCGCTTATTACCGCACAGACAACGTTTGGTAAACTTGTCGAGCTTGCTGAGAAAGAAAATCTTTCTCTTAGTAATTGTTGATGACGTTTACAACAGCTGTATCTTACCGGTACTCACATATGGGGCAGAAACGTGGAGACTAACGAAGAATGTTCATCTTAAGGTAGCGACAACGCAGCGAGCTACGGAAAGAAAAATGATAGGCGCAACGTTAAGAGATCAGAAGCGGGCAGAATGGGAGAGGGAACAAACGCCGGTTAATGATATCCTAGTGGAAATCAATAGGAAGAAATGCATTTGGGCAGGGCATGTAATGCGAAGGCAGGATAACCGCTGGTCATTAATGGTAATGGAGTGGATTCCAAGAGAAGGCAAGAGTAGCAGCGGGGCGGCAGAAAGTTAGGAGGGCGGATGAGATTAAGAAGTTTGCGGGGATACGATGGCCGCAACTGTCCAAGGACAGCGTTAATTGGAGAGACATGGGAAAGGTCTTTGCCCAGCAGTGGTCGTAGTCATGCTGCTGCTGCTTATGATGATGATGACTATGTTTGATTCTCTGTATAAGTTCCATGCTAATCTGCATTCTTGTTTTGGTTCTTAATTAATAGTTTCCACGAATATAATTGTAAAGAAGTGTCCATTCCTATGCACCGACACACTATGCACCGACTCATTCCAATAAACCCTCTGGGGTTGACAGTGTGCTGATTTTTTTTTTTTTTAAGAGATAAAGACATATTTTCTTCCTTTTCGTATTGGCCCAATGCCCATAGTCTCTCGAGAAACAAAAAAAATGGCTGAGGCTTAACTTGGTTAAGCCTGGAGAATGCGAAGCACCATCGTGTCGCGTAATTTGGAGGCGCACAACCACAGCGACGGCGCGAGGTGGGCCCCCGTTTCTCTACTGTCGTGACGTCATCGTGTCACGTGGTGTGACGTCATGTATCACGTGATTTGGAGGCGCATAACCACGGTGAAGGGCTGAAGTGGTAGCTAAAGTAGTATGCTTCGCATAAAAAAAAAACACATCTACGTGTTATGCCCGGCGGTCTTTTGTGCCTGCCTCCGGTTGTTCGCTCACTCAAAGGCGCCTTACCAAGAAGGACTCCGGCCTTACGCTATACTGACATGCGGAAAAGCCATTCGGTCAATGGGGGTCTCTTTGTCGAGAGTGGCGCGCGTCGATGCGTAAAGACCCTGCGTGGTCCCAAGTGGGCCAGTAGAGTTAGTCCCCCCTTCTCTTTCTATGCAAGCTCGAGGTATTCCTGAATGTTGACAAGATTTTTTATCCAGACTGTGGCATTACGCGGTCTCGATGGTATACCGGCGGGTTGCTTTGTAGCACCGGAGAGAGAGCAGACAGGAAGCTCTCCACGATGTGAAGAACATTCGAAAGCGATCTGGAGTCAAAGGTCAGCAGGACGAAGCTCCGTAATCTATAATCGCGCTGGCGTGTGGGATCTACTGGAGAGTCGAGCGGTACACCACGCGTTTCAGGGAAGACTTGCAAAAATTTTCAAAAATTGCCTTTTTGGGGTAAAAATATGGCTTTTGAGGCAAAGTATTACCAGTTTCGGCGGACACCGGAAAACCGGTGAATTGTCTTAAGTATTATGCTGGTTAACTAATTTCTGATAACTAACTTTCTAACTATCACAGATAGGCAACTGGGTGCAATTAGAATTTGTAGCCGGTCGTTAGTAATACTCATATGAGGTTTTAGAATTTCGAAAACGCGATTACCCTCGCCGCTGTGGCTCGACAAAATTTTGCTGCGTCGTGCGAAAATACATGCTCTTTCGAAAGCATGCAGGCAAAGCAACCCCTCCAGTGCACGTAACGATAGTAAAAAAAGCCAAAATTTTCGTGCCCAAGCGCCAAGAGTAACCGCGTTTTCGAAATTCTAAAAACTGATATGGCTATTACTAACGACCGGCTACAAATCTCTGATTGCAACTAGGCGCCTAACTTTACTAGTTGAAAAGTTAATTAGTAAAAATTAGTTAATCAGCTTACTACTTAAGACGGTTCGCCTGTTTTCTGGTGTCTGCCAACACTGGTAATATTATGCCGCAAAAGGCATATTTTTACCCCAAAACGCCTATTTTTGAAAACTTTTGAAAGTTCGCTGAAACACTCGGTATTTGTGGACAAATATTACACTCGGAATCTCTCACGTAGAAGGAGGAACATGTGCCTCTTAAAATTCCATGAGGCCATGCACTTTTCACTCAGAGAGTGCACTTTTGCAGTGCAGCTCAGAACCCTGTTTCGTTTATTCCTGGCAAAACTTGCGCAGGTACAAGCGATAGGAGGGAGAACCCATTGCTACTAATATATTGTCAGAGATTGCTCGCCAAGAATAATTAGAGGCTTCTTTTTTTTTTTTTTCACGTATAAATTTCCTCTGGACACATGTTCTTGTACCCTTCCCTGTATAAGGGATGTGGACTACAAACTAGAGTGGAGAAAGTTTCGCAATAATCACAATCCATCCATCCACTCACCCACGTGTGTACTGATTGCAGCATTCTTTGGACCGTATGTATTTCATTACAGTGGTTTCAGTGTAAACCCATTCAAAGTTAGGCATTTGTATAGTTTCGACAACAATAGCACATTTTGATCAGCCGTTATGCCACAGGCAGTGTAGGTGAGAACATTTCTCAAAATGCAATCA
Organism: Amblyomma mixtum; assembly: GCF_055824585.1. Lineage (NCBI taxonomy): Eukaryota > Metazoa > Arthropoda > Arachnida > Ixodida > Ixodidae > Amblyomma > Amblyomma mixtum. The sequence goes on along the minus strand of NC_143017.1, from coordinate 151,578,389 downwards.
GTATAGTTTTTCCCCCAGAAAACACTCCAAAATTAAAAACGTGCGCGTTTAGGAAACCCTCCGTAACAGATTAGGTATGCTTTTGAAATATTATCGCGATAGCAGGCAGTATCGAAATGGCGCGATATAGTGGTCGATGCTCCTTATAAGGTGCGCACCCCAGGACGACGCCATGCGCTGCTCCCGTATTCAGTCCGCCGTTCATTTGCGCGCGTGCGCCGATGCCCTGAACGTACAAGCGCATGTCCGCCGTGTCGGTGCGCAGCCACACGTCGGCTGGCGGGACGCTGAATCAGATGCGAGGAGAGGTAACGCCGTAAACGAGTGTTCGCCCAACGTTCACCCCGTGTGTTTCGCTTCTTTTTCCTCCTCGGCGCTTCCTGCCTCTCCAGGCCGGATGCGCCCGTGAGAGCCTGACCCGGCGTGTACACTGCCGATGACACGCAGTTTGGCTGCATTCAAATGCCTTCCGCTTCGCTTGCGACACTCTCTCCCTCTCTCTTTCTCCGGGGAGAACACGTCGCGGGTTCGGATCACAGCGCCGAGCGTGTGCCTCCTTCGGCACGAAGACCTCCACGCCCAAGCGAATCCGGGCACAGGTATGCGTGCGTGAGGAATCCTCCTCGACTGCCCGGAGCTGGGCACTCCGCGGTCAGAATGCGAGCAGCGTGAAGACGTTCGATCGTCGACTGCATGCGCAATCAGCCACTTAATCAATCTGTTAACAGAACAATAAAGGACTCTATTCTTTCTCTGCGCAAAATAAACTATGTCGATAGATATCTTGACAACTTATATTTGAATTCCTGGGAGGGAATTTTCATGTCGGCACAATGAGTTTCTTGAACTTTCTTCAGACAAAAAGGGGAGACCAGGGCGTTTTTGTGTGGGAAACTAACTTTTGTTGAGTGGGGTGGGAGGTGAGGGGGGGGGGGGGGGGGGGGGGGGGCTTATCCAGCGACATTGACCATAGTGAAGTGCTCCTGATCATAAATGCACTCAAAACAAAACCGAGAAAGAAAAGGGTTTGCAGGACGGATCCGGAGGACGACACATTACAAGACGTGCTGCATGACGGTGTAGGCGAACCAAATAGAGCGTTTCGTTACCCACCACATCAGGAGTGCAGCATGCAAGGACGTAAAATGGGCACAAAGACGACTGCACACCCGCGGCTCCTACAGGTGGTGGCACCCGAGGCAGCGCACCCGAGTGCGCTCATGTTCTTCGCCTCGCTAGCGACCACGCGCTGCTACGCAGGAGCCTTTTCCGCGCCACGATTATCTGCTTTCTTTAACACGCGCTTGTTGGTCATATGCCAAAGCAATTCAGGCTAGGGACGGTTTGGTTTGGTTTATGGGGTTTAACGTCCCAAAGCGACTAAGGCTATGAGAGACGCCGTAGTGGAAGGCTCCGGAAATTTCGGTTCTTTAACGTGCACTGACATCGCACAGTACACGGGCCTCTAGAATTTCTCCTCCAAAGAAATTCCAGCCGCCGCGGCCGGGATCGAACCCGCGTCTTTCGGGTCAGCAGCCGAGCACCATAACTACTGAGCCACCGCGGCGGCAGGCTAGGGACGTTTACATGGTGCCAGAGACTCAATGTCGCTCGGTTCAAAAGGCAGCATTTTCGCCTCACTGGATCACGACTCTGTCGTGTACCCCTTCCATGCATGTAAGTCTTATTTATGATCTTTATTTAAAAATGCAGAAATAGACAAACTTAAAGGCGCGGCAGCGGTGGTGTTCACCTTGGAAGCTTTTTTGTGCATGAGTGCATCTGAGCGCCCGGCTGCTTCGCAGTGCACGTTAAGTGAACGCGAGCAGCATCGACGCCAAGCGCATATGCTTGGGAAAACCTATTGCATGGTCGTTAAAGTCATTAAGCATATCGTGCAAGGTGTTTTAAGTTATTTAGTCGACGGGAGTATGAGACATCACTGATCTGCCGACTTGTCAGCTTGATCAAAGACTTGGCCACATTTCCTGGCCTTTTATCCTGGGAAAGCGAGTACTGGTAAAAACCCAAGTACAAAGTTTTGACAGTGTCATCGGTGGCGTGACAAACGTTACGAAGTGACAGGCAAGTGTCCCCATTGTGGTGCTGCGCCCGACCAGTGTGATGAAAAACACTTGCTGTGGACTTGCCCGGCTACAGCTTCTGTGAGGCGACGTTTACTAAGAAAGGTTGGCCTGCGATGGGACGTTGCAGACGACTATACCAAGTGGACTCTAGATAATCGCTATATCACGAACTTGTGCCGCTTTTTAAGCGAGGCTTGTTTGCACTCATTTTTATAACTTTCTTTCCTTTTTCATTATGCCTGATGGCAAACAGCTCGAATAAAAAAAAAAACTCTTAAAAACTTCCTTAGAATACTCTTAGATATCGTTCGCGTTGCAGTGAATGAATAAGAGCAGCAGTAATGTCATTGCGCATATCCCTCGTAACCAAAAATTAACGCCTTCAGGAAGGTGCCTTCTTTCTCATGAATGAATTGTCTGCGAGAAAAATCAAGACTGCTAAACTCGCCAATATTTTTGCATGCGCCCATCGCTTATAAGGGTTGACATGCTCTTCTTGCTGGCGCTCATTGAATGATACGAGACTTTTGACGGCACTACCATCCTGGCGCCTCAACTTCGTCATGTATGTGCTATGTACCGCGGCTCTCATCTTTCCCTTTGACGGTCTGCGTGCATCTGTTTTGAACGTATAGAGTTAAAGGTTCCGTTCAGCGGAAAATCCGGCGTCGCTGTTGTAGTAGTTGTGGGCATTGTGAGCGAGAAATCCAAATTGGTCGCAGAGGTGGCTACGTCACACGTGGAGCGGAGGATTTGAATAGTTAAAACGCTAGAGAACTGGTGATTAGAAGGACGTAACATAATTCTGACATTAAGACTTGTAAGTACATTGCCACGTTGCGGTGGTGACTGCAGTCCGGCGAACAGGAAAACAACGAGAATGGCTTCTAAACGAAACTCTTTATTTGGGCTGACTTGCGCCCGCAAAGAACTGAATCACTCGGCGGCGCCGGTGTAGCAACAAGCGTGCACGGCGGTCGTCGAACAGAAAGCAGGCCGCTCTCGGCCATGCTCTTTTTAAAGCTGATAGCGAACTTTCGAGATAAAGCTTGGAAAGTTAGAATCGGCTCCACCTGGATGCGATCAATCGAGATAAATCTAGTCGCGTCTTGCATCACAAACAAAGCGATAAAGTGGCGTGCCGGCGGCTTTGAAGAATAAACAAACAAACACTACAAACATTCGCGGCAATATAAAGTAAATGAATTGTGCTGGGGAGAAAATTGGGGTAATTAGTAGCGAAACGAACCCCTGACCTTTCGGAGACGCGCTGCCACCAGGCCACTCAGACAAGCTCGTACGCCTTGGTTAAAGTGGGGCTTCGTCGTGCGGTCTTTAACATAATGATTGTTATTGTGAAAGCGGAAACATTGTCCGTGTATGCGTGAGCAGGAGTGGCCACTGACGGCACCCATTAACGCTGTGGCGTCCTACATTAGTGTGCCCCCAATTTTCTAGCGGCGTTTGAAAAAAAACCAGCTCGCCCTGTTAGGATCCGTTGGGCAGCGGACGTGGTCCACACTATGGGAATAGTTATAAGCCTTGAAAGTGGGCCGGTAAATAAGTCGCTAGTACGCTCGAAAAGAATTTCACCATGGTTAACTGAAAAGAAGCTGATATAGACCTCGGACGCTACAGACATCGCACATTTGTCCACCTCCCCACAGTGCTTAATTCTAGCACGTCTCTTGAACCTGGCCACTCTCCGCGACATCTTCGAAAAGCCCCCTTTCGGGTCTTATCAACACCAGGACATTAAAAACACAAGAGACTCAAAACGATCATTCACATTAGCTGCTAATAATGTGAAATGTCGAGAGCCTGACACCGACGAATGTATGTTCCTCTGAGAAGCACACTAGTCAAGAAGTATCTAATTCTGGACGTGATACCCATTTTCTAGTTATGGTTTACGGTTTACCCGAAACAAAAACAGCACCAGTTCCTAGCTTTGGACTCTGCTACCGACATAGGTCATGGATGGAACAGAATCTCATCCACGTCGCCACTGAAGTTAAGCGACCCGTATACCTAGCAGGGCGGCACATTAAAACGTCAATTGATTCCCCTTCCGGCATTAAATAGCCTCGGAGAAGAAGATGAGCTGGCGGGTGCTCGTGACCTGCACGCTCGTGTCTCTCGTGCCAAGATGGCGATACAGCACTTCCAATGGTACAAAACTGCATAGGTTGCAATTTGGATAGCTTGCTCCGTATCCGGTGCCATAAACCACAAATTAACTCGCGTTTATAGAAGCGCCGTAAGCGTCCAAGAGACGTCACGCAGAGAAACAGCTGCAAACACCAAATGGTGAGCGCGCCCAAGGAGCGAGGGAGAATGTTTAGCGGGCAAAATTTTCTGCTTTCGTGACACGCGCGACACATCTGTCGGCGATAACAATTAATGCAAAGATGATCTGGGGATGCACTCGGTACGTGCACAGGAAGCCTTTAATGATACAGTGGTAATGGTAATGAAAATGGTAATGGTACAAAAGCGGTATAGTCACACAATACAAGATTACATCGAAGAGTAGAGGCTTGAATGACACAGTATACAAATCATACACATCGCAGCAGACGCAGCACAAAAGGAGTACAGTCGAGGACAAAAGTCTCCGGACCACGCGTTCCTCTGACCAAGCCGATAGCTCTGCTATTTGTCGGCGACTGGAGACCACACTTCTGGAGGTAAAAGTTAAATTTTCGTTCTTTCATCTCTATAAGTCCAGTCTCCAGCCGCTGTCTGAGAGTAGAGCTATAAGCTTCGTTTGAGGAACACGTGGTCCGGAGACTTTTGTCCCCGACTGTACATACAACGGAAACACGGGCTTAATTGGCACTAGTACGTCTGACGGGACGCAATAAAAAGATGCTGGAGTTCCTGGCTTAAAAAGAAAAATTGGCTGTGGCTTAGCTTGGTTAAGCCCGGTAATTGCGAAAGCAATATCCGTAGCTACGCCATGGTTCAGCTGGTATATTGTAGCTGGTGGTGGTGCTTGTGGTTAGACTTGTGGTGATGCATCGGTTATACAATCCAATCCAATCCAATCCAATATGCTAATATGGTAGCTACCGGCCTCGCTACGCGACGGGCTGAAAGTGCAACTAGTATTGCTTTCGCAATAAAAAACAGCTCCCGCTGTCAAAGCTAGTTGTCGTCATGACAACGACCTCTGAGGCAGGTTTCGATCTGCAAAACACCGGTATAAAATATAGGTGTGGACAGCGGCCATTTTTTTTTTTAATTAGCGTACATTTGCGAGTAAGAGCAGCATTTTTTTTTCGCAATTTTGGCGAGTTTCGGCCCTTACCCAAAAGCGTAATTTCGCAGTTCAGTTTTCAAGCTATAAGTATGTGGAAGCTGCGTTATGGTCCCATACAGTCCGACGCTATACCTGACGCCTACATTAGTGCTGCCCTTACCCGCGTATTTGCGGTAAATGGCGATTACATCCCTGGTTATCGGGATGATCAGCGCTAGATGAACAACCTTGTGTTTTTTGCGATTGTCGCATTTGCTTTGTATGCCGCTGCTACGCATCAGTGTGTGGTGATCGTGTTTCTGTTCTGGGAGGGTTACAACGAGTGCTTTACGGTGTGAGAAGTGTGCTCGCACGGACTTGCGCATCTTCTCGTGGAGCGCGTTTGCGGGCAACGTCCCTTTAGCGTTCGCCCTCTATTCGACCCATCGAACATTTGTGGCTCTGGATTTCCGCATGCGTGCAGCGTTCAGAGCACGAGGCTCCGCCTTGGCTGCATCCATGGCCATATACAAGCGTCTCCAATATGAAAGGGAACAACCAGGTTGCACAAAAAAAAAAAGAATTTTGTTGGTTACATCTTTACTTAAGTCTAGTATGACATCTCGGTATTGTACTCAGATAGGAACACTAATTAGAAAACACGAGAAAGCGTGCTTGCAGCACTTACTATTATGGGAGGGAGGGGGGGGGGGGGGTGATGTTACATTAGCGTAACATCATTTTTCCTTAATGCGAAAGAGATCAAATACATAACACGAAAGATTTGGTATATTTGAACTTTTTTTTTTTCGTGTTTTCTTTTTTGTTCACGTCAACGCCTGAAAACCTCGCCCGAGCGGTGTTTCATTTCCTCGGTCATCATATATTGTCACGTGGCAGTGACGCTAGCCAAGATCGTTCACGGCGACTCTTGAGCCTCTGAAAAAAAAAAGAAAAGAAATCCTGCATAAAATCAGTTGTTAGCTCTTAGTCTTGTCTCGTGCCGCTCGTGCGCTTTTACAGCCTTCTTGTGCTATCAATGCAGCGCGGTTTCCCAGTACAATATACTGAAACAACGAGCTCCGTGCGTGGAGGATTTGTTACTCCGTACAGCCCTGGAATTCTATCTAGCACGTGAGGGGGCGCGCCGCTCGCCCCAGAGACGCCCACTGCCTCCGCTATGTTATACACGCGGCGTATTTCATGGCCACGCGGCTAATTGCTCCGTCGGCGCGACAAATGAGCGCCGCGACAGCGCGATTAGAGGCAGCCCGGGGGCTCGCCTGAACATGCGCGGCAAGGCTGGGGACAGACCACCGGCTCATCTTTCTTCCACCACGCGCAGAGTGGCCTTCGGGATCCCCCGGATCGTCAGCTATGAAGGCAGCGAAGGCAGCTACGAAGGCGGTCAGCTGCGAGCGAAGCTGACCGCACTGTCAAACTACAAACTGAAGCGGAAGGAAAATGGGGTATTCTTTATGGTAGCGCAGCTCTACAAAAAATAAATTTTCTTCTATACGTCGAGATGAGCTAAGCTGAAGGCCCATCTTGATAAATGGAGACCTTCCATCGGCTACACCCCAAGCAAGGGTGGCTAAATACCATTATAGCCACCATCACCAGACAAGCTAGCTCTTCGGTCTGTCGCAAGCACCGCTTCCATCCTGTCTTCACCAGGTTCACAAAACAACCCCGCGAGCAATTTGGCGACGCCGAAGGAACAATATTTGGAAAGGTCTATAAACCGCCCTGAAGAAGGGAAAATTTCGGGACAGCTTTCGAAAAAGGCATTCGAAGGAGGGGTTCTATTTACACTGAACTATATTCGTCTGAAAATGGCAACCAAAGTTCTTTTCGTGGAAAATTTCTCGCTCAAGGTGCACCCCATCCCTTTTTGGGCCCGCACACGACCCTTAATCCATAAATTTTCGCGTAACTCAGCGTCAAAGACGGGATCCTTATCAGCTACGTGGGGCCGTCACTGCCGCAGTCGAGAGCATGGCCAGGATGTCCAGGAGCGTGAAGCCATGCACCCTCGGGACAGTGATCGCATGCGTTGTACCGTGCGAGACCTCACAGAGGTGGCAGACGGAGATACGTGCAGAAAAGAATCCCTGGTATAGGCGGTAACGCATGAACGCACAATCACTATCGTAATTGCCAGTGATTCTTAATGGTGTTGCACCGCCATTCCTTCTGTGTATGCCTCCACCCTGCAATGTAAAAGTGAAAAAGGTTGATCATTTAATTAACTGTTATTCTATGACTATTAGTGACGAGTACGCTTTTTCCTGTTTTCCAACTAGTTTTCCCCTTTGTGTGTGGTATCCAAAAGTCATGTTCAATGGATGGATGGATGGATGGATGGATGGATGGATGGATGGATGGATGGATGGATGGATGGATGGATGGATGGATGGATGGATGGATGGATGGATGGATGGATGGATGGACGGACGGACGGACGGACGGACGGACGGACGGACGGACGGACGGACGGACGGACGGACGGACGGACGGACGGACGGACGGACGGACGGATGGATTAACTTTACTGTCCAACAGATACAGCAAGGGGGAATAACTTTGATGTTACTATAAAGCCACCGCAAGTCCAGGAAATCTGGACAAACACTACAAATTTACACGGTGTGCCACCGCGAGCCGCGTGGCGTTGAACACTCTAAATTAGCGCGAGAATTTGAAATGTTGATACATCCCATTGATGTTCCATGGCCGTCGGAAATAGTGGCATGGGCAGAGAAAGCATTTTATAGGTCAGCTTTCGTAGCGAGAAGGAACAGTCAGCCATAATAATCACTATGTTCAAGCATAATCTCTCGAGACTCTCTAGATTTCTCAAAATTACAAGTTTAAAATATCCCCACTGAGTTACGCGGTGTTCGCTGCTGGCGGCCAACAGATGGCGCTAGCTGGTGGACGCCCAGGAAAACTGGACATGGCTTCTCTGGCAGCACCAGCTGTTACATGAACTGTTGTTATGGTATCTCAAGTTGACAGAGGCGCCACGTGGGAGTAGGCAATGAAAATGACAGGCTTTTTTATCGCGCAAATCTCGCAGTTGTTGTCAGACTGGGCCTCACTCGCGCTGCAGGTTATACGGCAGGATAGACAAACAAAAGAAGTTGGCCATTGTCTCCATTTCGCATTAACGCCGCCGGTGGCCACGTATATACGACGACACATTACGAGGCGGGCAGCGAAGCCACGCAGAAACAAGAAAAGCTTGGCGCCGACGAAACGAGCTGAAAGTGGATCAACGCGGTAGTCGTAGGTGGGTATGTGTGTGCACGCACGCACATACTCAGGCTCGCACGGGGGAGGTCCGCTGTACAGCTCCCGTCTCCGAGGAAGAGGTGGTGGGAAGGGTCGAGCGGAGGCGAGCCCGCCCCGCGCAGCGTCCGGTGTATTGTGGGCCGCGCTGTGAGGCCGCCGCCAATTGACGAGCCTGACCACGCGCCGCGCCGAGATGACCTCGAAGCGCGCCCGTCGCGGCGTCGCACGCGAGCTTACGTAACACTGTCCGTTATATTCGGCCTTGTATGGTTGTATAACAGGGTCTGTTATAGGTGGCGGACCAATTTCGCGGTACTCCGGCTAAGAGGGGACATCACGGCACTTAAAGAAAAGCGGTAGTTGTTTTTCCTACCATGAAATATATAGAAAGCTTCAACTAAGTTTAAATTTACCTCTAGCAGCCTCGCGCAGTTCTCACAGAGTTTCGGTCAGAATCGGCCAGTCGCCGATCTTCAGGCATTCTAGCAAGAAAAAAAAAGGGGGAGCACAGGCTGCAGGTTGAGCACCTGAGCCAGCGATTACAAGACCTGTGCTTTTGGCAATGAACCTTCAGTAGCACGCTCTCGTGTTACCTAATTCTGATAGGGATGTGCACGGCGCTTATCAAGGGTCTAAGGAAGTGTTCAGCAATGCTGTGAATCTTAACAGTTGATGCATACCACTTGTCACCATCATCATCAGCCTGACTACGCCCTCTGCAGGGCAGAGCCCCCTCCCATGTCTCTCCAATCAACCCTGTCATTTGCCAGCTGCAGCCACCGTATCCGCGCAAACTTCTTAATCTCATCTTCACGCCTAACTTTCTGCCGCCCACATATAGCCCACGAGAAAGCGACGTGCGGTTTCAGAGCCGTATATTATACGTTTCTGTGTCACTTTACAGCCAACACTTCGGTTATAGCCGCCATCGTAGTTACTTTGTATGAAATGATGTGAATATAATGACTCAGAGAAACTGCGTACTCTTTCGGCCAGAAATCGGCGCATGCCAAGGAGAAAAAATACACACACACCCACGCTCCAGGTAGTAAGAATGGCCCACGAATAACGCGTACCCAGACCCACTTTTTCTTTTCTTTTTTGCATTGTTGTTCTTTCAGCTTTTTATGTGCTTCCCTTTCGGAACGGATCCTCAGGCATTACTTTTTCATCAACGTCCTCGAAGATGAAAAAAGTGCTGTGGATGGCGTATGATGACTCAAAAGGTCGTGCAATGAAATAATGCCTGTTTTGATTTTTTTTTTCGGCTCGCTCTTATTCTTTCTTCCTTTTGGCGCTTGCACCCAAGTTGGCTGTTCATGACATTTCCATTTGTGCGTACCAAGTCAATGGCTCACTCGTGCTGGCCTATAGCATTCATTAATGCACATGACACAGATAAGCGCACTGCTATATTTTTGGCATGTGGGGAAAGCTGCACGTGAGCCGTGAGGAGCAGCCCAGTAGGGAACTCCGGATCAGTTTCGACTCCGTGGAGCCCATTCGACGCGCTGACTTCGTAGAGCACACAGCTATATTTAACGCACGGTTGACCAAACTGAAGAGTTAGGAAAGTGCGTGATGAAAAATAAAAGTTCGTTTTTAAGAGGTCTGATGTGAAGGGTAAAGGAATAAAAATAAACAAGTTTGTGGAACGTCCGCTACCGTTCGTCGCGCCTACCTGGCACGGTACAGTCCCGTCTGCGCTAAAAAAATAATAATATTAAAACCAACTCCGGGACGTTTCTCAAAATAAACACTTCGAACTGTGACAGGGGCGTCGCAGAAGACCGCGGCCGCCCGTCTTCGTCTCTCTTCGACAGAGACGTAAAACTGCCTGTGGAGTCCCACTGTAGCCATCAGCGGGCGGCAAGAGGCGTTACTCAAACCGAGCAAATATTTCCTTTTTCTTTGCGCATAGTATTTCGTATTTGCGGGCACACCGTTGCATAGACGCACATAGACGCAGTTTTGGTGACATCATCGTCATCACTATCCCAGATACGTCGAATGGTCGCCCATCGGTCAATTAGCCCTGTCCTGCGCCCGTTAACTTTTTTCCACTAGCTCTTCGTATTCAAATTTTCTGAGTGTACCTATTGTGCGCATGCGGTGAATGGTACTAGAGAGGTTGTGCCTCCCTGCCTGACACCCTTCCTCAAGCAAGGGTACTGCTGAAATGTCGCGTTGCTAGCGCATGCAGTGCCTTGCTGCAAAGCAATTTTAGTACAGCAAGCAATCGCTAATTAATTAATTCATTCATTCATTAATGAAACTTCAGTTTTGAAATGTAGGGCACGCCGGCGCATTGTTGATAGGAAAGAGAAAAATATGTAAAGTTACGCCCTGCTAACGACGCCAGCTTTACAGACTAAATCCAGGAGTAAGCAGAACTCCTGAGGGAAAAACCAGCTTTGCATTTCTTGAACTTTATAACTCTGGAAAAATGGACCCATGACTATGCGGTTTTCGTGTGGGCAGCTTTTCGCTCGAGGGCTCAAGTTCTACTCGCTTCTCTCTCTCTCTCTCTCTCCCCTCCCCCCTCGCCCTTATTCGCTCGCGTAACCGAAATCGTATTAAAGAATACGCATCGGTTCCTCACTCGAAGCATGCGGCGGAATAACCGTATACGGTTCTTTCGACTCTCCACAGATCAGCCTGAGCTCGTTCAGGGCCTGTTTCCAATACTCGGCGACGGCGTCGTGACTGAAAGCGAAGTCGATCGTCTATGCGGGCGCTTGTCGGGTATGTGCCCCCGTGCACTCGCCAGGCAACCCACTTTCAAACGGCCGCGACCCACGCACCTATATCGACGTCCGGCCTGCACCGCCTGCCGCCGGGGCGAGCCACGAACGAGCCATGTTGGGTGCAGTGCAGCGGACGTTGTAATCGCGCTGCGCCCATTCGGTGGAGTCTTAGCTATTCAAACGCTGCGTACCTCTCCGCCGTTTACCGCAGCCAGCATGCGCTTATGTCTCACTCGCCTCAATATTATTAACTGCGTTGGCGATGCTAAGCAGAAACTCTTATCACGAGCAATTTGCCAGTCGCGTTAAGGAAGAGAGCTACGCGTCTATTGCTCTGGCGTCTTAGGAAATGAGAATCCGGGGGCGTGTTATGTTGGCGTCCATGCAGCTGCCACTATAAACCTCTCAATCTAGAGTGTAACGCCTGATAAACAGCGCAAAGTCAGGGCACTTCGATGTAAATGCTGCGCTACATTTTCTTCCGGCGTCACTAGTATCAACAATAGGGACGCAAGTCGGATGTCTTATACGGACGATCGAATTCTTAACTGTATCGTTTCGCGTGGCTGCCGCATGACACTCCGTCGCATTCCGCCGTGCTGTACTGAACTGCAGTGGACGAAGCGTAACTCAGAGTGCAGTGGAGCGGCCGACAAAACGACGCCTGTAGAGCAGCGCCGCGGTTTCTCCGTTCGGTGGCTGCTCGGTGCTCGCCCATGCGATCCCAGCTGCTTTGCCTTATCGCGGACACCTATGTGGGTTCTCGCTCCGCAGCCGGCTGCGAGGTCTTCCGTTAGACGTGCCCGGTCTATACGTCTTAACTAGACGAAAAAGAAAAGAAAAGAAAACGAAGGAAGTGTCGTAGAAAGGCCCCGTCTAGGCTGACCTGTGCCCTTATTCTCATTCTACGCTGCGCACGTTGACGGGCCGCCAAAGGAAAGATGCTGATTTCACCAGGCGTCACGTCAGACATGTTTGTCGCGTCCTCTAAGAGAGCTACGATCCGTTCTTGATACCTCGGATGTTTCGACGTAGAGAAGCCTTCTTCCTCCAAGTGGTGCATTGTACGTGCATTTCGAAAGAAGGCGCACCAGCTGATTTTCTCTTCTCCTGTATGGTATACGTCCTCCTGCGTACGGGTGCCTGCATGTTCCAGTTGCTGCCTCCGAATCGGCGCGTGCAGGCGCGTTCAGAGGTGTACGGACTACGTGCGTCGAAAATAGTGCAGGCTAGCTTTTAGCCTCGGCCTCGTGCGCATGAATCCTACTTTCCCGCAAGGCTCTGGCGCGCAAACAAAAATTGAGACCGCTGTTCAAATACAGAATGCTTCACAAGACTGTTAGCAATTTTCAAAGACAGGCTTTTTGAGTTAGGTGAGTGCTTTCACCGGCATAGCACTGTCAGTGGCCGTATACACCAGAATATATACTAAAAGACAATTAACAAGCAGGCTTGTCAACTAACATTGCACGGTTAACTTTTTAGCTAATACCGCTAAGCTTCCAATAAACTGAAAGGTATGTAGCCCGCCGTACTTAATATCTCCATCAGTTTTTAGATTTTCGAAAATGCCATTCTCGTCGTTGTAGAGCGCGAAATTTTAGGGCTGCAGACTGGCAAAACCGAGCCCGCGCGGCCAGAAAGAGCGCTAGCCGTGCCTACGAGAGCGCGTCACATAGCGGAACGCTTTTCGCGTGTGTCTGCCCGCTCGCCGCTCCCAACCGGGCGTTGCAAAAACAAGCACGTGACACCAGCGCTGATATGTGACGTGCGCCCGTACTTCTGGCCAGCGCTCTGTTCGGACACTCGGGTTCGGTTTCGCCTTGTGCCGCACCCGGTCGACGAGAAAGGAATTTTTGAAAGTTTAAAAGCTTGCGAGCATATTAGTTACAGTGGGCTACACACCTCCCCATAAATTAGGAGCTTAACGGCAATAGTGAAAAAGTTCAATATTCAATATTTGTTGATCACGTGCTAGTTAACTCGTGTTAGCTGTATCTTGATGCACACCGCCGCTCACTATGATATGCCGAAAAGAGCTCCCTTCGATCTAAAAAAAAAAAGCTTGTTTTTAAAGATTCCTGTCTGAAAGTGGCCTTGAAACACCTTCCGAGGAGAGTACATAAACTCGCTCAATCACTGCATTGTGTTGTCATTAACACCTGAGCCAAATAGTACACTTCTACGTGGAGCAGAGCACCTTCTATCGCTCCAAGACTTGGCGAGACTCTTTCATCGACTTTTTCATATTCGCGCCCTCCTCCGTACCACGCCCCTGCGTATGTCGGTTAAGAGATGGAGACGTCACACAGCTACCACATGGCGGCGTAGTTCCGGAGGGCCCCCCTATTTTGGGGAATTCCCGCGCGCGTCAGCAGCCGGTGGAGGGGCCGGCGGAGAAGCGCCGACCTTTCAGCGTGCAAAACGGTGATGTGAGGAGAGGGAAAGGCGCGAAAACGCTGAAATTCAAATGTTGGAAACAGGTAACTTTCGATTTCTGACGGCAGCGGTAGCCTAGTCGTCTGAGCATCCACCTCGAGTTTGGGAGGTGCGGAGTTCGATTCCCACTGCCGCCTGGTGCCCACAGGTGATACAACGGGCACAAGCTTCCCCTGGCCTGGTGCTTGGCTTAACTGAAGCGAACTGCTCGGAATGTGGGTCTTTGAACTTGGAAATGCTTGGAATTGGGTTTATGGGTACTCTACTGCGCTGAAAAAATATGGAATTATCTTGAGTGTCCGTCTTTTTTATCAAAGTCAGAAAAGACTCTGCAGCGTTTTGATACAACGTCTTTTACCTGACGTTTCTTGAGGCGCTGCGGTCAAGGAAATTTAACACGGCCTCTTTGTAAATTTATGCACCGAAAATTCTTACCAAAGACACAATACGTGGAGTCAAAGTAATTTGTTGAATATTCAGAACATCAAAGAAATAGTTGTAAAAGTCATCCTGTCCTAACGACAGATTTTTATGTGGTACTGCGAAGTCAACACTGGACGGTTATCACGATGGAACTGGTTCTGTCGATACAGGGGACTGTGCAATGCTACAGAAAATTCTGTTCGTACTACAAGAATTTCTGTCTTTAATACAAGGTTACGAACCTATGTCCAAAATTACTACAACCAATCAGTCGTTAGGAGAGAAATTTTTCTTTTTTGTGTTTCGATAGCGTACGTATACGTACATCCTTTTCGCAGAGTAGAATTAGCAAGAATATGAAATAAAAATAAAATTTCCTAGCCCATGCATAAAGTAGTAGGGGCAGGTAAAAAGAAATAAAAATAATAGGCAGAACTGATGATCACGAAGTGAGTTGAATATTACCTGAAAGCAACCGCTACCCGGCGCTATGGCCTACTGGTTAATAATGCATCCACCATGCATTCGGAAGGTGCTGGGTTCGATACTCAGTGCCTCCGGGTACCCACCGGTTTGCTAATTGATACAAGATTTACCCTGCCTGATGCTCGACTTATCTGGGCTGAATTGCTTGGGAGGACATTTGGCCAACTTCATCCCCCTAGACAGATAACCGAACTCGAGGGACCGAAATCCGCCAAGCACGGTAAAGCCTATAGTGGCCCTTTTACGCAAGATGCAGTGAAAGAGTCATTTTTCTCGGCATTTCACCACAGGAAAGCCGAGCATTAAGTGAGGGGAAAGCTTGTGCCGATTAAAAACCGGTTGATACCAGGCGGCACTGGGGATCGAACCCCACTCCTCCCGCGTACCAGACAGATGCTCAAAGACGTTTTCCCTAATGTGTCAGTGATAAAATAAACGAAGGCGCACTTTTGCTGAAATTCAGTTACCGCCAGTGTGAACTGAGAAATCATGTGATTAATTGGTAAATTACATTGCCATTTGTCAAATGGCCAAAATTTCTTGAGCCACAGTGGCGAGAGTAATCACGTTTTTCAAATTCTAAAAGCTAGGCTATTACTAATTGCCAGCTACAAATTTCTAATTGCAGCTGAGCGTTTATCTGTAATAGCTAAAAGTTAACGATCAGAATATAGTTAATGACTTTACTACCCAGTCGAAAAGGTGACAGAGCGGGTTTCAAAATACAACAGAAATTTTTGTTGTCCTGTCAATTATTTCGTAGTAATGCGAAGTTGTCTGTTGCTGCTAAAGAACTGGATCTGTGGTTACGACGAGAGACTGCTAAATACTACAGAAAGTCTTGTTGTTACTACAATATTTCCTGTTGTGAGGTCCAAAAATACAACAGGAAAATCTGTTGTGACAACAGAACTTTTTCTGTTGGGTTTTTCAATAGTGTAGTTAACACGATTCGCCTCGTTTCTGGTGTCCGCCAACACTGATATTACTTTGCCTCTAAAAGCGTTTCTTTTTTTGTTGTTTATTTCTCCTTCGGGCAACATGCAGGTATTGCCCACGAGGCAAGACAAAAGCAGGTGCTAAACTTCCTGACTGGGTCTTGTCCTCGCCTGGGTACAGCAGCAGGAGCGGTATTGCATTATACAACAAAAAAAGGCTATCTTTGCCATCACTTACACAACAGACGCATCATAAACAGTTCTTGTAAATATATACAGATAATAAAATAATAATACGCACTAAATCATATACAAAAATGGTACAGAAATGCAATACATTAGGGTTGTTCGAACTGAACATTACATCAAACGGAACCAGGAGTAAGCATTTTGTCGTCTAGGACACAACGTTATACAAAACCTACGGTTAATTGATTGTAAAACATTTTATTCGCCGGAAAGAGCTTGGAAAGAGGTCGCGTTAAGTGGTCGAGAGTACGCAGCCCTCGACGACTTTGTCAGCCCACTCCACCGCCAAAACTTGCGTTCTGGGGTCAGAGCTAGCCAGCACGGTCTCCCACCGCTCGAGGGAAGGAGCGGCAACTAGATCACCTGGAGGTGGCTCTATTTTGCAGTCCCACAGGATGTGATCATAGGTGGCTCGTTGGCCACAGTGTTTACAATTGGGGTTGGAAAGATCTGGATAAATGTGCGCGAGGAGTGATGGGGTGCGCATTAATAAGAAAAACCTATTCTTTAAAATTCCCGCCGCGGTGGCTCAGTGGTTACGGCGCTCGGCTGCTGGCCCGAAAGACGCGGGTACGATGCCGGCTGCGGCGGCTGAATTTCGATGGAGGCGAAATTCTTGAGGTCCGTGTACTGTGCGATGTCAGTGCACGTTAAAGAACCCCAGGTGGTCGAAATTTCCAGAGCCCTTCACTACGGCGTCCCTCATAGCCTGAGTCGCTTCGGGACGTTAAACCCCAATAAACCAAACTATTTTTTTTTTAAATTAGTGGCGGGTTTCCCTGAAACACCTGATAAATGACAAAGGGCTAATATCTGCGCTGACATCTAATGCTACGATAAGAGTTTTCAGATTTATTTGCCATTTACTTGCGTTGCTCACAAAAAAAATGTGTTAATCATTTGGAGTCAAGATCTCTACTTGGCTCGCATCGCATCAATGGCTGACTTGTCCGTCAGCTTCAAAACGCCCCCCCCCCCCCCCCCCCCCCCCCACACACACACACACACCCCACCCCCCATCCCACCCGGAGCGTTACCTTAGCCTCCACTACATTGAAAAGACAATGCCTCTGATTAGTACGCCAGTGGCTCCTCGCTCCCTGATGTCGTTGCTCGGTGCCCTTCTGTCCGAGATAGGACACAATACGTCGAGGCAGATAGGTTTCCAAGGTACTCCGAACGTCGTTTCGCTTGCAGTTGCTGCTTGAGAAGCTGTGACGTGCACTGCTGGAGTCTGCTGGACGTTGACTCCCTTTTTCTTTATTTCCTGGTGAAGTCAGCCCCTCCTCAGGAATAAGGCCCCAGTGCAACGCCCTCTTCTGCTGCACGTGTAATTCACAGGCAACATATGATGCTTCGCTACGCAGAGGTTCCAAGGTGCAGATTGAAGCAGGTACGTAGACCAGACAAACGCTTACCTATTCGCAGTGAACCTGATCTTCAGCTTTTCAGGAAAATACCCCTATATTCATTCAGGAGCGAAACGGCAATGAACTACGTGGACGATAATAACAGCTATTGTCTATGAATTAAAAATTGGGCCATAGTGGAGCGAATGCGTTAATTCTGTTATCGTGGATCAAGCGGCACGAGATATAAAGAGATGTCATAGCGACACGAAAAAACAATGGCGTACAGCGTTGTGTGCTATAGGCTGTTGTCTCGTCTTGTTAGATTAAGAATCATGTGTGTTAACTGCCCCAGCTTTGCCCTTGGTGTGACTGAACTAAACTCACACTAACATAATATGGTAAGGAAAATAAGTCAGATAATGACTAAATGCCGTAAATAAAACAGGAAGTAAAAAAAAATGGACGAATTATTATTAATAAGTGATTAATAAGTACTAAGTAGAAATCGAGTGGAGTGAGTATCGCAGTGAATTCGCCGGAAAGGTGATCCGGTGGCTGGCACGGAGGGATGCGTACCTATAGGTCAGGGAGAGTGGTCATGGTCCTACGATGGATACTCAGCTCGGATAATAATCCTGAGAAATTAAGTGAAATGGAAGATCCAAACTGGTGGATTACAACGACTGTAAAAATACTACTAATTTTGCATCAGGGCTGTCAACAAAACTAAAACTAAACGAGGCAATAACAAATTTAAAGGTGCACTGAAGAGGAATCTGAACTTGTCTTTTTGCCGCGGGAACTCGATCTACACTCGATCTAGAAGCGTTGCACGACCAAACATAGAACTATGTACACAAAGTGCCGGACCGAAGTGATCTACAAGATTCCGCTGACCTGTGGAAAATTTTATATAGGTCAGACAGGGGACTGTGTGAACGAGAGTTTGCGCAAGCACTGAACAAAAGTCGGCGCTGGTGAAGATGGTAATCTTGCTCTGCATTGCAGTAGATGTCCCGGAAAATGTTCCCCACGTTTCGCAGATGTCACCATCCTGGGCTGCGGAAAAACACGGAAGGCTCGTGAAATCTTTGAGGCCTTCCAGATTGCCAAACATGGTGATGCTTGCGTCAGCTCACCATCGATAGCATTAACGGCAAAAGAATTTGATTATTTGAGTGATCATGTTTGAGTGTTGCCTTGGCGCATGCGTGGTGATTACTTGGCGGTCTGCACTCAATGAAAAATTCAGTTGTTAGTCCAGCCGTTGTCCTGTGTCGTTCTCTTCTTGTGTTTCCGTCTTTTTTGGCTGGTTTTCTCCCTTGACATGCCTTACCAACAGGCCCACCATTCTTTCCTGCTCGATCTACACGTTCCGAGCTTTCTTAGAAGCTTCGATTTATTGCCCTGTGTGACAGATTTCCGTAATTAAATTGAATTAACGTCCGGCTACCGCCTTTTTCTTTTAATTCTCCCGCGTACGGTGGGCTGAGTCCCACCAATGCGTGGAGCGCCTTTCACCCAGTCCCGTGGCGGCTTGCCGCTCTGCCATCGGCGGAGTAATACGTAGTAGTCCGTAGTAGCAAATAGTCCGCGCGTATTTTTATTTCTGCGCATGGGCGTCCGGAGGGGGGGGCAAGGGGGGGCGGCTGCACCCCCCTGGAAAATCACTCCCTCGAACCGTGAGTGATGGCCGCACGCCAGGGGCCGTGGTGGGCTCAGCCAAAAGGGTAAAAGCAGCCCCGCTTCCACACTTTGGGTCACATCTGCGAAATGCCGCGTCCGGGCACGCGTCTTTATGCCGTTTTCAAACCACGCCATCGTTAGCTCTGTTGAAGGCCGACCTGTTGCAGACATACAGCGGCACCGGCGAGCATGTGTTTCAAGCCGTCTTGAAATGGGTGCCTGTTTCTTTGATCTCTAGACAGATAGCGACACGGAGGCAGACAGTGCACAGTGCATCTTGTTTTCGCCTTCGTTATGCCGGCCACCGATGAATTCTTCAGGAGGGAAAGACAAATCAGCCGTGTCCACCCCCGCTTTGTCGGGCTGCTCATGGGCAAGCGGGCGATCAGTTGGCGCCGCCGCCGCTCGCTGTGCCTCCGATCCACGGGAGAGCGCAGTGCGGTAGAAGCGCCGCTGTCAGAATCTTCGGCAAAGGAGATTAGCATCTTTTGTTCACGGCGACGCAGTCTCCAGAGGCGCCCCCACACCAGCGTCCCTTGCGTCTTCTCCGAAAACCAGCGCCTTTGGTCAACGCAGCCCGATGGCGCCTGCCTGGCTCGCCTGTCACCTCTGGCTGGGCCTCAAATGACAACAGCGCCCGTGTACTGTGCGAGGTCAGTGCCCGGTAAAGAGACCCAGGTGGTCGACATTATCCGGAGCTCTGTACTACTCCGTTCCTCATAACCTGAGTCGTTTTGGGGCTCTGAACCCCATAAAAACACACAAAACAAATTTTCCTACCGGAGTGACGAGTGTCCATTCCCCTTGGAAGTCGCACGGAAGTAAGCCCTTGCACGTGTGCGCGCCTCTGTATTTGTGCTTCGGTGTTTTTAGTGGCCGTTTGTCAACGAAGCTGAGAACAACCAAGACAGTGGACGAGAAAACTAGGAGCGGCGAGCAGTGTGCGTGCGGTTGCTCGACTGTGCGGATGCGCGAGCAAGATGGAGCGAGGTGTATGAAGCTGCGAGCGTGCATTTATCTTGTAAATAAGTTTTCGTTGTATGTATAGACATCTTTTGTTTTCAACGTGCGCGTTCAACCGTTTTTCCAATCAATGTGTGTGACGAGTGTGCACCGAGAGCGTGTAATGAAGCACAGAAATGAATTTATCACCCGTGTAATCACGCAATTCGCCCAGAAAAATCCGTGGAGTCTACAGTTGCTGTTCAAGGAAGACTGACTGAGTGACTGTAGCTGCGTGTTTGTGACCATATTGTGCTGTGTGCTGGTCATCAATCCGGGTGAGTCGAGAACCCGTATGCAGCAATACTGAGCACTCTTCTCCACGAAGTGACAGTATATTTTTGGATTTTTTATTAATTTTAATTGTTTCTTCGTTGATAAACTGCAATGTATCTCTCCTAGCCACACTTTAATTTGCTGTTTGTAATTTTTATTCCATGTGTGTATTTCACTTATTTTTTATTTATATATAAATAAATAAATTCATACCGCAAATAGTGCCTTTTTGCTACGAACATGCCCCCCCCCCCCTCTCCGGCGCCAACAACCAATGGGGCCCCCCCCTGCAAAAAATTCTGCGGACGCCCTTGTTTCTGCGGGCTTATTTTGCGGCTATATTATTTGCGAATGAAACTATTTACTCATGAAAACCGAAAAAACAAAATAAAGCGAAAGCAAAGCCTCCACTGAGCTGGCTGAAAGGCACTTCACGCGTTGGTCGACTCCGCCCACCGTACGGGGAGAATTCAAAAAATAAAGGCGGGAGCCGGACGTTAATTCGATTTAATTAGGGAAATCGGCCGCACGGGGCAATAAGTCGAAGTTTCTAAGAATTTTCCGAACGTGTAGATCGAGTTCCCGCGGCAAAAAGACAAGTTCAGAATCCTCTTCAGTGCACCTGTAAGGCTGTTAGAAGTATTCTACAAAAAAATCGGTGTCAGACTTTTTCTCCATTCATAAGCGTGATCAGCACTTCTAATACCTTCTTTATTTCTTTTCTCGCATTCTCTGCCTGAGCACAGTAATTCTCTGCTACAGATTGCTCACGTTTCTTTCAATCTGAGCTAGGTAGAGGATTTCCAGGACCATCACCTTGCTTATCGCTGTAATAGCACATATGCAACACTAATACTGATGATTTGGAAGCATATCCAGCATAATAAAAACTAAGTGGTCTGACTTGAGCATATCCCTCAAAAGAGTTTAATTTTGCCAGCAATTGCTGTGTCATGTGTGGCATATCGAAACTAACATCTCATCAACTTGTTTCTGGTTGTTCTTGATCGGTGCAGCTTCGGATACCCTCCAGGTCTTCCAAGTCTTTTTTTTCTTACAACAATGAACTGTTATATCCCTGCCTTTTCAGTATCATTCCTTTCTGGTTGCTTGGACGTGTCACTACTCTGGAGCGCGTTAGCTAACAACTGTGTAGGCAGTGTAGGCCTCAGCGCGTAGCTAATCTGTCAGTATCTGCCAGCGGGAAGGGGCTCTCAGCTTCGCGCACTTTTAAATTCGCAGCCTCTCTCGTTTATGTCCGTCCCAGCAACACCTCCTCAGATTGCAGCCTGTCCGATAAAACGTGCCGCCCCGTCAACAGCACGAAAAAGAAGCAAAGTGGTCCTTATGCTGTCTGCTTCACTGCGCTCCGACGCGAGCGCCTGGCGCGCCGGAGAGCGGTGGCGCCGCCTGCGGGCGGCCGTGGGAAATGTCTGCTTCATCACTTCCGGTCAGTCACCCTCGCCGTGCCCTCCCGCACTCCGCGTGCCTCGCACTCGCAACCGGGCTGGGCGGCTGGGCTTATGGCCAACGCACCGTGTGCCGCCGTCGTTGGTGTTCCATCTCGTTGTGCGGTAACTAGCAGCTGAGCACTACGCACCTGCTACCACTGTGAGCCCCAAAATCCATCGGCATCGGGCATGCATGTGGAGTTCAGCGGAGAAAAAACGTTTCGATGGGCCTGCATCTGTGAGTATCCGAAATTCGGGCCGTCCCGCTGTCCATGTTTGCTGATGCGGCGCCGCGCCTGCATTTTTAATTGCAAAAGGGCCTGGCGTGCGGGCGGTTAGGAACTGCGGACTTCACGCCGTTATGTCTGGCGCTTATGTTGACTCAGACCTAAATACCACACTGGGCGTGTGTCTGGCTTCTTGTTTCGGTGCTGGCGTCTCTGCGTTGCTCTTAGCAGTGAACGCGATTCTTTAAATGGGTAAAACGTCATTTTAAGTCACCTAGTACTTGGCCAACGATGTTACTTATGTATGTACAGGAAACATAAATCTTGCGTCCTGATCCGGTTTGCGCTTAAGTTCCTCCTGTACTCGGTTTTCCTTAGCTAACTGGGCTCTAACTGCTTCGCCCGTGTGCTGCAAACTTCTTCCCCACACTTAGCGCGACCAAACCAAATTGGTTGCACGTATTTCTGGTCGCTGTTTCTCTAGCCGGCTCAGTTGCTCTAAATGTTTCTTCTTGAACTATTCTTTCGCACGTCTTTGCGCTACCGGACTACGCAAGACCGGTCCGAGCCGCGCACAATACAATCCGTCGACTTCACGGCGGCGATTCCCAGTTTCTGCCTTGCCTCGCGTAAACATGACTGTCGTGAGACTGCCGTATGCGCGGTTCACTCGGCGACGAGGGCGTCATGACAGTAACAAGAGAAAAAAGCAAAAACGTGGTGCAACAGCTTCTTAAGGGTGTGACTATCTCCAGCGTTCTTCGTTTTTTTTTTGACAATCACTTCGGACTTTCGACGGGCGACATCGGCTATATGAACGGTGCTTTGTCGGGACGCTGTTTTCCAAGCGCCGGACGATGAGCTGTCCTCAGCTGGCGGAAAGTGAAAGAAGGCCTCAAATTGCCGCTCCCAGTGGTCCCAAGCCCTACAACATTTTTGAAGATCTCGAGGTGTTTGCTCACTTCGAACACTATCGTAGCGAGAGCTACGCTCAGGCCATCCACCACATGTCTTCGCAAACAAGCTTGCGTTCCGACTCGAGACAGTCGTACGCGTCGTGCGCGACTACGCTCAAAGAACTGTCGCTCAGTGCGCCCTCTTCACCCAAAGGAATCCACAGTGTTGAAAAATCTTCTACATTACCATCGACTTCGTCGAACATTGTATCATTTCCCAGCCCAAAGAAGTCGAACAGCCTCAGCCTGTCAAGTTTTTTTAGGAAACTGTCTCCCCGCTTTCACAAAAGCCCAAAGTCAAAGTCAAAACCGTGGATAGTGGTTGAGTTTTCACAGAAGGACATAGAAGGCCATGGTGTGGACCAAGAGTACATGGCTGACAGTGATCAGTCGCTTGAGCTTGCACTGCAAGGCAAGGAACAGTACATTGCTGCTCAGACAGGAAGCATGGCTGGACGCCACAGTTTGTCAGCAAGTGGAAGCCAGTCATCCCTGAACGCTTGGGTCAAGGCCGGGAAACCTAATGTGTTTGGACCTTTGCATCATGATGCCCAGAGACTTTTTCTGAAAAATCACGGTGCGAGTGCCAAGGCACGTGGCTGTCAAAGTCAGGAGCGGCTGCAAGGCCCGAAGGTGTCCTTGAAACTGGGCAAGGCTCCAACTCGAGTCGGCCAGCGCCCCGCTGCATCTTGTGCTACTGCTCGCCACAGCATTGGATCGTTAATGCCTACGGTAGTGGTGAACCCTCCAGGGACAGTTCCAACAGTGCTGTTGGAAGCAGGCACCTCTGAGCAGGTACTGGCATGCCTGCAGCTGAGGCAGTGAACAGCCTTCCCCCGGCCATGCTTCTCATGACAAGTTTGTTCATACCCTGCACGGTTGTATTTTTTTCATATGCTCCTGCACTCTGGATGTCTGGCTCTCTTTTTAGAGGGGCTAATTGTCCCCACTAGCATGCTGTATGCCTTGAGTTGAGCAAGCATCTTCACTGGGCATGCCAATTCCCCCCAAGAAACAGTGGTGAACATTGGTGGTTGTTCCTTTGCAGATATGTCGAGTTGGTAGCTTGTGCTTTGGCCTGATGACATCTTGCCTGTGTTAGTTTGCAAGTGACCTGTTCATTACTTCAGTTATCCAAGCATAGTAGTAGCATTAACTGGCAAGGAATTGAAGAACTTTGTATCATTGTTTAGTAAAAACCCCATTGCTGACAAGTTTATTGCTGCAGTTATGTCAGCAAGAATGTGAGCATCTTGGAGCCTTGTTTGGTGAAATATTTCTGGCTGCCAAGAGAGTTTGCGGCCTACCGAAGCAGCACTGTGGTTATCAGATTTAACCTTTTGTTTTCACCTTGTGGCCTGGATACTGTGGCTTGTGTTTTGAAATAAAGCTTGTTATCCGTGACTGTTGCATTAGTTGATATTCATGGTATTTGTGCATACATTCAGCATGAATAAGGATGTAAATGCATGTATCCAAAGTTAGCGTGCATGCCCTTTCAGATTGTTACCATTGTTACTTTGCTAGAGAACACTGAGCATATCCAAATTAGTTTGACTGTACTTGTGTTGAAAGAAAATTCTGGAACCACTTCCTTTGTGAGTCAAAGGAAAAAAATTTGTTCAAAGTGTTTTTTCAAATATGGACTGAAGAGCTCTTAAGGAGATTGAACTGAAGACACTTTCTGGAATGCTAACAAACAACATAGCTATCAACTGCACCTAGATTGCTTTATGATAGATGCCAGCGAGCATATTAAGTGTGGTTGATAGCCAAGATTGTTACTGTATATCTAGTGTTTAGGCTTACTTTTCTTTTTGCTTGCATTGAGATGTTGTCAGCATTGGTATTCGTACCTGGGCTCTTATGTATGTGTGGGATAGTGAGCAGCAAGCACCTTGTTCAGCATTGCTGGCACATGAGCGACATTGCTCGTGGCATTTTCCAGCTAATCTTGAAACTGGTGCACTTTTTGGAGGTTCACGTGCAGCAAGTATGTTGAGAGGTGAGAATTGCTTTTGTGCTGCGAACCTCGTACAGAAAGATTGTTTGCGAGATTTCAATCTTTACATGAATTAAGAATTGTACAGATGTGCTTTAGTTACTAGCTGTGACATGGCCTGTTTCATTTGTTGTTTTGCAGGAGAATGCGACTGAGCGGTCATTTGCCATTCCACACAGCTTGAGTGCCGGTTCTGGCACTCTCCTACTTACCGGCATTCCGGAAAAAAGGTGCGATACCCTTACGGGTGCGTCTTATCTTGGCGCATGGCTGCCTTAACTGTTTCTCTACTGTACTGGCAATTATGCGTGAACGTAAAGGCCAGAAAACGTTAATGTATTGTATAGAATAGAGGTGATGAAGAGACCTGCTATCAACAGTTTGCGTCTGTTAAAAATAAAAAGGCCACTGTGAGGATATTTGGTGCACTTTGTAGTTTTCTCTTACCTTGTCCAGATGCACAAAGTAATTTATTTGGCACATAATGCATGCATTATATTAACCTTTGTTTATATGTTGTATGAGTTGAAGGAATGTTTTCTGAAGCTAAGTAAGTGTAGGAAACAGCTGCCTGTGGACAGCGTCCGTACACAAATATTTTTTCAAGCACATGCACCAGATCCCTTTTGACAAAAAGAGTGTCTTTTTAGTCACCGAAAGAAATTATATGACTAGCCACGTTTCATTGGTATCATCATTACTGTGTTCATAGCTCTTTGTTAGAACTAATAAAGGAGCTATACATTTACGTCCTAAAGTATTTCACAAGATGAACTGAAATGAAAGGGCTTTGGGTAATTTTAACCTCCTTGTGTTCTGTGTCCTCTGAAATTTGCATTGAAAAGTTTCCATTTTCACATTTGGGTGGGGAGTACTAAGATAACTGAAAAAAAAAAAGAAAAGAAAAGGAAATGCCCACAACAGTGGTAAACGTACTGACAGTGACTATAATGATGCATATATCGAATTAGCAGCTCTCACGTCCTTATGCAGAAAATATGCCAATCCATGCTTATCAGTTCAGTGGATCGTTCGAACTCATCAGCAACTGTGTTAACTGGTCACTTTTTCTTCTGTTATAGTTTTAGGGATGAGCTCATTCATGGGTTATTTTCTTGGCCAGATGTGCTACAAGATTTCTTTTTTTCTGCTGTATGGCTTCCAAAGCTGTTACTTGCAAAATAAATTTTTGCCAAGAGATTCTTTTTGGTGTCTTTTTACCGTCTGTCCGCTTCCAAGTGAAAGAAACATGCTTCCTCTATCAAGCAGTCTCTAACCCTGCATTGTTTGAAAAGCCTTTGTGTTGCTGTCCTGGCCTGCTAAAGTGAGCTTCTAGAGCAGAACTGTTTAATATGCAGTCTTGCCGGAAATCCATGGTTGTTAACTTTTCTTGCAACATCAAAAGAAAGGGAGGGAGGGAGAATTTTCATTTGCATTACATGCTTGTACTGGCGCTAGTCTGGAGCAAGTTTCTTGACCATAGTTTGATACTGCTGCATTTTGTGCTACCTCCCCCTCAATCTGTTTATTTTTTTCATTGTTGCACAGTAATTTTTGCCAGCCACTATCTGTAAACTGCTTCAGCTCTCATGACGTAAAACACTCTATGGCTTGATATTCACTGAACCTGCATCCTGCTCTCCTTTTTGTTTTTCGTGAGCCAGGTCAAAAATGTGACCGGAACATGTAGCTGTAAGGGTGGTTGGCTCATCTCTGATAACTTATCAGTCCATATTGTGCATGCCCTATTTTATTGGCTGATTGGGATTGTTCCTGTGCAACATTCACACCCTTACAGGAGTATGGATAGTATGGATACCAAATTTTGGTTGCGTGTTTTGTTTTTGTAACGATGCATAAGACATTACTATACATGGATCATCACGCATGGTATTCTCCAGTGACCACTAAATAATTTATATTTGTATTTCTTCTCACCTGTTTCCGTTTCGACAGCCGAGCAGTGGCTATGATGTCAAAGGTCAGTATAGGTGATGCGAAGCGTGAAAAAAACTGCAATGTAATTGCTGCTCCTTCACTAATAGTGATTCAGGGTCTTGAAGCAGACTAGCTTTAGCATTGTAGTGAATTAAAACAAAAGGTGAGAGAAGAAATTGAATCATAAATTATTAGCGGTCATAGGCGAATACCACGGGATGATCCATGTGTACATCATTACATAGAAGGAAATGCACAGCCAAAAGTTCGGTGTTGAACAGTCGTTTGGCGCTCTTTTGTTAACCTGTGTTGTAGTTGGGTTTTTTTTTGCACAGTTTGGTTGATTTGAGGCTATTGGTTTTGAGTTGGAGTTTTCAGCATCCGGAGCTTGCTCTTTTAGCCCTGCTGTTAAGCTGCTGACATGGCATACTTACGACAGGGACTGTGATAAAATGATACAGGAGACTGTTCTTGACTTTGGCTGGTTAGAATTTTGTACCTTGCTGTGGCATAAAATAGCCATTTTGTGACTGTTAAAAGATTAATGCTGTCTAATGTGGCTGAGAGTGACGTGCAACTATAACTCAATCAGAGCAAAGCTTTTGCTGCAGTTGTTAGTGTGAATTGCTTGGTACACGCCTTGCTCTTTGAGACAATGAGCTTTAGATGCCACATGCGAAATGTTTGTGCAGTGTGTGTTTAGGTGGCTGCGAAGGCTTTTGGAACATTGCCAGCATGTATACATAAAATCAAAATATAGGCCACGCTTCAGCGTTTAAACTTTCTTGCGTATTTCGTGGAGAAAATATCAAGTTTCTTGTGGTTATTAGTGAGCGGTGATAGGACGCGAGAGGAGTTGTGCCTTTACATCTGAAAATGGACAGGTGCTCGCAATGACTACCCCAGCATACATCGCACTGAGGCTGCAAGGAAATTTCCTTTCTTCAGGGCATCCAGTTCGAAAAGCTTTTGCGGCCACCTATACTTCAGCTTCTGGCTTCATGTACTCCTGTTTCCTTCCTAATCTGCTTGCATTACCTGTTTGCTGGTATACATTTTCTTCACTAACCTTTCATTGTTCTCTGTACCTGTCACACTTGCTGCATGCTGGACTATTTTCCAGAAATGTGAACTGATTTTATTCCGAAGGGCTCATTGGCGGTGAATCTGTTGCAAACTTCTGCTGTTATAGTGTTCCTAATGTCCAATGCATTTGTACAGACCAGTTTAAGCAATTTGGTATTATAGTCCATGCTGTGTCATTGTTCTGAATTTAGTTAGTTTCTTTTATATATTGCAGCTTTTGCTGACCTTGGAATAGATTTGCATGACTTTAATCTGCCTTATATAGCGTACAAGTATAGTTTCACTTTCACTTTTGCTTGCAAGTTATCTTCACAGCCTTGTAGCTTATTGTAATAGTGTTTGTTTTTTTAATGTCTTTCAAGCTTAGCTTAGTTATGAAATTGCACAATATTTCGTCATTGAACTCCAGCCTCACTGCCTTTAGTGTGGTGGACTTTTAAGCTGAGGCTTTTGCTTCACTGGGCTCTGCTTTTCAGAATAGGAGCACTTAGTCAAATAGCTTAGTCACATTTGCTGAGATAAATTCATAATTACCACACACGGTAGTAGTAGTAGTTTGGGTTTAGAGTTACAGCAGCAACTGGGGCTATGAAATCGGTTTTATGCAATAGCATCGAAGCCTCGTTGGAGCAAAAACCTGCTGGCGTAGTCACACCCTGTCGGGGTGTGAAATAAAGGAATAGAATTGGCCGTGAGTGGATTCGAGCCCATGGTGGCACGAACTGATCAGCTTTGCTGGCGTCTGCATTAGACTACTATACCATCGCTGTAACCTAACATCCAGCATCAGCTATCAATCTTTGGCACTGTGCTTTGGATGTTGTCATCTTCATCAACTTTCATCCACTTCTGAACAGTGTAAAAAGAGGTGCAACAAAGCGCAATTTGATGTGTATGGAGTAGAACGGCAGGAGATTTGAACTACCCTGGCACGATCGCATCAAACAATAAGGAGCACTCAGGCCACAAAGAGCATGCTGTCACATTCTGTCACATCAATTACAGGCGAGCCCACTTATAACAAACATAAGGTCACACAGATGGCGTCCGTGGTAAATGGACTTCCCATTTTACAGCCCAAAATACTATGCCTGTCAGCAGCGTTGTTTTTATTTCTTTTAAAAAGTGTTCTTTACAGCCCAAAATACAATGGCTGTCAGCAGTGTCGTTTATTTCTTTTAAAAAGCGTGCTATGTGCGTGTTCTCCAAATCAAACCCTGTCTCAGCACTTTCCAAGCTCTCTGGCACGATCTTGTTTTCCTCGTCGATACCCTTGCTGCCAGCAGTCTGCTTTAGGGGCGCGATATATCTAATCACGGTTGAAGCATTAGCAGTAACTTGTGGCAGGTTGGCCCCCTAATTCAGATTCCTGGTGGTCGGGGAGTGTACATTCTTGGCATAGAATGGCTTTAGGGCGGATCTCTGTGATGTCAGCATGCATACCAACGAAGTCATCCCAGGCAGCATCAGCTCCTGACAGGTGTGGATCAACTACACTTTGCCACAAATCCACATGCGCCTCATCATGTGCGTTTCCACAAGTGTCATCTGCCATTCCTTGGCCCATGCAGCAATGAAGGTCACGCAGCGCACCTGCACACAGAACGTATCAGCTGCACTGTCTTCCGTCAGCACACTACCCACACATTGTGGCAGCACAAAAAATGGAAAGCCAGCTGGGCAGGCAATGCGTACCACACGAACAGCGAGGGTCAGCAAGGCATTCAGACTTCCCAGGTCACTGCCATTGGTTGATCCCAGACCATGAACAGTATCTCCGCTTTCGACATTACCCCTCTCGGTCATACCGTGCTTCTACTTAAGATGTTTTCCCTGCCAGCACAAATGCATGCATTGATTGAACTCTTAGGTCATCAGCACGCTCTTGGCCAGGGGTCACCCACAGTTTCAATGCCACCTTTTTTATTGCTTTTTCTTGGGGGGGGGGGTCACCATGTTTGTTCTGGGATGGTCTCATAGGGGCTGAGACACGCTCTTTGGTCTCCACGCTTGCTGGAAGCGCTAGTTTCTCGAATGCGGGGGTGAGTTTACGGTGCGTCTTCATTCGCCATAACCATGTGGTGCAAGCAGAGCTGTTTGATTTACCTGACCCTGCCACAATACATATTTGGAAGGTAGCACAGCCTTTGTGTGGGCAATAAGTTAGTGTTCATTATATCTGCGGCTGTTATAAGTGGGCTCAGCTGTACATTGATTGTCCCCGTAATTTTCTCCCCTGACATTGTGTATATCTTTTTAAGAAGGCATTTTCACTTCACAAGAACAAGAGCAGTTGGTTTTGAGACCTGAAACAGCTTGAGTGGATGCCAGTTAGTAGTTATTCTGTTATTACAATGTATTTTTGGAGTGTTTGAAGGTGCATATTTTTAAGGTGAGAAACAGTAACCCATTGAGGGAATATCCTCATGCAGTTCTAGGCTTTATAAAACATAGGTAGATCATGCTGCCGATTACTCGTGCCAGCTTAAAGCTGATGGGTATGGCCATGTCCTTGTAACATCTGGCTTGTTCATATTCAGTTAGTTGTATAATAGTCTAGCCTTGTAAGTGGACTAAACAGACGCACATGGGTAGCACATGACAGTTGAAAAGAAACTTTTACTTTGGTCCAGATCCAGCTTTTCCATTGACACTGGAGGGAATGCAGAAATATTGTTAGGTAGCTGTCATATTGATCCAGGCACTTTTTGCATTCAAAAGAAAGTAGTGTCATGGGGGACCACTAAGTTTCATTAAGTTGTAGTGACCATTAAGTTATAGTGACCAGTCAAAGCACAGTTCCGGCTTCAGCCCCAGATTTCATTTACGAAGTTGTCAGAGTGGAGAACATGGAAGTTTTTAAACTTAATCTCTTTATGATAAAAAAAGATGTGCGAATTTCATAAATAGGGCTGTTAAGGATTTTTAAAGTGGACAAAATTAACCTCTCACATTGCACCACACGTGAAATGTTGCACCACTAGGAAGTTTTGCTAGTGCCCTGTCATAGAGAATAAAAGCACAGTTGAGGATCACATTTAAGGTGCTCGTCTCGTCCTCTTTTATATCCTAAAAAGATGCAGTTATTCATATTGAAAAGTAGCAACGTGATCAATATTGAGCTTGTGTGGTGCATGTTTCTATCATGTGTCAGATTGTTACCTCCTGGGTGCCATTTATGGCATCCATAGGAGTGTCTTTGCATTACAGAAGCAGTGTTACTGATAATTTATGAGCATTAGTAGAGTTGTTGTGGGCATGCTGGCACAGTTGTGTTAACTGTGAAGTGGGCAGTTCTGTGTGCCTTCACTTGCAAGCTTTTGCTTTGAGGGCCGCTTTCGTTTGGCGTGAGTATATACAAGGCTTGCTTGCGTGTTCCACAGTAGTCTTATTGAAGTGGTCTCTGCCTGCTCAGCTGAATCCATGAGAGTGGTAGTAAGTGCAAGAGTTAGGTACTGGGTTGCTCATAAGTGTTCCTGCAACCAGCGCTCATCTGGTAGCGTGATATCCAGGAGCAGTGTAATGTGTTTGTTGCTGTTTTCTTGGTCCATGTCTGTCTGAAGTGTTTGTGCCAAAAGGCATTGTTGCTGTGCTGCAGCTTGTGGCAGTCTCCGCAGTGCTGTGAGTAGTTATCGTGCTTATGCTGTGACCACAAGCTGTGTCATGAGCCCTGTCCTGGACGCCAGGCGGGCGCAGCCTCCGCAGTCGCTGCACCTGCAGGGGCTCGAGGGGGGAATGGAACGGCTGAGCGTGCGGGTGCCTTCGGCCGAATCCATTGGTGCCTGCTCGCTGGACGTGGATGCGAGCGAGTCGTCAGCCTCGGCCCGACCCATGGCCAAGGAGGCATCCGAGATCACTCTGCGCAGCATGGTCGTGTCCACCCGTGAGAGCTCCGTGCCAGTGCGAGGGTCAGTGGGCACCCTCCTTTGGGCCACAGCACGTATGACGGGGTTCGTTGGCTCGGGCCTGTGTGCTATGAGCAGCCTGCTCCTCACCTGCTCCCCACCTTTACTCACTCCACCGCACGATTGCACCTTGCACCACTTTCCTGCTGCCTCCTCCTCCTCCTGCCAGATGTCGGATGCAAACGATTGCACTGCACTCTCCTTGGGTTAGCATTGGGCCAGAACGAAGGGTGAACAGCTTGTGGGGATGAGAACGTACTCACTCTTGTCTGTGCGTTTTTAAACATGAGAAGCCGCCTTTAAATGTTTCGTGAGGTCTGTAACGCTTTAAATAGCTAGTTATACACTACTGCCACATCGTTCTTTGTTGCTGCAGTAACACATGCTCTATGTTCACATTTTAATTTCGCCCAAATTTCATTCCTGATCTGTGGCAAATTTTGAAAATAAGTAATCCGCAGAGGTATTTACAGGTATATCCTCTTTGTCTGTTTTTGGAAGGAGTGCTGGGTAACTTAGAAAACTGTCAGCTGTGGTTAGGATGCACACACCACTTACTGTTCGAAAGGACGCAGTGGGTTGATTCTTGTGAAGTAAATTTAGTTGGCTTCGTACAGTCAATCGCAGGCAAAAGTAGAGCGCATGTGTGTTGTATGTTGATATCGCATAGCTTGAGGTACTGGAGCGGCTCCTTTGTCGCGTGAGAAAATGGGAGTGAATGTGAAACAACTGTATGCGAGTGTTTTTCTCTGCATTATGAAGATGTTGACCTCTGCTACTGGGAACCGCTCTCTGATGCTTTTACAAGCATGTGCTGGCTTTGAGTGTTGAGCTAGTTTAATTTGTACAGTTATTATTAGTTGTCAGTGGGCTCTGACAATAAGCTGTTTTTTTTTTTTGTTGTTACCTGCACAACACAAGAACTAAAAAAAGAAAGTCTGGTGTAAAGATCCTCGCACGTACATAGTTGACATGATCCTATGCAAGAGGTATGCCTAGACTTCAGCTTGTTTGGAGAACGGTCTATGGAATCTGATTGGCAGAAAGTTAGCTTGCCATTTAATTTTGCACTTGAACATAGCGCCAACACCCAGTGGTTAGGGTGCTTGCTTGCTGAGCCCGAGGATGTGGGTTCAATCTCATCTGCGGCAGCTGCCTATGGATGGAGGCGAAATATAAGGCACACTTGTAACGTTAGGTGTCAGTGCACATTAAAGAACCCCAGGTGGTCACAATTAACTCTCAACCCTCTGCTGTGGCGTCCCTCATAGCCCATGTCATTTTGGGACTCTGTACCCTATATACCGTACAGATCTGTGTACATTATTAAAGAATTGAAAATTTTTTCTAAGTTTGATCCAGCTGGGATGCTGCAGTTGCACAACGCCGTGTTAGTTTACATTTGCACAGTGTCACTTATGCTTTCTTCCTCACTCTAAACTTTGGCATCTTGTCTGCACTGTTATGTCATTTTCTGTGAAAGTGGAACTTGCTTAGTCTCTGCATGCTTGTGCCTGCTCCTTCCTGGGGTCTGCTCTATGGTACAAGTGTGTTATACTGAGTAAGCTGTAGTGTATATGCTATGCCTTTGTCCTTGTGGTGTGCTGTGTATTGAATCCTGCATGTAGATTTGTCAGGTTGTGAGATTTTTAATGTGTTGGCTGAGGTATTGTGCTGGTGTTAGCTCTCGGGCCCTGAAATACACTTGTGTTCCAGTAATGTGACAGCCTATGAATGTCACATTTAGGGCATTGCCCCGTACCTGTCAGTCACCGTGCTTAAATCTTGTGGAGTTAATTTGCCTCTGTATTTTCAAGTTTTCGTGGTGTCATTCTTCCCTGTACAGCATTCTGGTGAAAGTTGTTTTTCGTCTCTATAACAGATGAAAGGCACTGAGATTATGAAGCGGTTGGTACAAAGCACATTCCTTTCTGAAATATGTAATTTTTCGATGCTGATAGGCAGTGCTATGGCTGGTGTTAGCAGTGGAAATATCTGATGCCTTCTGATAATATTGTATTGTTAGCATGGGCTCCCAAAATATTCAACGAACACCAGTTTTCCCGAGATCCTCTGCACCGCATGCTCACAATAGACCCTGTTTCCACCTCTTTCACAATTGTATGCTGTGTCACATGTAATGTAAACTTTTCACCTGCACTTCTTTTTTTTTTTTTTGTCCATTGCCTTGAACTTGGCTTTTGTGGCTTGCATGTCACCTTGCACTTTCTTGCAACATTTCAGTGCTTTGTGTATCTTTAGCTATTATTGACGTGTGTAGGCTGGTTTGCTGTGGTGCATAAAAACCATAAACTCCTCTAAGATGTTTTAGCAGAAACGTGGAGGGGTGTAACAGGTTTTATTTTCTTTGTGAATAGCCATTTTATTTTGTTGTTAAGCTTATCTATCAGCAAATGTAACGTATAAAGGCACAAATGATATTCAGCGGGATCACACATAAGGTAATAGCTCGACATTGACAACCTTGCTTATACATTATGGGCAAAACTGATGTGCCATATAGTGAAAGAATACAAATTGTTTCTCCTGTGGGTATTTGTTTTTTCCCTGTGTGCCTTTGAAAGCTTGCAAAAAGAAGTAAAATGGACAGTATGCCGAGGCGAGCTCATGTACAACGTGTGCTCCAAGGTCATAAATGTTTCCTAATGTAACTGTTCAAACTTGCGCCCACAGAACCCTCGACGGTAACATTGCCCAGTTGTCCAACGGTTGCTGGAACATCGGTGGAAATACACTAGAACCATTGTCCACAAAGGTGGCTGAGCATCGGCCATCCTACCTGGGGATCAGTTGCGCCGTCAACGGCTATACAAGCTACAGCCAGTTCTGTCGCAGCCGGGATAGCAGTCCTGCCCGCCTCAGCCCCCGTTCTTCAGCCCCACTTGCTGCAAGTCCTAGCAACCGACTCAAGGTGGAGCCCATCTTGGAGGCGAGGGCCGGCGGCCGTGAGCTGCCGAACGGCCGCCACCATGGTCCAATGGAGACGGCTGCGGGGCCCTGCACGTCACTGGTGCAGCAGCGTATTGCTGCACTGTACGGGTCGGAAGCAGCTGAGAGGGTGGCGCGGTCGCGCACTCGCACAGCCAAAAGTCCCCTCAAGCTGGAGAGTGCCATCTCAAAACGCAGTCCATCATGCCCCGCACAAGTTGTTCGTGGCCGCTCCAAGAGTCCACCTGTGTTTCGACACTTGACACGAGACTTCAAAGAACACCTTCGCTTGTCAGAAGTGTCAGCATCACCAGCCGAGAACTTGCCAGGCTTTGTTATAGGGGGGCGCTTGCTGGGCTCACCTGAGAAGCGGCCTGCTTTCTCAGGACCTTTACACATCCGTGAGGTGGATAGGGGTGACAGCAGTGCTCTCAAAGAAGAAATTTTGGAAGAATCTCGGAACTGCCCAGTGGTGAACGGTGGTGGTGCACTGAAGCTCAATGGGAACCATGGGCCGCCTGCTGCTGTCGATGAAGGTAGTTAACTCACAAGATGTCACATAGATTTCTGTTTTTCATTCCATATGTTGTGCCAGGTCTCTAGATTAGTAATATGAAGTAAGTCTGGATTGATATATGCTTAGCTTTGAAGGATATATGCATATGCATTTCTCCGCAAACCGAGCTTTTTAAACTGCAAATAGTGTGGATGTCAAGCTCCTGTGGCAACACACCACACGCTTTTCTGAACTGCGTGTACAAGTGATAACAACTGTATCACAGGAAGTCTCATTGGCTGCACCTCAAAGCTCATCTCCACGGCAGATGCGTTTCAATGAAAGCAAAACCCCAGGTGGCTTAAATTAATCCAGAGCCCTCCACAAAGGCATCCTCTATAGCCGACCCTCTGTAACCGGTGCTTGAAAACACTTCGACTTGTTTGATGTGCTTGGGAAGTGTGATGAACAAAAGCTAAAGAGAACTCATTTTGTTGAGCTGCATATTGTTCCTGGAATCCATGGTATTTTAATTATAAAGTTCCACCTGTGTGCGGTGTGTTAGTAAACATGATGAGCAGAGTGAAGTCACATGTGGAAAGAGTTCACTGTTCCACTTAAGGGGAGAAATGCTAGCATGTCTAGGTTGAGTTAGGATCAGTTTGCAGCGTGGCCAGATGTAGACATAAAAATTTCTGTTGCTAACGTTGGGAGGTGTTGTGACATTGAGTACTGTGCTTAGGCATTGCTGCAAACGGGAGTAGAAGGCAGCATTTCTAACTGGACAAAGGGCTGCATATGATTAATCACTGTTATAAACCTAGCTTAATCCTTTTAACTTTACCTAAATGCTGTGCACTTACGTGTGCAGATTAAAGGGGCTCGCTAAGCCTTAACCTGCTCAAAAAATGTACCTGGAGCTCGTACGCTGCCAGTGTCCATTTTGATCTCTTGCAGTCCATTGAGACTTTTGTTGAACCAAGGTGACCTCTTTTGCGTCACGCACATTAAACTGGAAGCATTGGAGTGTTGCCTTGTGCAGGATTAAAGAGCGCACATTGTCTGAAAACATGGAGCATTGCATTGCTTCAATCTTAGCAAACATGCCCTAACAGTTCCTAGAAGGAGATCCTCAAAGACGTAGAATGGAGGCCCCTGTCAGTACTCTTTTTAAATCCGGCATGTGCCACTCTGTGGCTCCCAAACTCTATTTCACAAAATAAAAGTTTTCACCGCCACCACCTAAGAAGGGCTTTGATATTACACACTGTGTGTTGCCCCCTTTTGTTGCTCTCTTTCCGTCAGTGGACAAAGCTGTGGATCTGCCGGATCGGACGGCCACTCTGGTGCAGCCGCAGTCACTTCTGTCCCCTGTCTCGGTCAAGGCTCTGTCGTCATCTGACCTGCCAGCGCGTGAGGGTCACGCATTCCTAGAAACCACACTGAGCACCCAGCAGGCCCTCGAGTCCCGCATCAGGGAAGCAGAACAGGATCTGACCGATGCAGCTGTCTCTGAGGACATGAAGGGTCGGATACGAGCAGCCATTGGCAAGGCCAACCTGCTTATCAACAAGAAATTCAAGCAGTTCAAGGAGCTGTGCCTTAAGAACATTGTGAGAATCCCTATGTGCATTCTCTGCCGTGTGACTTTTCAGTCTGTAGTTCAAGGAAATGCATGTATGTGCAAATGAGTAGCACATCAAGAAGCAGAGGCAGATAACCTACAGAGCACTAACTTTGATCTGCCCATTTCCAACTTGATGTTGCCGTATTCTTACCTGAAGAAGGAAAATGTGCTGTGAGTGATGGAGGAACAAATGTAGACCTTCAGCAAAAGGAATTTCACTAGTGGTCTGTGTTAAAAATATTAATATTTACTCGCATAATGTGCGTACCCCCACTAGAAAAAAAATGTTATGCAAGTAAATATGGTATATCCTAGCTGTCTGTCTCTGTTGTCTTGCTTTTGTTTTGTTGCTATGCTCAGGTCTTCGTTGTCGTATAGGCAAGTTGGAAATTGATGGCTTGTTTGTTGTCCCTTTGTACTTGTCTTTTAAGTAGGGGTGTTTGTGAATATTCAAAAAATTCGAATAACAAATTGAATATGCTTCTATTCGATTCACTAAGCAAATCAAGTAGTGCATGTTCAGATTTATTCGAAACAAATCAAATTCTTTTCCAAGTTTACGAATAGTTTTCGAATAATTGGCACTAATTTTAAATACAGCATGCAGTCGTTTCTTTGTTGGGCCTGCTGTTTGAGAAACAGGGCCCACTCCGGCACTGCACAACATGCTACCGTGGTCTGTGTGTGTGCTGTGATGAGAGCGCAGCACCACAACGCAGTTCATTCGTGAAGCATCATTCATAATGCTCATACATATGTTCTTTACAATTGGGTGACGCAACAGGGCACAGCCTGGTTTACGAACCCTGTCTTTCCCTGTCTTCCTGCTCAATATCAAAGGCTATAGAGTTGTAGAGTTAGTGTACAGACTTTCTGTTTTCCTGCTAACAGCCTGATATTTGATGTTTGCAGCAAACTCTCTGGTACGTTTGGCGTCATATGGCTGCCCTTTTTTTTTTTTTGTCCTTTCTTCAGGAACAAAATCTTGGTGATCCTTTTCCAACCACTGGATCGGATTTGGCTGGCTTCTGGGACATGGTAATGTTGCAAGTTGAGAATGTGAACGCCTTGTTTGAAGAGCTTAGCATGCTGAAGGCAAACAACTGGGTGGAACCGGAAAAGACGGTGAGTGTCAGAAAATGCATGTTGCTTGGTTTTGATCGCTGACCAAGTGAGGCAGCATGCATGTTAGTACAGGGGACTTTAAATAAAACTCGTTCATTTTAATTACAGTCTTGACTCCTTGATCCTATCATCCTGAAGTGTATTAAAAGGCTTTCATTAGTTGTAACCCCACAGAGTACAGATTTTCGGTCCCAGTCTAGTGCGACTTTTGATTGTAGATTAAGTGACTATAATTTGTAATTTAATCAGCTTTGCATTTTTTTTTTGTAAAGACATACACAAAGAAGTAACTTCAGGCTCAGGGGGCTAGTCTGTTTCTTGACTGCTTAGTAAGATTTAGTTTGGCTGGCTAACTTTGCTGAACCTTGCTGAATGGTGGAAAGACCTAGAAATGAAGTGTATATGCGGGTCAGCAAGAGTGCATGCATCTGTCTGCGAGATGAATTGTGATTTCACAGCCCATTAAGGCTGCTCTCTGGCATTGGCACGGTAATCTGTTGGCCTGATCAGTCACATGTGCCACGTATCTAATGGAAAAGAGAAAAGTGCCAGTACAGTTCTATTCTACTTGCCACCAATTTTATTAAATAAGTTCACATTAGCTTATGTTCAATACTGCAGACAGATAACAGAAAAAAACTGCTACTAATGCTGGAGAGAGTGCTGCGGTAGTGTGAAAATTCTAACATTGCGAAAACTGCCACCATGGGCAATATGCTCATTTATAGTTTAGTACTCCGCACTTAATATCAAAGCCCCATGCTGTATATTAGTTGTTGTGGGAGTACGCCTCCAAGCATTCCTCGTTATTTTATGTGGAGCAGTGGGACATATTCCGCCCGGCCGTATGCATTGCCCGAGTGTTGCTCTTGCCCTAACGTTCTTAAGTGCAGACTTCCTACTACAGCTGTTGCCTTGCTTAATTTCAGGAGAGCACAAAAGTGGCAATGCCGAGACCAGCCAAGAAAGCCACCTCTCGATCTGTGCCAGCAAGCCCCAAAAGATCTGAGAAGGCTGAAGAAGCGGCGAAGTCACGACTGGAGGCGCGCAAGCGTCTCATGGAAGCCAAGCGACAGGCACGGCAGCAGCAGTCGCAGGCGGTCGCTCGTGATGAAGACGTTGCCATTTTTGTCCCACAGGAAAAGAGCAACTGAAGACACAGTTGTGGCCGTCAGCCAACATAAGTGACCCCTGTCGCCAATGCTCTCTGAAACGCTGGAACAACTACGCACCATCTCACATTTGTTGTGGAACATAAGTGACTGAAAGGCAAAGTGTAAAGGCTTTCTTCCTTGCAGAAGTCTGTTTGCTTTTATTTTCTTTTTCTTTGTCTTGTGGGAAGTGATATACAGCTCCATTATGTGTTGATGCATCTATAGTACTCCACCATGTTGCATTTTCCATGTTTTTTTTTTATTATTTTCCATGACACATATGCACAGGGTTACTTAGAAGTATAGTGCTGTTTGTCTGAAGAGAGTTCTGCACGTAGGAGCGAAGATACTGTGCTCACCTTCTCGTTCTTTGAGGAATCAAATCTCTGCAATAGTGCAAGTACGTACTGTAACCGTATGTAAACTGTTTGGTTAGGAAATGTATTTAAAGATTTTTTGCTTGGGTTGCTAGTGTGGTTTCTCAGAGCAAACTAATTGTGCAGTAAAGCTTCTGAAAATGCACTCCTGCACATCTCGTAGTCTGGAACTTTTTCTGTTGGAAAACAAATGTGCTGTGTGCAGGTTTATATTATATTTCAGGCATAGAATAGGGATTCTCACACATAAAAATCCAG
The DNA here is from genome assembly GCF_055824585.1 of Amblyomma mixtum. Classification (NCBI taxonomy): domain Eukaryota; kingdom Metazoa; phylum Arthropoda; class Arachnida; order Ixodida; family Ixodidae; genus Amblyomma; species Amblyomma mixtum. Next base: position 151,538,612 of record NC_143017.1, on the reverse strand, counting down.
AAACTTAACACATCAATGTATTTCAAGAAGCAAACCTATGATGCTGCTACAGTCAGCATTTTATTGCCAGGGAACAAGGTCTTTACTGTGTTTTAATTGCAAAACATAGGAATTATATGTGAGAGACGGCCATTCATGTGAGTGTTATGTCAAATGCTGTAAAATTTTGTGCAATGCTACAGTACTATATTACGGTGCCTTTCATCCTAGCTTCACCATTTTACCATGCATTTTTAGTAGCACCCAGGGTGGTAGCAACCATGGATGTGAAAACTTTTCCTAAAGTCTTTGGATAATTCTTCCAGAAATTCTATATTACAAGTTGGCACATATGCACTCTGGACTTGTGGCTTTGAGTGTCCAGGCAAGCATTGAAATTCGTGTGCTTTTTCCTTCACCGAAAATTCTGGACCTGGGAGAGTTTCAAGCGTCTCTTGATGTACAGGCAATACTTATGTGCGAGCAAGCTAACTTCCTATACATATGAGCTTTAATAAGGTACCTTCTATGCCGAGACGTCTTGATTTTTATCACGTTCACTGTCGTACTCGGTGTGTTTTGTGTGAAGCCCGTGAGATAGATGAAGAGTTCGGATACTTGTGGAAGACTCAGTGATTGCATGGCTGCAAAGCAATACTTAGGTGAAATTTTATACTCTGTAACAACTTCCCTTAGCAGTGCTACCAAAGCTACAGAGGCGAAACATGCCCTTTCGTTTTGCACAGTCAAATAGAGTCCTTTACTGACTGCTGTTAAGTTGCCTGTTAAAACATAGTGCACTGGTAACAGTTGTTATCATAAGGCATATTTCTAATGTAACTGCACATTTCAACATTAGACAGTCGCAGAAAGAACACCTTTTTTGATTACAAGTTTGGGTATGTCTGGTTCTATGAAGCTTCCATAGAAAGGACCGGCTATACCATTGACTGAGCGAAGTAGCCACAGCGTACCAGGCAACCATCGTGCAACTGAACTATTGGTAGAGTGACACAGATGCTCAGCCCCTTTATCTTTTGCGTCATTGCCAGAAAATGTTGTCACTGAGTACAATTGCAGACAGGATAGTTGTGGCATGCATGGACCTGAGGACTATGTAACTTGCAATTGATTGTGAATGAAGTGTGTGGGAGGCGATGGAGTATCAACTGCAAGCAGCAGGATTCGTTTTCAACTTCTCAAATTTTGCACATCTGTAGTTGGTCATCAATTGCACTCTGTTGAAATTGGCAACAAATACTGGAAGGCCCTGCTTCTGCTTTTCTGCCCAAACCGCTGTGAACAAATTTAACAATGTGCCATCTGTTCTAGTTTTCTCAAATTATTCAAAGTAAACTGTAGGCTTGAGCCAGGTCTTCTGTGCACAGCTACAGGAGAGCCATGCAGCGTTGCAGTGCCGTACTTTTGTTTTGAGAATTTCTCATGGCGAAAACAAATGCCTATCTGCCTCCCTTAGTAGACAAGTCTGCATAAGGTACAGTTCATGATCAATGTGTGAGCAGCAAAAGCGAAGGAAGCCTGTTTTGTACTCCCCCTTGCACGCCATGCTTTGTATCGTACAGAACGAGCTAATGTAATGAAACTGCAATATGTCGACCACATCAATTTCTTTGGCTGTTAATTTTAAGAGCGAAACTGTATCCAGTCTGTTGCAGGCTGTCGTGTGTCTTGTCTGTTTAGCTCTTAGGCTGTGAGAAAAAGGCCAAGCTCAGCTTGTAAGTGCAAAAGAAAAAAAAACTGAAAAGGACAAGGTGCTCAAGAACACTTAAAATTTACCCTCCATGGATTGTTCCAAGTGCATTGTGAATTTCCTTTTAAGCTTGTAACCTGCGCCTCTTTACATTCCGCGGAGTTGGTGTTGCTATTGCACACTTTGACCTCAAATGCAGTCTTGTTACCCGAGATTTTTATATGCGTGACATTTTTTTTTTACATGTTTGTGGAAGTATTTATTCTGATACCCGTGGGACTGTTAGCGTTTTTTCCTTTTATTGTGGTGTGCTTCTGCGCTTGAAAGCTTTCAACTTTTAGCACTTTGTGTGCATGACCATAGGGGAGCGTTGTCATGGCGACATGAAATAGCTGGCTGCTTGCTTTCTTTCATGCAACTGTCAGGTTCCCTCCAAAAAAAAAAAAAGCTTTAGTACTGGTGGGTGTAGTTATGTAAAAAGTGCTTTTTTAATTTATTTTAGATAGTGGTGCTGTCTAATGCTTGTGTTGTTGTGAGTTTGCAAAACTGGGGAAGAGGGTTACACCGCTTTTGGTTGCAGCTCTCATTGCTGTCATACACCCCAAACCTTTCTTGCTTGGATTTTGCTATAGAATGAAGCCCTCTGGCTGCTTTGTTATTGCTGCAGAGCTGGCTACTGAATTCGTCGGGAGGATTAAAGTAGTTCTTGGCAGGTTTGTTGTTTCAACCCTGTTCACTTCCCTCCTGCCAAAATGGAATTAGTGCTCGTTTGAACATGGAGGTTGTCACAGTTTATTTTAATGTTAGGTGTGCTGCTGTAAATAATTGCCTAGACAGGATGATCTTCCAAGCATTGTCCTTCAGATTAAAAAGTGCAGCATGGCAAGGAAGCATTTTCTGTGCCATTGTAGCAACTTTTTCATAAAATGTGTTGGCAACTTGCTTTGCAAGGAATAAAGTGCATACATAGCCATGGTTGTCTTAATTCCAAAGCTTACTAGCTAGAATGAAAGTTCCAGCTTTTTTCATATAGTGTGTATATCTGTGGGTGATACGCAGATACGCCTGTTAACAGGCGTAACTGTGCACGTGTTACGCCTGTCTTAACACGTGCAAAATCTACTCAAAGTGCCGCGTTCAATTAGGCTTGTACACAATGCTCTCCTTATGAAATCAACTATAGACAAGCAGTTGAGTTGAAAAGTTTAGTTTTAAAAACTCTCAATTCCTTATCCCAGCTTTACTATGCACCTATGAACGCAACACGCTGTGTGCGATGCAGCATAAGCAGGTGTCTCTAGACTAGCAAGGGCAGGGTTATGGCAAATGGACAGATGATGAAACGTCACTACCAGAAGCACGAGTTGAGAAAGTCAAGAGGTAATTCTCATACTCTCTCTGCTTTGTTTAAAGAGAGGTGCTTTAGGGCACCCTTGTGTTACAAGGCCACTGAGAGAAACTTTTCTGCACCTAAGATTATATATCTTACCGAGCACATTTTTTCTAACTTAACACAATAGCATTAAGCGTAAATAGGGGTTGAATTTTTTTAGGAGTTATTGTCAAAAGTACAGTGAAAAGTGGCCACTGAAATGCTAAACTAAGAGACCCTTTTGCTTCTGTATAGCTGTGCATGTATATGTAATGGGATGAATACTAAAAATGTAATGTGATCGAACTGAACAATAGTAAAAAAATATACACTGACCTCACCTGTCTTGGCAGTGAGTTGCAATGTCAAACCTAGGAGACCATATACTGAGTCTTAATGGGGGGGGAGCGACTTTCAGCAAAATTTTTTGTTTTGTACTCTCAAAAAATTTCACTCCCTTCATAAATTTGTTTATATATTTCCTTCTGAATCTTGAGAAAAATCTGCAGCGTTATGAAAATGTGACAGAAGTTCAGTTAACATTCACTGCATTCCTGCTGACGTCCGACAGGTCAAAACATTTTTCACGCAAATTTTTCAAGAGAATTTTTTCCCAGTACTTCCCGGTCGATTTCAGCAATGAAACTTCAGGACAGCATAAAAAATGAAGTATACCAGCGGATACCACAATTTAAAAAAAAAAATCAATTTTAGAGCGAAAGCTCTACTCAAGTACAAAGCTGAAGGTCAAGTGGCTATGAAATTTGACCTTCAAACAAGAAGGAGCGGAGGTTTGGCTCTGATGTCATGCCACGTGAGTTGCCTCGCCACAGCTGCGCGCATTGAGCCGACGATGATCGCTTGCCTCGCAACTGCCGAATTACGTGACTCGCTGCGCCTCGCCACAGCTGCATATGCGGAGCAGACTGCACTCTCGCAACTGCCGGAAATCGCTCCTCGCGCCGTTCGCTATATGAAAGCGTGTGGCGTGCGCTTACCTTCACACAAAGCCATGGATGACCAACGTGCCAGAACTAAGGAACTAGTGCTCAGATGATGTATCATCGCCATCAAGTGGAATCTGATGATCTCTGCGATATGGAAAGGCGTCGGATTGGCTTTCGCTAGTCCTACTAGGTCTAGCCGGGTTGAACCACAGCTAATTTTGGGGGGCCATTTTTGGGAATATCAAAGGCCCGTCCCCCCTTGAAGGGACCTTGAAATGATTTTGATGGGCATATTCTAGTGTAACAGATTTGTAGAGGTGGTCTTTGTCGGTATTCGAGTTGAAATTGGAAGCTCTGCGTGAATGCTATAATTTAGAAATAATTTTTGGAAAATGCTCCGGCTCGCCACTGCCCCGACGTCATCGGAGTGGGGGATGCGGCGGTGGTGTCACCCCAATTTGTTGCGAGCTATTGCGAGCAGTGTTTTATTGCGAAAGCAATACTAGTTGCACTTTCAGCCCGTCGCATAGCGAGGCCGGTAGCTACCATATTAGCATATTGGATTGGATTGGATTGAATTGGATTGTATAACCGATGCATCACCACAAGTCTAACCACAAGCACCACCACCAGCTACACTACCAGCTGAACCATGGCGTAGCTACGGATATTGTTTTCGCAATTACCGGGCTTAACCAAGCTAAGCCACAGCCATTTTTTTTCAATTATTTCTAAATTATAGGGTCTACGCTGAGCTTTCAAATCTGACTCAAATACCCGCAACGACCATATCTATAGATCTGTTGCATTAGAATATGTCCATCAAAATTATTTCAGGGTCTTTTAAGCGGCATTCATACGGGCGATGGAATCTCCCTGTACTTCATCTCACAAGTTGTTTGCGGAGCTGTGAAAGGTAGAGCTCTCTCGTCCAATGAGGAATACAGCAAATAGTCCCTCATGTATTTAAGCAGTGCTGCGGCTACTTTTCAAGCAATTTTTACAGTAATTCAAAAGGTATTTCAAGATGGTGTTTTGATGTGCATCGATCGAGCGTTTCATTCACTGGTTAAATTAGCAGCGAAAGTCTGCACGAACAAAGCATTGGAGGCCTGCTGAGAAGTGGTGCACCGCCATTCGAATAGCTGACGCCCATTTGCCGCCTTCACTGCTGCCAAAGTGAGAGGCTTCCACAGTCGGCCATCACTCGATGTGTCTACGATCGTTAACATGCTGATCGTTAAGCTGATCAAGTCGCGCAGCAGCTGAAGCTTTTGCTCTTTTAGCTGCCCGCCTTTTCTTTCTCACTTGTTTTGTACATCAGTCTACAGACTGATGCAGAGCCATCTGTATGCATTGGTAGTTTTTGGCAATGAAAGCTGCCTCAGGATATTCAGGCCGCTGCTGTTCCGGTCAAAGTGAGCTACAGCATCATGCAAAGCAAACAGTATTACAGGCAAGCTTACCTATCATTGAGCCTGGTTATATTGAATTATTGCTTATATCGAACAGTCATAGCATCCCCTTGAAAATCCTGTGCACCGCGCCCCATGGTGTGTGTTAAGGTATGTTAGAAAAGTAATGAGACTGGCAACACTGTGCGGGAACCGACAGCGCTGCTGTCCAGCAGTTAGGCTGGATCGCGCCCTTGACTCAGCACCAGTTTGAACTTGCTGCAGTTGCTATACGATTGTTGAGAGCGTCTAAAGAGAAGCTGTGTCTGTCATGTGCGCTATGAATATGGACCGGCAAAAGTATGAGCAACGCTGCGGCATTAAATTTTGTGTGAAACTTGGCGAAACCGCTACTGTGACCCATGAAAAGTTGAAAAAGGCTTATGGAGAACATTCACTATCCAGGGCACAAGTGTTCAGATGGCACAAGTGCTTTTTAGCAGGCCGAGAAGAAGTGGATGACGAAGCTCGTGCGGGACGACCATCAACCTCAAGAACGGATGACAATGTGAAAAGAGTGAAGTCTCCTGTAAAGACAGATCGTCGGCTCACGGTGAGAATGATGAGTCAGGAGTTGAATTTGAACGTTTTTACCGTCTATCAAATCTTAACACAGGATTTGGGTATGCGGAAAGTGTGCAAGAAGATGGTTCCAAAGAACCTCACCACTGAGCAGAACAACAACAGAAAAGATGTGTGTCTTGATCTTCTGGAGTGCCTAGAGAGGGAGCCAGAATTCTTCAATCGCGTTATAACAGGTGACGAATCGTGGATTTTTGAATTTGATCCCAAGACAAAACACCAAAGTCAGGAGTGGCACACCACTGACTCTCCCCGTCCAAGGAAAGAGAGAATGAGCAAATCGAAAATTAAATCAATGCTCATTTGTTTTTTTTGACAGTCGGGGGATCGTCCACAAGAAATTTGTGCCTCCAGGACAAACTCTCAATCAAACTTTTTATCATGAAGTTCTTGAAAGACTCAAGAAACGGGTTGTACGTGTGCGACCAGGCGTTGCACGGACATGGATGCTTCACCACGACAATGCACCCTGTCACATGGCAATGTCCATTAATGATTTTTTGGCAAGAAACAGTATCCCTGTGGTTCCTGAGCCCCCCTATTCACCAGATCTCAGTCCCTGTGACTTTTTTATTTCCACGGCTCAAAACCCACTTGAAAGGGCGTCACTTTGGTAGTCTGGATAATATCCAGAAGAGCGTAACATACGAGCTGAAACGTATTCCAGCAGAAGCCTTCCAGAACTGCTACGAAGATTGGAAACGTCTCCATCGCAGTGTAAATGCAGAAGGGTGCTATTTTGAAGGGGATAACCTTGATGTGTAAAAAGAATAAAATTCATGGTTACAAAAAAATTAGTCTCATTACTTTTCTAACACACCTCAGTGCCGTTTCTTCCAACGGCGCTCTTCAAACCCTTTTCACTCGTGGAGACAGATTGACTGCGCAGCCTAGGGGAGCTGCTGGCAGTGCTGGCGCTGTGAAACGGTGCAACGAGATGAATGTATTTGAGGGTGACCTGCAGTCTCTTGTACTCATTTTCCACACCACATCTCTGTCATACGGCGAAGCCAACGTAACCAAGACCGTGCGGCAGCCCTTGCCTGGAACGCTTCGCTGATGAAATCCTTGTTGAAACCAACCGTACCTTACGTTTCATTTGGTTTTGTGGGGTTTTATTTTAAGTCACAAAGCAACAAAGGTTATGAGGGGCGCCGTTGTGAAGGGCTCCGGAAATTTCGACCGCATAGGGTTCTTTAATGTGCGCTGATCTTCGTGTGATCGGCCAAGTGCCATAACCACTGAGCCACCGCGGCGGCCAACACAACCAGTCATCATCATCAGCCTGACTACGCCCACTGCAGGGCAAAGGCGTCTCCCATGTCTCTCCAATTAACCCTGTCCTTTGTCAGTTGCCGCCACTGTATCCCCGCAAACTTAATCTCATCCGCCCACCTAACTTTCTGCCGTCCCCTGCAACGCTTGCCTTCTCTTGGAATCCACTCCGTTACCCTTAAGGACCAGCAGTTATCTTGCCTTCGCATTACATGTCCTGCCCAAGTCCACTTCTTCCTGTTGATTTCAACTAGGATATCATTAATGCGCGTCTGTTCTCTCACCCACTCCGCCCGCTTCCGATCTCTTAACGTTACACCTATCATTTTCCTTTCCATAGCTCGCTGCGTTGTCCTTAACTTAAGCTGAACCCTCTTTGTTAGCCTCCACGTTTCTGCCCCATAGGTGAGTACCGGTAAGATACACCTGTTGTATACTTTTCTCTTGAGGGATATTGGTAAACTGCCATTCATGATCTGAGATAACCTGCCATATGCGCTCCACCCCATTCTTATTTTTCTAGTTATTTCCCTCTCATGATCTGGATCAGCTGTCACTACCTGCCCTAAATAGACATATTCTCTTACTGCTTCCAGCACCTAGCTACCAATTGCGAACTGCAGTTCCCTTGCTAGGCTGTTGAATATTACTTTGGTTTTCTGCATTAATTTTTAGCCCCACCGTTCTGCTCTGCCTGTCTAATTTATTGATCATGCTTTGCAGTTCATGTCCTCAGTGACTTAGCAAGGCAATGTCATCAGCGAATCGCAAATTACTTAGATATTCTCCATTAACTCTTATCCCCAACTGTTCCCATTTCAGGCCCCAGAATACCTCCTGCAAACAAGCAGTGAATAGCATAGGCGAGATCGTGTCTCCTTGCCTGACACTTTTCCTTATTGGAATTTTATCACTGACTTTAGGGAGAACTATGGTAGCTGTGCAATCGTTATAAATATCTTCCAACATTTTCACATAGCACTCTTCTACACCTTGATTCCGCAATGCCTGCATGACTGCTGAGGTTTCTACTGAGTCGAATGCTTTCTCGTAATCAATGAACGCTATATATAGGGGCTGGTTATATTCTGCGCATTTCTCTATCACCTGATTGATTGCGTGAATATGGTCCATTGTTGAGTATCCTTTACGAAAGCCTGCCTGGTCCTTTGATTGATTGAAGTCTAAGGTTGTCCTGACCCTATTAGTGATTACTTTAGTAAATACCTTGTAGGCAACAGACAGTAAGCTGATCGGTCTGTAATTCTTCAAGTCCTGGGCGTCTCCTTTCTTATGAATTAAGATAATGTTAGCGTTTTTCCAAGCTCTAGGTACGCTCGAGGTCACAAAGCATTGTGTATACAGGGTGGCTAGTTTTTCTTGCACAATCTCTCCTCCGTCCTTCAACAAATCTGCTGTTACTTGATCCTCACCAGCTGCTTTCCCCCTCTGCATTGCTCCCAAGGCTTTCTTTACTTCCTCCTTCGTTACTGGCGGGATGTCCCATTGCTGTGTTTTGCTGCCTCTCTCAGTAACATTCTGATTGCAATCGCTACTGTATAGATTTGTGTAAAACTCTTCGGCTACTTTAACTATCTTATCAATATTGCTAATGACATTGCCCTCTTTGTCTCTTACTGCATGCATCTGGTTTTTACCTATGCCTAGTTTTTTCTTCGCTGCTTTTAGGCTACCTCCGCTCTTTAGAGCATGCTCGATTTTCTCCAAGTTAAACTTTCTGATGTCGGCTACCTTGCGCTCATTAACTTCGACAGCTCTACTAGCCCTACTCTATCGATGGAGTTAGACGTCCTCATGCTTTGCCGTTTCTTAATCAGATCCTTAGTCTCCTGAGATAGCTTCCCGGTATCCTGTCGAACCATCCTACGTCGCCTACTTCTACGGCACACTCTGTTATGATATCTGTGAGACAATTGTTCATTGTTTCAACATTACGGTCGTCATCTTCAATAGCAACCAGTACCTTCCTTTTAATAAGCACTGTACTCTTAGTTTACCAGAAACAGGATCAAACATCATATAATAGGCAGTAGCTAGTTCCAAACCATCTTCCGCTGCAGACTCGATGCGAGGAAGGTTAGACATAGAAATGCCTAGCGAATGATGTGCTGCCAGCACATGGGCATGCAGCATGTCACTGCAAGAACACGTCATACGTGGTTGTAGTGTATTCTTGCTTCTAGGCCTTATATTTTTTTCTTTTGATTGCCACTTTTATACATCAAAGTATCGATATATTAAACTATTTTGCGATCCCCTTCGAATTCGATATATTTGGTTTCGACTGTATACCTCCTTGGGGACCCTTCTGAACGAACCAGCGCAAAAAACACAACGGACAAGAAAAAGGCGGAACACGACGGACAGGAGCGCTGAACGTACAACTTTATTTGGGAAGTACAGATGCAACGTATATATACAGCCATGTCAGGGGGTCGTACCACACAAGGAAAGCAAGAACAAGTGGAATCTACAAGGTCATGATGAGACAAGCAGCACAAGCAAACCAAAGATCTGAACTAATATAACACGTGAAGGTGAGAAGTTTCAATGGAGGCAAGAAAAACAACAGGGAAAAAAACACCAGACCTCATGAAGATGAAAATTGATACTGATAACAAAAACCGATAAAACCAAAAAGGTAAAGAAACCAATAAAAGCGATAAAGTTAACAGGGCAATGGAAATGAAAAAGATAAGATGCCAACTAGTAACACGGCAAAAATACTAACAGCTAAAATTGAGAAAACATCGCGAAAAAACTAACAGCTAAAAAGTAAAACTCACAGAAACATAAGGTTAAGTTTTGTGTCTCGAATTTTGTGCCAGATAGGCGAGTTCTTTCTCAGATAGCGACACTGAAGGCTTGCTAATGCACTTTTCTTTTAACGCAGCTATTGTGATTGGCTCAACTATTTCACGGGGCCTCGTGCTTCTGATTGTGGCTATTACCTGAGTTTTTTCAAAGTGCGGCAAACAACCAGCTTCTACATCTTTGCAATCCCTACAATGGATACCGAAGTGACGGCACTTTTGGACATTTGCGTTGTAATTATGTTCTTTTAGTCTTTCATTTAAACAACGCCCTGTCTGTCCAATATACTGCTTCCCACAGGACAAAGGGATGGAATAGACAACTGAATCGGTACATTGCACAAAATCCTTCTGGTGTCTGATATTGCATATACTCTCTTTTTTACGAGTATCATTGACCTTTCTGCAAAGCTGGGAAAATCGCTTTGGGGCACTAAAGACGACTTCAACTCCAAAACGTTTCCCAGTTTTCTTCATGTTGTGCGAAATGCAATGCAAGTGGGGCATAACAGCGACTTTCTTTCTATTGGCGTTGTCAGTCGTGGCAGTCGAATCGGGTCGTTTTGATTTTTTAAGCATTGCTTCAGCGACTGAGGCTAAAAGCTTAGTGGGGTAGCCAGCATTTTCTAATCTAATTGTATGCGCTAAAAAACTGGTCTCAATTTGGTGCTCACACGATTTTACCAGTACATTTCTAAAGATTCCTAGAACTACATTCCTTTTAACCAACTTAGAGTGGGCTGAGTCAAAAGGAAGTACCGGCTTCTTGCCCCTTGGCTCATAAGACCAGCATATGTCTATAGGCAATAAAACCAGCATATGTATACAGGCAAGAACGTGAACAGTCGGTTGGAAAGTACAAAAGCGACAAAGATTTTTCGTTTTGTAGACGACTTTCTCGTTTTTCTCGATTGTAATCGGGAAACCTTCCAAGTTGAGGCCTCGAAAACATTGGCCATTCTCTTAGAATGCTTATCTCCTTTAACCCTTACACATGAACTTCCGAATAATGGGTCCTTGAGATTTTTAGAATTGGGCCTTCATTTCAAGTGTGATCACATATGCTGGTCTTATGAGCCAAGGGGCAAGAAGCCGGTACTTCCTTTTTGGCTCAGCCCACTCTAAGTTGGTTAAAAGGAATGTAGTTCAAGGAATCTTTAGAAATTCACTGGTAAAATCGTGTGAACACCAAACTGAGACCAGTTTTTTAGCGCAAACAATTAGATTAGAAAATGCTGGCTACCCCACTAAGCTTTTAGCCTCAGTCGCTGAAGCAATGCTTAAAAAATCAAAACGACCCGATTCGACTGCCACGACTGACAACGCCAATAGAAAGAAAGTCGCTGTTATGCCCCACTTGCATTGCATTTCGCACAACATGAAGAAAACTGGGAAACGTGTTGGAGTTGAAGTCGTCTTTAGTGCCCCAAAGCGACTTTCCCAGCTTTGCAGAAAGGTCAATGATACTCGTAAAAAAGAGAGTATATGCAATATCAGACACTAGAAGAATTTTGTGCAATGTACCGATTCAGTTGTCTATTCCATCCCTTTGTCCTGTGGGAAGCAGTATATTGGACAGACAGGGCGTTGTTTAAATGAAAGACTAAAAGAACATGATTACAACGCAAATGTCCAAAAGTGCCGTCACTTCGGTATCCATTGTAGGGATTGCAAAGATGTAGAAGCTGGTTGTTTGCCGCACTTTGAAAAAACTCAGGTAATAGCCACAATCAGAAGCACGAGGCCCCGTGAAATAGTTGAGCCAATCACAATAGCTGCGTTAAAAGAAAAGTGCATTAGCAAGCCTTCAGTGTCGCCATCTGAGAAAGAACTCGCCTATCTGGCACAAAATTCGAGACACAAAACTTAACCTTATGTTTCTGTGAGTTTTACTTTTTAGCTGTTAGTTTTTCGCGATGTTTTCTCAATTTTAGCTGTTAGTATTTTTGCCGTGTTACTAGTTGGCATCTTATCTTTTTCATTTCCATTGCCCTGTTAACTTTATTGCTTTTATCGCTTTTATTGGTTTCTTTACCTTTTTGGTTTTATCGGTTTTTGTTATCAGTATCAATTTTCATCTTCATGAGGTCTGGTGTTTTTTTCCCTGTTGTTTTTCTTGCCTCCATTGAAACTTCTCACCTTCACGTGTTATATTAGTTAAGATCTTTGGTTTGCTTGTGCTGCTTGTCTCATCATGACCTTGTAGATTCCACTTGTTCTTGCTTTCCTTGTGTGGTACGACCCCCTGACATGGCTGTATATATACGTTGCATCTGTACTTCCCAAATAAAGTTGTACGTTCAGCGCTCCTGTCCGTCGTGTTCCGCCTTTTTCTTGTCCGTTGTTTTTTGCGCTGGTTCATTCAGAAGCATGTCCTACCAACTAGCCCGACAACAAGTGTTGCTTGGGGACCCGCTGCCATATGGGCACATTCAAGGATCCATTTGCATTTTGCATTGTCATGTAGACACTTTGACAGCAGATTAATTGTATTTCATCTCACAAGCTGTTTGCAGCACTCTTTCGTCCAATCAGGGCCAAGGAAGGCAACAACTAGACCCTCAAATATCTGAGCAGTGTTGAGACTATTTATCGAACAATTATTGCAGTAATTGAAAAAGAAGTTTTGAAAGTATAGTGAGCGAGTCCCGGCATGAACACAAAGCTTGTTGCGGAGGTCTGCTACTAAGTGGAGCATCGCCATTCGTAAGCATGGCATCCGCCCAGTCTCCCGCGCGCAGCAGCTGGACACTGGTGCTCTTTCCTTCCCAGGGATGGAGCCACCAGTGACGGGGTGCGGAGGAGCACGTTTTGCAGTGCACACTGTTCTGATTGGCTCAGATTGCAGCAGCCTTCACAGCGTTGCAAATGACGTGGGGTGCGACTATTACCATTTGAATCACACTATGGCCATTCCGTAACTGAGAGGCTCTATCGTGCAGAATGAAGAAAGTTTGGCTAGAGCACGAATACTTTTGCGTGAAGAATGCAACAAAAGATGCACAACAGACAGGAGCAGAATCCAATTCACAACCGATTCATGAAGAAACGCTGAAGCCACACGACCCAATTTACAAACATAGTGGCCATCACCCAAGTACAGAGATTTCTTTCAGCTTGCAATATCGCTTGTAGAAATGGCCTGCGCCGCTTGCCTTAACTATCCATAATAAAACCATTTTACCAGCTGCTTCTACCATTTCTTGCTACAGAAGCGCACAAAACGAACCTGCACAAATGTCACCTGCTACGCACAATTATGTAAACATCAAGAACAGTTCTTGGTGCATATTTGTATAATAAAACATCTTATTGTTTAGGCATACCGTGGACTTGAAGCCATGCATTTTATTATCCTAGGGAGTTTCAATAATTCTGCTCCTTCAATATCACAGCACTTCTTACAGACCGATCCCAGTTTTGCCATCCCACTGCAGAGAATGCCAGAACTAGTACTCCTTAGCGGAAATGAATTAGCAACCAAGAACAGAAATGGACTTCAAACTGTGAACAATCACCAGTAGATTTGCAATCCAAAACTACTATTACTACTTGGTAAATTTTTCGTGTTAGGAAATTGGCAGGCATTGTGCACTTATTTCTTCCGTGTAAATGTGCTTGAACTACTAATGTCCAAACTACGAAGGAACTGAAGAAAAAGATCGCTACCTCCACACTGTTCGCTTTTTACCCACATTCAAGTTTTGTTAGTGCCATTGAAGTTGAGAAATACTAACCTATTAGTAACACTCAGCATTTTGTACAGCTAGACTTAGTTGTGTAGAAGACCAAATTGAAGGCCTAGAGCCTAATAATTTATCCAACTAATTCCTCCCTATTGCTCCTTAAGCAGCTGTCAGAAAAGGAGACATAAGCAACTATTGGGTGCTGGCTGGAAATCGCACATTCACTCCTTTTCTTCACATATTGCTCAGAGCGACTATAAACACTCCGACCAGAAACTGCTGCCAACTCGAAACATGTTGACATCAAACTTCGTATGCATGCAACCCCATGTGGTAATAAGTACACAGCATAAAAATAGTATACTGTCATGAATTCGAGACACTGAGCATTAGATCAATCACTTGACTCATACAGCAATGTTTTTAAACTCAACTAAATGTGTGCCTAGACAAACGTTACAAGACTACTTATAGAACACTATAGTGCAGCTTGTCTTCGCATCTGTCTCAATGTTGCCCCGTGCCTCAATGCATAGCAACAAGTGTACAAGAACTACAGCAGTCACGGCCGCCACATAAACAGCACACAAGCGCAGGAAACTTGGGGGTTTGGTCTTGCACTAATGGGCAATCTATCAACATGCGCATACAGCATTTTAAGGTATGAAAGCAAGCTCGCTGCTTCACTGTGTTCAATAGGTTTGACTACAATGCCTCTTGTAAAAAATTTTTACCTTGAAAACTGAATAGGCAGTACTGACCAGTGACTTATGTTTTGAAATGACACAATAGACAAACCTTCACAGTTTGTATACAAACTGCCAGCACAGTGAATCTGCAAAAAAGACTGAAGACAACAATGCAATTTGTGTGAGGGATTTTTTTTTTATTTTAGCTGACCATCGCATATTAGGCAATGCTGCTGGCATTGGAGGCAATCCTGGGCCACAAGTCTGCACATTCCTTTGCCACTGGTCCAGTAATAGCTGACCCTATGGAGAAAAAAAAAAGAATGAAGTCTTCCTTCCAACACCTATGCTACTAATTCGCCTTGAACACACAAATCTATCAGAAAAATAAAAACATATGGGAAACATAACTACACCTTGCACCTTCAAATGTTTTGCACATGCATTGCTGTTACAAAGCCAATGGCCTGCAAAGAAAGTCATACTACTAAACTGGCCATCTTCCCTATCATTCACAAATCCTACTTATGGAGAGTACTTATATACCCCGAGTTGTCAATCATCTTTTAGTTTATAGTTGGTTGGTTGGTTTATGGGGTTTAACGTCCCAAAGCGACCAAGGCTATGAGAGACGCCGTAGTGGAGGGCTCCGGAAATTTCGACCACCTGGGGTTCTTTAACGTGCACTGACATCGCACAGTACACGGACCTCGAATTTCTCCTCCAAAGAAATTCAGCCGCCGCGGCCGGGATCGAACCCGCGTCTTTCGGGCCAGCAGCCGAGCACCATAGCCACTGAGCCACCGCGGCGGCACTCTTTTAGTTTATAATCAATGACAAGACACTGAAACAAGCGTTCGGCATGGCAGCACACCACTTGTTGGTTTTCTCTGTTGCATTATACAGTTAAAGCTGGGTATAACGAAAATTGAAAAAGTGCGATTTTTCGTTACATGCAGTTTTCACGTGAGGACTTGAAAAGATGATGCATAATGGAAACCAGAATAAGAAATAAGTGTAAATCACCTTGAAATTGCTTACAGTAAACCTCCATTACTCGTAGTCATAAATGTGGAGAAATGTTTCGCGATCACGCTGACAAAAGCGACCGTGGCAGCAGACGCCGCCCCGTGCGCTGCAGCTCGCACGAGTGGTGTGGGGAGAGCAGCGGCAGAGGCAGGGAAGTCGGGGGCACCACGGCCAGGCTAAAGGAGAGCATGCAGTTGCGCCACCGATGCTAGACAGGCCGCAAAGGTACCACCTGCTTCCTCCCGCACGCTGCCACTCTTGGTCTGCTAGGTATACTCTAGGCCGTGTGTCATCGGCATTCACCACTGCTCCTGCCTCTGAACGAGAGCTAATGGCACCGGAATTCGCGCAAGCAACCGAGAGACGGCAATGAGAGCACACTGCTTCGTCCCATGTCTTTTTAGCTATTTCTCATATTGGTCACCCACTGTGACCGTAGATGTTCCTCTCAAGTCAGTTCATATTTTACCATTGTAAACCTTTCACATGGTTCAGCCAAATTTCAGGTAACTCACCACTAGCGCACCAGGTAGCTGGTGTAGAGTTCTTTATATTAAGGTCAACCGCTGCAACACCTTTGTTACAAGCACAGCAGTGAGGGGCGGCGTTGGGGAAATGAGATATTCGGCAAATAAAAAAAATTCACAACATGGAGGATGGTTACACAAAGGTTCACCTGTATTTGCGGTGGTACCAGAAAAGTGGACACTAAATTTAACTCAATTAAAGGGTCCCTGAAAAGGGTGAGGAATGCAAGCGTATTAACGCTTGCATTATGTAGAGCAACAACCACCGAGCGTTCATACCCCAAAAGTGAGCTGATCATTTAAAATATATTTGTAAAAAATTCGCACTTCTACGCCTTGGGGTGACCAGCGGTGCTAGTCTTTCGGCAGAATCCATGAGCAACATGTCATGCAGCGCTCATTACGTCAACAGCGGAGGGCTATCATTGGTTCAACGTGACAACTCTTTCTGATGTCACGCAGCTACCATTGCAATGGCCGGAAGCTCTTAAAATACCTGAACCTTGAAGCACAAGTAAATCATTCACCACCATTTAGACAAAGCAACAAAACTGTCACAAGTCAAGTTGCATGCGCATAAAACAGATTGTATTGGTACCTAGCACTGCCAGGAAGGATCAAAGCAACTAATGCTGTTTAGTGCAAGATGACAACAAATTCAATTAAGCAAACAAGCCACAAGCTAATTTGAAGCCAACCACTGAGATCAATGTACTTCCTATCACCCCTAAGATGGCTAAATTATCAAGGCACCAGTAGCCTCCAGTGTTCTTTGAATTCAACTCTATAAAAAAAAGCTCATCAATTCGACTCCAGCTAATTCAGAAATCTGGACAATTAGAAGGGATTGATGAAAATGTAAAAAATAGTCGTCACGCTGTTCACACCTCAAAAGCAGGTGACGACAGCCCAGACTTCCCCTAAATAAATTTTCTGCGAGGCAAGCGGTTCATGCCAGTTTTCTTGAGGTCCCTCTTCTTGCGGCCCCTTGAAATTCAAATTAATGAGCTTTTCCAGTAGGAATTCTACCTTGGTGACACTAACAGTTAAAACTAAAGCTCATAGTTTCCTGTACAACACACCCAGGTGTTTCTACTTGCACAGTCCACCCTTTCTTTATGCAAGTCAAGCTACAATACAGTAAGGGTTCATTTGTTCCCAGTGCAACACTGTTAATCTTTCGCAACCAGTTTACATGCATGCCACCATTTACATATTCCCTCAAAATGTTTGTGAATTTTTTTGTATGTGCTAGAGCAACGGTACATGTAACTGCAAAAGAAATGAACAGCAGAAAGTGTTATGTCAACGGGCTTGTAAACCCCTCTGTCAGCTGATGCATTCATCTCGACTGCATGCCTTCCTTGAAGTCAACTGCAGTTTATACTTTGCTAGCAGCCGGCACTGGCATGCAGACCTGATCAACTATGATTTATGCCAGCTGTCACTGCTGAAAACACGAAAGGGAGTAATTAGTCTGCACTAAATTTCCAGCGGGATGTTTCATACAGCACACTCACCCTTCATCTCTCCCTTGTTGTTAACAATGACGCCAGCATTGTCTTCAAAGTAGATGAACACACCATCCTTCCTCCGGTATGGCTTCCGTTGCCGAATGACAACAGCTGGCATGACTGAAATGTGAAAAAGGACAACAAGGCAGCAGTGTAAAACAACCGCAGCAGAGCACACTAAACCTTGCACTTTAAAAACCCCAGATGGACTAAATTCAGAGCCCTCCACTACAGCGTCTCTCATAGATTATTTGTCACTTCAAGACCTTAAACACCAAAACTTAACAAACCTTAACGAACTTAGCAAAACTATATGTGAGAGGATTACCAAAATATGGTGGTGGACACCTACATCAATGAGCAGATTAAAAAGGCAACAAGCATGCCTCAAGCAATTTCTACTGAGAGACCAAATGCAGGCACTGAGGTGCAGCAATAATGTATTTTTTTTTTGCTCCATCTGACAACAGGACTGTAAACAAGAGCTACCAACAGTGCACCTCTACGTAAGGTGGGAAAAAAAAATTGCGCCTCTCCCGTAACCGAGAGTAGAGTAAGCATGAAATGTTTACGGGCCTAACACTGGCTCCATTGCTCGGCTTAAGCAGCTGTGACGGTGGCGGCATTGAAATCCAGGACGATGCAGAAGTGTACGCGGACACGACGAGACGCAGGCCTGACAAGAATGTATATGCAGCGCGTTCGAATACTCCGCGAGCGTGTATAATCTGCCTGCCAGAAGGGGAAAGGGCTTGAAGGCCAAGCGGCCGGTCTTTTACGTGCGTGAGTGTGGGACCGCAGTGCCATCCTTGGGGAGGGAGTTTCCGCCGAAAGCCCTTCTCGCCCTCTTTCTCTAAGCGGCCTTCTCTCAAAGCCCCTAACAGATGACGTATGACAACGAAGTGTATTGTGGCATGTATGTGCTTTTTCCACGCGTTATTAGAAATCGGAAATTATAATTCTGTGCATTATCAAATGCACAGCTCGACTGATATCTTGATAAACATTGAGAAGACACTGGCAGCAGTTATTTTTTGTGACTTGTTTGAAGAGCAACCGGCGCTTGTATGACGGTCCCGTAGGAGGGCTTAGAGAGTCTAGTTGAATCTCGTTCCCGTAGGAGGGCTTAGAGAGTCTAGTTGAATCTCGTTAAGTCTCGTACGGTGCCCGGATGTTCTCGTTTCAGAGCCCGGATGAGTGGAATTCAGTGCCCGGATGAGTGAATTTCAGTGACCGGATGAGTGGATTTCAGTGCCCGGATGAGTGGATTTCAGTGCCCGGATGATGGCTCTCGGTCTTGGCGTGACGTCACCACAATGCCGACAACAGGAGCTAAAAGCATTTCATGCTTAAAAAAACTCGAACATTTAAAGTCACAGCACATCACTGCACTGCCTGCAATCAGTTACTGACTTTAGGCAGAGCAATAACATGTCACTATTGGAGTTGGAGTGTTCGCGATGGTTTTTGATGGGCTTTAAGCCATTTGACAACAAACCACAGCCACAGCACTTTTTCTCAAGCCTGATTAACAACTCTGTTTTTATAACTATGCTGTAATTTGGAATTCATTCCGTTATCACTGAAAATGCAGCAGTTGTAATGGTTACAAGCGCAGTGTGCCCACAAGCATGCACCGTCACTGACTGTTTTTTTAAGGTACCACAATTTCTGAAAATGCTTATCTTTTGGTCTTCCCCCGCGGCACTTTCCCCGCAGTACAAGCCTATGGTGGGCCCCTTGCACGTGCAGTGCTCAAATGCTCTACCAGCTGCTGGCATCACTATTCTATTTTTCACCATGTGAGCAGGAATGCACCATGTGTGTAGGAATGTGCTCCCGCCGACGCCTGTTACGTCCACTGTTCTGTTTGTGTGTCCTTTCTCGCTCTACACCCTCGTCCTCTCATTCCTAAAGTTTCTTGGCATCAGAGTGACAATAGGAAGTGTACAAGGTTTGTGCAGAAATCTACTTTCAGCCAAAGCTACATTGCAAGGCCCACTGCTTCCAAGTTCCGACTGAATTCTAACCAAATGGGGTTTTTCAGTGTGCACCAAAATCTCAAGGCACAGGCATTTTTGCATCTACTGCACTGTAAGTGCTTCAGCTGGAACACCCGAAGCCTCATGGTGGGCAGCAAACCACAGAGCCAATGCAGCAGATGGCCAACATGACACGCTGATTCAGCATACTCTGCACATACTAACAAGCATGCATTCTAGAACCCAAGGGCCAATAATAGAAGGCTTGTATGTGGTGTGACCAGTACCACTGTGGCGTACAGAGCGTAGCTTACACAGCAGGCCAAAGCAGGTGGCGATAAGACAATAAGACCTATGGGTGGCCTTTTGCTGTGCTCTACCAATATAATGGTCAATGCAGCTTGAGTGAAAGCCCGCTATTCGAGTCGTTGACATACAACTGAGCATGCTGCTTGAGCACTCGGGACAAATGTGTGGACACTGCACACACGTGTACATGCATGAGGAAGTTTTTCGACACACAGCAGCACCAGCTGCCCTTTCATGTAAAAAAATTTGTGTTCATGAGAAACCCCATGCTTTCCTTTCTTGGCTCGTTAAAGGAACTCAAATCAAAGTTAAGGCAGAGTTCCTGCTTGCAACTGAAAAGACCTGGGCCCTGTGGTGTCCAACCAGCAACTTATACCAGTGCCACATGGACAAACTGAATGTCATAAAGTGCTTACTGCCTGAAGGTTTAATGCCATTCGCAGCCTACTGAGTTCGCCACAACTCATTCGCCCAAGCAATGCATACTGTCATCCCCATTCCACACGCAAGAAAGCAGGCAACTTTAGTTAATAAGAACTTCCTATACAGTTGCAAATGGTTTATTCATAACTTTCGACCATAGGAGGCACCTCTACTGCATTTTCACTGACACTTCTGACATAAACTCAGTGCTTGAGTGCTCACACACAGGTTAATGACAACCTTTCAGACTTGTCAAGCAAGATCAGCGTCGTTTTCCACAAAATATACACTACTTTGAACATTCCCGAGATATAGTGCTCATTATGACTGTTTATTTTCAGGTCAGGTAACATTTTTCACTGCTTTGCAGTCGTTGTTGTGGCTATTGTATAATGAACGTGTAGCACTAACTCCGAAAATAATGGCATTAAAACAATTAAGCATTCACTGCCACTTCTCGTGCGTATGTGGCATGGGCTCTAGCCTGGTGGTTGCCTTCTTCAGATCATTCACAGTGCACAGCAAATAAAAAGAAAGTAATATGACGTAGTTGTGCTTTTTACTTTGGAAGGAAGCACCTACCTTTCTTCCTCAGCTCTGGCTTTCCCTTCTTGACAGTGGCCACGATCATGTCGCCAGCGCCAGCAGCTGGGAGTCTGTTCAGCCGACCCTTGATTCCATTGACGGCTATCACGTAAAGGTTCTTGGCTCCTGCATGGCCAAAAAAATTAGGATATGAATCAACCACGAATTCACAGGTAACGCGCTGTATTCAGTGTAACGGCGCAGTCTCCACGTAGTTAATCTTGAACGACGGACTGATGCTAGTAACGTCCAACTCTCAGCAAGATGAATAACATCACGCGCACAAAAGACGTTGCACATTTTACAAACACACCTGTCACAATCTCCACATATCACGAGGCGTTGCTACACTCGGCCGCAGTTGCAGAGTACGAGTTCAATGGTCTGTTTTTTTTTTAAAGTAACATGGATTACTGTGCATCGTACTCCATCACAGAAATGAGAAATCAACCAGTACCTGTGTTGTCGGCGCAGTTAATGACCGCCCCAACAGGAAGACCGAGCGAAATGCGGAATTTCGCTCCCGCGGCTCCACCACGTCCTGAAAACGATGCGAGACAGCGGAGTTAACACCCTACGATCACCAGTAGTCAGTCCAAAAAATAACTGTCTTACAGCTAGCAGTAAGACAGGATTTTATTAAAGCGAAAATTGCTGTTTCATTCAGATAAAGAAACCGCGCCAGCAGTGCAAAACCGGGCGATTCCACATGAGCGCCGATGAACAATCATATATGAAATTGGTGCTCAGTGCACAAATTAAGCTTGTAAGTGTCATTAAGAAGCACTAATAGATAACCTTGAAAGGTTTAATAACGACTAGTGCTATGAGAGCATCGATTAATTCAGATTATAAATCCCCAAGCATTCACATACCTCGCTTAGACATTTCGGCCTGCTGGAAAAGGCCGCACCGCGCATGCGCAAGTTTACAACAGCCAACTGAAAAGGCGATACAGCAGAGTCAGTTCAAATTGTTAACTTAAAATTTTGTTACATTTCAAATATTAAGCATAAAATTGCTGTTTGCTTAAAGCAAAATTTACTTTTAAATAGATTGTTTTGGTGCATTAAAACTATAACATCACTTTTTTTTTCCGTTTCTTGTGTTGACATTTTTTGAAGACCTGCATGTTTTAGAAGACATTTTTTCAGTCACTTTTTTTCGGTTGTGAGTGCTTGTGATTCCCCGACTCTCACTCTAGTGTTCTGGACGTTTTTGGAAAAGTTCCACGGAAAAAATCTGGATTACTTGGTTTTCCCGTGATTCAGTACGTGTCTCTGCGGCGGACGATGAGCTCCAAAAAGTGTGCGCGTTGTGAAAAGACGGTGTATCCGCTTGAAGAGCTGAAATGTTTGGACAAGGTAAGCCCCTTCTTTAGTGTTCTCGATATCATCTAGAAAACTGCTGATTTGGAACCGAGGCAAGGCTGTGCTTTTTTTTAATCCCCGCGTTCCGGTTGACACCGTGGCTGCATAAGCTGCCGCGCCTGATATCCTGTTGAGCTAATCCGGATCTTGCGGTCTGGTCTGACACTACTCCTCTTCCAAGACGGGCGAAGTTTTGTGCGAACGACCCGTAACCTCTCTAATCGTTCTCATCACTGACACAGGCTTCCTGTGGTGATATATCCACGACACAGTTTTTCACTGCCCGCTTGAAACACGTTTCTTTAACCGCTGAATGGTTCCGCGAAGTTGTCACTTCTAAATTAGGGCATTATGACTGCTTGCGGTTCACGTTACTAAAGCAAGGTCGGCGGGGCCGTCTCTGACGCGTTCGTGCGCTCTTCAGAGGCGCCCCCAATCTTCTTGGGTGAAAGGAGTTCGCTTCGCGAGGCGGGCTTCGGTCGCACGCCCTTCCTTAGCTGTGTGCGAATTCACTGCGCCAGCTGTGTTGCAGTCGCGCTTTCAAAATGCGGGTGTGGCCAGGCCGCGATGCGGGCGCAAAAGCAGCAGCATTTCTCAACATGCGACGTGTGTGTGTGTTTTGATGCTTTCTGACAGATATGGCACAAAGGTTGCTTCAAGTGTCAAGAATGCGGCATGACGCTAAACATGAAAACGTACAAGGGATTCAACAAGCTTCCTTATTGCAGCGCGTAAGTATGCGGCTTCCTTATGCACCGGCTTTGCGAGGCCGGTGCTTTCTCGTGAGTGCGTTGCCTTGTAACGCACGTGTATACCTGGTGGGGGGAAAGAAAACATCAGCTGCAGACTTCCGGAACGATGTGCGTGACGGCTGATAACGAAGACTCGTGTGTCTGACTCGTTCGCGACATCGATAAGCAGAAACTTTCAGCTGAAAGTAGACAGTGTCGCCGTGCGAGTTTTTTTCTTTCTCTCTGTTGCGCACTTTGCAAACTAGTGCGAATGTTACCGTTGTGTTTTCATGCACGACTTGTGCAAGCTGAAGGTTGTGTTAAAAGTATAAGTCTCCCTGATTCGATTCAGCAGTCTAATTGTCATCAAACGGAGTTGACTGGTTTGTTATTTGTAACTTCTTTTTTTTTTTCAGTTTTATTTTGCGTGTTGGAAGTTTTGTATGATTAAATATAGTGGTGTGCCGTTGTCGATCCAATATGGCTTGCTTCTAATGATGGCAATCGTAAATAAAGCTTTAGAATTCGGCTGTAATGCATGAGACTTAGTTGCCTGTGTTTAATACAAGCATGTCATAAAACAGTGGGTCTTTATATAGGGCACTGGGAAGTGCTGAGGTAGATGATTAAAATTACTGGTTTTAATATAACATTCATTGTATTTTTTAAATGGATGGATGCTAAGTTTGCTGTTTTTCGGTGGACTATAAAGTCACATTCCCTTAATTCTTTCCTCATCGTGCACATTTCTCTGAAATATTTCTTGATTTGTGAACTGAGAAATGGGGTGCGCATATTATCTTGTTTATGGGGTACTAACCAAGAATGCTAAGACAAGAAGAGCTTCATTTATATGCCACTGGTCCCTGTCTTGGTCATCTGTTGAATAAATTCTTTTCTTCATTCTCGGGCAATGACGTCAGGACGTTTAAAAGAAGACCCTTCTCTAAGATGGTCCTAATGTACAGTTCCGTTATAGCCTGCCATTGTCATTTTGGCACCAGTATTTGGTGGCCGCTCTAAGCCAGGGCAGGGGTACATTAAAATGTTAGCGTTCACATAATAAGCAGAAATGGAACTGCATCTGACTTTGATAGCTTGTGTTCTTGAAAGGCAGCTTCGGGATGACAAGCCTGCCCTGCAGAGCATCTTCACAACCAGTTATAAATTTGTTGAGCGGAAAGCCATGTTCGGGAGAGTTTGCACATGATAAATATAAGCTTGTCTTTTGGGGCTTTAAGATAGCACTTGGCGATAGCTGTTGTGGACCGACATCTTGAGCTGCGAACTCGAGCAAATGGCAGACCACTTCTGTTGTAACAGGGATATTATGGCTGAAAAGCTAACCCACACTTATTGGTTTTGCAGTGAACTATTCGTTCCATGCACTTTTGTGGTGGACATAGCCAGCGCAGTTTTTCACTTGCTGCTACGTTAACTGTTGTAGTTTTGGCATGTTGTCAGGTTTTTCGGGGTAGCCGTGGTTAGCCCGAGATTTGCTGTTCGTGCTTAGTGCGCTGCACAGTGGTGTCAGTAGTGTGAGCGGTACCTGGTGCAGTGGCCCAGCACTTCGCCCTTCCCTGCCCACACTGACACTTAGCCTCTTGGCCCGTTTTTACATGGACCATTCTCTGCATGATACAGGAGAGAATTGAGTAAAACATCGCACAAACCAAAACTGCTGAGTTAAAACATATATATATATTTATCCCCGCTAGAAGGCGGCGAAAAAGAATGCTTGGTATTTCTAGGAACAAAAGAGAAAGAAATGAGAGCTCTAATGGAGAATCTGAGAGAGAGCATATTGTCAAATGGATTAACATCGGACTGACTCTGTGATGAGCAACAGGCATGATTAGCAGGTAATAAATGAGAGCATTAAATTAGGGGTGTGCGAATATCAAATTTTTCGAATACGAATCGAATACGAATACTTGGTTCCGAATATCGAATCGAATATCGAATAATCAAGGACAGACGCATTTAACCACTACAAAACATTTATTTCAGCACCCAAGAACATCACAGTTCAACTATCAGTGATGAAATGAGCACAAAAGGTGTGTGTGGCTGCACAAAAAGTATCAAAGTCTCGAACATTGTTCTTAGAAGAGTGGAAATATCAGAGAAGATGGCTAGCACACAGCATTGATCAAGGCTAGCTTGCCATAAGCACAAAAGCGCGTTGCTGGGATGAACATAAAAGGTTGTCGTGAAGGAAAACCGGCTGCTGCACATGGTCAGCCAGAAGTAGTTCCCTTCTAGCTGAAATGACTTCTCCAGCCACAGAAAATGCCCTCTCAATTGGCACTGAACTGGCTCGTATTGCGAGGTATGTCGTGCACAGCTCTGACTATACCAGCTTCGCAGGTATAGCCACAAAGCTCACCAGTGCAGTCAGCCACTGCATGGCCCAACGTTACGAATTGCTCTGGGCGCCGTCATGTTGTTATGTCTCTGTCGATAGGACTTGCGGACCAAAATGAACGCCGGTGCTCGCAATAGATATTCGGCCAGATACGAATATTCGCGTCGTGTCGAATATTCGAAGCAACACGAATACTTGGATTTCGAATCGAATACGAATACAAAAAATATAATATTCGAATTATATTCGAAAATTTCGAATATTCGCACACCCCTACATTAAATGTAATGACTATTCTGTCAATATGCTTACCAATATTCTTCACAAGGAAATTTCATTTTTGTCTCCACCTGCAACAGTGCAACATATTAAAAATGAAGGCTCGATTGACAAGTGCACCGTCCCAACCCACTTATCAGCCCCCCCACCCCCCCCCCCCTCCACCCTTAATGAAACCACTTGCACTTCACACCACAGAAGTGCAAATGCATGACGTTTAGGGCAGTTGACTAGTGTACTTGGCTTTGCAATGCTACATGCCACCCAAATTGTGAAGTGGTAATGCACATCGCGAGGTTTGCATGACTGTTCATGTAACGTACCCCTGAGAGCTAGCCATGACATGGCAGCACTTGTCCATAACCCGAGACACATGGTGCTGCACATGGCACTGCATGGCAACTGGTGCACTAGGTCCCATTGGTTTTTCAGTTTTGTCTTGGTTTGTTATGTCTTGCGTCTTGCAGTCACTGTCCACAGGCCAAACACACCACAGTGGCAGACACGCCAGAGGCCAAGCGGCTTGCAGAAAACACCCGCATTCAGAGCCAGGTGAGTTCCCGAAGCCTGCCTGTGCATATTTTTAACTGAGAATTGTTCTCTGTCGGCAATGTGTTAACTTACTGTCTATCTGTTGCTTAGCTGCTCCGTGGTTTCTGAGTAAGTATTGTGCGGTGCATGCTGTTACTGTCCAAAAACGGGCATCTCATTTTTTGCACCTTTTGAGTTACTGTTACGTGGCGAGGTTAAGCATGGACTCGTCTTGCTCAGCTGTTTCGTTTGATTTATTTTTTCTTTCTGCCTCACTTTGTATTGTGCTTGAGAGCATATTGTATTTTGTGGCTTTGCTGTAATGGTTAAAAAATAAATATTCACTCAACCTACAGTTGAAATTTTCCACCGTGGCTGCTAATTTTACTAAGTATTTGAGCTGAACCCAGGGTGAAGTCATTTGAAGTCTGCAAGCTTCGTGAGAATCCTAGTGTTGTCTAAAGGGATTACAACCTCAACCTATTAGTGTTTCCTTTTTCAGTGCAGTTTAGTAATGGGGCCCCCATAATGTTTCCGCTTATCTTGGCACGGAAAGCAGATTTTTAGCTAAGAGGTCCACATTTGAATGCACAAATTCATATTTCATAGCAGAGCAATTGAACTTGTTGAGTTGGGCACGACTTTACGAAACCATGCTTCATTGTGTCGATAGCAGAGCAGTTGAACTTGTTGAGTTAGACATGACTTCACGAAATCATTTTCTTGGCCATTGTTGCAGGACAACACCTCTGTAGCCTTTCCTTTTGCCACTTTAGTGATTTTTTTGCTTTTAGCTGTAGTGCTCGTGCATCACTTTATATCACTTTATATAAAAAAAAAAGCTCGGACAGGACGCATCATGCTACAAAATTTATTTCTTAAAAGCAACTTCCGAGGCACGGGCAGTGAATTTGCCTGTTTCAAAATTAGCATCACTACAGGCAGTCGTAGTGGGAACTGTCACAGACTGTTGACATTTGCACTGTATTCGCTCTTAGAGAATGCCTTGTTAATACTGGTGATGACCAGCTGTGGGGAGTTCAGTTGCAATGTAGAAGTTGGTTGTCATCTAAAGCTGAGTTGAGAAAAGAGAAATACGTGGAAGCACAGTAGTTCTGTTCTGCCTAGTGTTGTGAAAAGGAGATGATTATGTCGAGAGTAAAGGTTCGGTAATGGTTGTTGGAGGCCCTCTGCCTCTCCTGGTGTTGTAATGCTGAGTGTTGCTTGTAGGAGGTAGGGTGTGAGGCGAAAAAATGTGCACGCAGTGTTCTCATCGAGCAGTGCAAAATGTGCCCTCACTGAGTGTTACGCTCACGAAGTGAGCACACTTTCATAAGCACTATGCCAGAGCACATTAGTCCTGGTATTGCTGGTACATTCATTCGCAAGGAACGCAAAGAATTATCAGGAGTTTTTTGAAATCTGCATATTTGACACTTTATCCATAAACTCACTTTATTTTGGGTTTTGGGAATTCTTTAAGAATGAACTGATAAGGTAGGTATTTATTCGTAAAGCTTTAGCTGGCAGGTTCTGCACCTGCAGTCATTGTTAGCAGCTTAGGCAACTTGAAAAAAGAAAGTTGTGAGCAGCCATCACACCCTTAAACCTGCCAGGATGAGTTGGTGCTAACATAAAATTCCAATAGCATGTCCGTTGCATGTCATGCGGCAGCTGTACACTGTAATTTCATCCCTGCCCATCTTCTGAACAGTATCTCCTGGTATCATTTTATTTCTTGGCGTGCTCTGTGCTGGCATGATGTTTTTGTGTAGTGCAGCCCACAGATAAAAGTCATACATGATTTTTTTTTTTCATCTTTTGCTGTTGCTTGCTTTTGCTAGTGCGGGCCTTTATTGTGCTATAAGCAGTAAAGGCCAACACCTTGGAGCGTTGTTGTAAAGCTGGCATATTTAATGGAATTATGATGCTCAGGTTAAGTACCATGAAGACTTTGAGAAGCTGAAGGGAAAGGTGACGCAAGTAGCGGACGACCCAGAGACGATGCGCATCCGCCAGACGTCCAAGATCATCAGCAACGTGGCCTATCATGGCGAGCTGGAGCGAAAGAACCTCATGGAGCAACGTCGGGGTCTGCTGCCACCCGAGCGCAACGGCCACAGTGACTATCAGGGTGTGCTGCCTCTTTGTGCATCCACAGCCGGCGTGTGCAGCGTGCATGTTCACTCTCTCGTTAATTACTTCAGCTCTCAAAAGGTCTCTTTGTGCAGCTGTGTGCTCTGTGAAGTTCATTAGAGGTGCCAGGACGAGTGGTTGAAGTAATAAATTTCCTGTAAGGCAGCGAAAAAGTAAATGAAGTAAGTGTTCCACCTAGTGAACTGGAAAACCGGATGTGTGCATCACCAGGATCATAGAAGTGGATGCTTACTCACACTGATGACAGTGATCGTGTACGCAGACAGTCTTGTGAGCATTATATGCTCGCAAATAAAATATTGAGCTGGGGGTGCCATATGGTTCGATAGTTTTTCTTGGCTGTTGGTGCCTTCTGAGACTCTAAAATGATCAAGTGTTTTGAGATAGTTTTTGGTTCAGGTGTGGTCAGCAGGAATCAACGAGTGAGTTGCCAAGAAAATCTGGAACCTTAGCACAGAAGAGCAGAAAGAGACAGTTAATTATGAAAACTTAGAAAAGCTGTTGAGGGGGTAATGTTTTAGCGTATCTTTGTTTATTAGCATTATTTAAAGCCTACAGCCGTGGCACTCGGGAAAATTGTCACTTTTAGCGAGTGATTTGTGAATTACATAAGAAAAAAACCTTTGTGGCTCTCGCTTCAGTGCAGTCTCAACTTGAAGTGACTTTTTGCAAACTTGCTTCTCTGGGCCCAAAATCTCTTTGTCCGCATGCATAGCGTTGTTATGTGTGTTCATCAGCTGTGAATGCAAATCAGAACTGTAACATGTTTTAACAACTTTTGGTGAAAGTGTTGCAGTAGTTGGGGATACATGCAACATATTTGACAACTGAATCAATTTTTCTGGCTTTAAATGTTCAGGGCCATTTTTAACATTTTCAATAAGTGAAAAAATATACCTGAACCTAAATATCTTCAGTATTTAAATTTGTCCTCACCCGAGGCTACCAAAGTCATCTTTTAAAACAGTTCTAAGTTGCAGCTGTAGAAGCTTTAAGCTGCTGTGGTGTTCCTCTAAACAGGAGCAGTCTGTGCAAAACTGCCCATGCCAAGCATTTATGCCTGTGCATGCTCACTGCAACTAGATGTCCTATGATTTCATGTAGTGCTCGGTAACATGTTATTTCCACTTTTATATTTTTGCAGCTCCAGAACCAGAGCCTGCTGCTGACAGTGCTCTGTTTCGTGAGTATTGCTGTTTACTGAAGTTTTCTTGATTGTTTTGCATGGCATTTCATGTCTCATAGTTGTGTGGTAGGGTACTGACCCCATTCTTTTGCTCCCTATGGGCTGCCATTGCACTTTTAGATTGACTTGGTCTGCATAAGGCAAGGCCTTTCTGTGCAAACATGGCTGCTTCAAAAGCTTAGTTTTGTTGGCTGTACAACTGCTGTCCAAGTTACGTGCGTGCATATGCGATGCTTAGGTGTGTCTGGTACATTTGCATGCTGCGATTTCCAACTTGATAACAACTTGCTAGGAGAATTGCAAGTGTAGGTGCTGTGGGCCGTCATCTCGAGTACGTCCTACTAACCCCTGGTGACAGCTTTGATTTGTTTCCCTCCCTTCGTTGTAGGTTTCTGTCTGTGTGTGTGTTTGTGCGTGTGCATATGTGCTTGCACACATCCGTGCATGGATGTGGCCTTGCTACATTGGGAGAACATCCCCTTGCCTCTCTCTGTGTTGTCCTTTCCGTTAAGCAGTCTGACGTCGCTCACTGGGTCCTTGTGTGTGTTTTCCCCTAGACCTCAATGTGCATGTGTGCGTGTGTGCACTCCTTCCCACCTTTCCAGCACTCTTCCTTCCAGTACGTCCTCCTCCTCCCTCTAACGAGGAGCGGCCCAGCAGAACACACTCGAGTCGGGCGGCCGCAGAGCACGATATCCCCGCCAATAACAACTCCCCCTACAGCTCCAAGCTGCAGTCCACTGTTATCTACACATCTGAGGAAGGACCAGGTACCCCCCCTTCCTCTTCCTACTGTACTCCCACTGCCCACCCCATGCCAACTGTCCTTTCCCTGTGTGCTCATCCAGAAGGACCTTTGCCAGGGTCAGGACATAGCTTGGTGCTAATTTTTGTACTGCTGACAGGACTGCGTACTTAAAGCTTGAGTCAGGCGTCTCAAACATGCAGGCCTCATGCGTCCCACTGTTCCGAAAGATTTAAGCATATTTGCTGGAAAGAATGTCATTCATTCCCATCTTTTTTGACTCTCTGAGGACCTGTAGCAGTAAATAACAATTCATTGATGTCCTGCCCAACCTTTTTGTGTCAGCAGTTAGCTTTTCGTGAGGGGGGCCTAGAAACATTGAGTACAATGGTGAAAAAAAAACGGGGTGGGGGGGGGGGGGGTGACGCAAAAAAAGAAAAATATTAAATTTAGTCTGTGAGTTCACTTCATTGTTACCCCGCCGCGGTGACTCAGTAGTTACGGCGCTCGGCTGCTGACCCGAAAGACGTGGGTTCGATCCTGCCGTGGAGGCCGAATTTTGATAAAGGCGAAATTCTAGAGGCCCATGTACTGTGCGATGTCAGTACACGTTAAAGAACCCCCAGGTGGTCGAAATTTCCGGAGCCCTTTCAATACGGCCTCCCTCATAGCCTGAGTTGCTTTGGGACGTTAAGAACCAATAAACCAAACCAAAACAACTTCATTGTTGGAGCTTTTTAGCTTATTTGCTTTGGTTTATTGCACTTCAGTTTGCCATTGCATATTTGCATTCACTTTTACTCTTTGGCCTTGCACCTTGCCTTCTTTCATCTCTCCCCATTTTGACGATTGGCCTGTGGGAGACATAAGTTTGTCAATGCGACCTGTTGGTGATCTGAGTTGAGACACCTGGCTCGAGTTGTAGAGGGAAGTAGTTGGCTAGTTTCTATGCAGTGAAATGCTTGAAGTATGTAGAGAGGGGTGCACCCAAATAGGCAGTACTCAAGACGGGTTCTTTATCTTTTTCTTGGGAAATGCATGGATACAAGCGATGGGCATCAGTGATATTAAAAATTGTTCACTTAGCGTGTTTGCATACTGAAACGAGAGCATGTGATCTGTTTTATGAAAAGGTGATGTCACGTTCCGCATTATGAAAATAATTTTGAAAGTGATAGTCGTAGCTTAGTCAGTCAGTCCTTGCCTTTTGGGGGGGGGAAGGGGGGAAGGGGGGGGGGGAGGGAAATGAAAAATTCTCCCATAATCATCCAGATTAGCCTGCCTGAATTCTTTACATTGAGTTACCGCAGTGTTTCTGCTTGCTACCTTGCACTGAACCAGGGAAACTGTGTGCTCATGCTGAATAGGCAGTCATGCTTAGATGCATATAAGTTCTGCTACTTGGGCAGAAATTTTCTGGCACTTAGTTGTGTGAGTTACACTAATTTACTTCGTTTGTTTACGTGCTGTTAGTATGCTTGTGATTTTTATCCAACTTACTGGTGGCTTACAGAGCATGCACAGGACAGCATTTTGCTTAATGTAACTCGTTCACCTCTGTCATCTGGTTTCAACATTGTGACAAATATGTGTGCCAAACAAAGGATTTGCTAAAAAAAAATGTGTGTTGCACATGTACGGGTACGGTACTTGCACTACACATGTACTCACCCTTCCAGTTTAAGGTGAAATGATGATTTGTGCTGTGTGCGCATGTGGCAGTAATAAAGGTTTTGACTAATTGATGTGAACTGTGAAGACTGCCACTAGCCCTCATGCAAGACTCATGGGATTGCAAATGCATGCGCTTCCAAGTTTGTCAAATGGATAAAGAAAAAGGCTAAATAACTGTCACTTAACTGGCATGTATTTGATGTTACATCTAAAGTGAAACTGTGATTTCAAGCAAGTATGCTTCCGCAAGTTACGGCTGTGCTATAAAAAGTTAAGCATAATCCTACCTCATAAGAATGCCCACCGAATTTATTGTTGCTGTTTTGTTGCACAGCTGTCACCAGGCAGGCGTCATAGTGGCAAATTTAAAATGAAAACTCCTAACTATAAAACTGAATTGCTGGCAAGCCATACACTTCACATACAGTAAGCAGATTTTGAAATCTGCTTTGGTGTCCATTTTGTTGCCAGAATTTGCAGCGAATTGCACATTGCCTCTTTTTACTCTTTGCTCATTATTTAATGAAAGTTCTTGCATAATTGTTCAATTAATGACGTTTTTTTCTGTTCACCTGTATGAGACATTTTGTAGGTTTTCAGCAGTTAAAAATATTGTGTGGCTTTTCATGCTTGTCAACAAATACTCATAAATATGGGAAATGGAATCTGTTCGGTGCAGCCAGTGTGAAGCAGTGTCAAGTTCACACGCATCTTTTTTCCCTTTCGTTTCAGTGCAAACTCAGCCAGTGCGGAAGGTAGGATCGATTGCAGATTACGATCCACTTAATGACAACTATGGATCTTCTGCCGTTGGCTATAACGCACCACAGACTCAGCACTATTACAGAGGTGAGTGTGGCATCCACACTCATCCACACTACAGCACCGTAATTGGCATTTTGTCAAACTAGTGTGGTGCGGCATTGTAGAGGATTTCCAAAGTGAGATTTTTATTGTTTGGTAAAGGAGGCTTGCTGCATTTTTGTTGTTCTATTGATTGATTTCAGTAATGGACTCGTAGATACAGTGAAGAGTTGTGCAGAAGGTTTGTACATGCAAATGAGGGCTGCACTTTAAATGGGTGATGAAACCGAGGAAAAATAGAATGGACGGACTTGATATGGGATGTGGTGGAGTGCTTCTTGTGATGTCCAGTTCTGCGCAGTTTACTATGCAAGGTTCCTTCAATTCCAGAACCCGCCCATGCCACGCAGCGTGTGATGCCCCCTCAGACTCAAGTGCCAAGCGGGGTAAGTCAAGCACTATTAGAAGCCAGCATGCAGCCCTGCATGTAGCTGAAATCGCAAAACTTTCAGGCTGCATGGCTACACTAGCTCAGTCGTGAGGTTCTTGTGTACCTTCTTTTTGTGCACAGCTGTTGGCTTGCTGATTAACGTCCTGAACTTAGTTGAGGTCTTTTTCCAATTTCCCACTGGCTTCAGGGGCTCCATTGTTGCCCCACTGACAAGCCGAGCCCTGTAGAGGCTTCAAGATCACACTATTGTCATCAGTCTTGTTTTTATTCTTCCTCTCTCCTGCAGCTTGGCTTTTTTCAGCTGCACAAGTGTACCATGCATGAACACACCTTCACTTCTGCCACAGGCAATACGCTAGTGGTGCTTAGGCCTGGCCATGTCAGAAACCTGTGCTGCATTACTTGCATCAGGCGGGCATGAAGGTGCATGGTGCACCTTCATGCCTGCATGTCTGGCAGATTTGGACACTTGTAGTCAAATATTGGATTGTGTTGAGACAGTTTGGTATATCCGTTCGCTAACACCGCAGTGCATGGGTGTCTAAGATGGCAGTAAACACAGGCACCATTACTGGTTGGTGCCATTGAAGTGAGCACAGTTACGTTTTTTCAAGTTGGAGGGGGGGGGGGGGGGGGGGAACCAGCAGAAAGAAAAAAAGAAACCTGAGATCAGAACTGCAGAGCAACGGTACCAAGCCAACACAATGGCCTGCACTTTTTGTTTTTGTTTTGCTTAACATATTCTGCTCTTGAAAGAAAGAATAGATAGGAAGACCTGGATTCCAAGTTTTCGAGGTTTGTTCAGGCCTTTTCATGTGTGTGTAAAGTCAACAGTAATAGAAGTAAATATTCAGGCTTGCTTGCTTGCTTGTGTATGTGTGTGCATGTGTAGTGAGAGTGAGAGGACAAAAAAAAGCTCTGTGTTTTGTTATGGTTGTTTTATTTGTTCAACTTTGTTGACAGCAAAGGATTACCCAGACTTTGTGTCCTCCTGTTTCAGTGACATTGGCTGACACTTTTTTCTCTCATCATTATTGGTTTTAATTTGTGTATTTTCGTTATTTTCCTTTACTTTTTTTTGCAGCGAACCTTTCGGGCAATGTACGACTATGTGGCCCAGGATGTGGATGAAGTGAGCTTTCTAGATGGTGATATGATTGTGAGCTGTGTGCCCATCGACGAAGGCTGGATGACCGGCACAGTACAGCGCACAGGGCTTACAGGGATGCTGCCCGCAAACTATGTTGAACCTGCCAACTGAGCCCACTGCCTCTTACACTTTTCCCTTTACGTCGTAAGCTTTGCAGGCTTTCTTGTGCCGTCCTAGATTCTATGCATTTTCTTCCCTTTCTTGCCCTTAGAAGCAGTGGAGTAGAGAGATGGCTTATGTATGGACCTCCAGGAGCAATGTTAAGGCAGTCATACTCTCACATTTTCTACTTTTCAGCTGTGCAGATATCTTAGCGCAGACAGTTTCGGTTGCCTGCATTGATGGGTGTAACATTTCATTCTAATTTGTTGTCAGCGTGCAAAATATTTATGACCTAATGTTTGCTGCACCTGATGTGCCCATTCAGACAGTTGGTCTCTGTTGAAGCTGTTGGCGGATGCAGTAAGCAGCAACTCCCATCTTCTGGTATTACTGTAGCCCTTGATTTCCCTATATTTTATTTATCTATAGTGCCCAATAACTTTTTACATGCTATACATATTGAGGAGAGCAGAACGTGTTTGGTACCATCTGAAAGGCTCAAAATGTACAGGCCATCAGTGGCACTTGTTTAAGGGCTCCTTTTTCTTCACTGATCCGTACACTTATGTTTTTGTGGACGCTGTTGTGAAAGGTGTGGTGCATTTCATGAGCCGCGGATATGCATTTAGCATATGAACCTGCAAAGAAGTTTTGAATTCCAATATATTCATCTGTCCACATTGGGTCTACATTTCATGCTTGTGGTCACTGTTTAGGTGTGTTTTTCTTATATGTGTAAAGTTAGCTTGTCACCTCTGAATTACTCAACATTCGGTGACGGCATAGTTCTCAATGAGCCTTAAAATTCTCACTTTATTTCCCCTTGCCTTTTTTTTTTTTCCTGGGCCTGGGTTTTAGCATGGACATCTGTCACCATGGCTTGCATAACTTGTGGAATAGCAACAGTGCCGAACTCTGTGTTTTTTGTCCAAATTGTTTTCACATGTGAACATTCTACTGACCTGGTGTTTTATTTGTCATGCTGAAATTCTTTGTATCGCACATACTTTTTTGTTAGTCACAGTATAAGCACCAGTCCTGTTTATGGCTCTGTATTGTGTGTTGTCCAAAATGTGCAATGTATTTGTGAGAAATGTATTCTTGGCTCACTCAAAGTATTAGCTTCCAAAAGCATCATAGCTGAGAAAGGCTGTGAAAGTTGCTTGACATTGTTACTGGAGCTAGTGCTAGTAGATACTCCAGCATTGAGCTACATTTGCACAGCTAACCTCTGCAGCTGCGTTTAGGCATCCTAATACTGTGCATTTGGGCTGCATGTTGGCTATTCTGCAGGGTTTATTTGAACACAACTTAGAGTACTAAGAAAAGGGATCGGAATAGTGTGGTATAACTGCATACAGCAAAGTGTGTGCTTTACATTTGAGTGTGACGGCATTGAAGCATATTTGTTGCTCAGGGTTGTTTAGAAGCTGTGTGCCTTCCATGCTTTTGTTCTGTTGTGGTGTTAGTGCCTTTCTCTTCAGACTCGGATCTTGTGCGACACGTTTGTCTGCCCCAGTGGCAATGTTAACTTGTGTGCCCAAAAAAAGTGTTCACGCTAACGTTGCAAGTGCGCGAGAGTGCACTGTAGGTTGCGCTATCTAAACACGCAGAGTTATGAACTAGGGTTCACACTAACACCTTTTCAGGCATATACTCGTAAGGGAGATTGCCTTGGCTTTCCCTGATGGCTATTTATTGCCCTATGCTGTTGCAGTTTCGTGTTTTATTAGCCTGGCTTACGTGTTCTAGACCTTGCGTGCATTTTACTGCACATAGTGCTCAAAGCATTGCTTTGTGCTGTTTGTATTGTACCTTTTGCGAAGCACAAATTATTTTATGTTCTGTCCTACTGGAGTGTGCTGTCCGCTAAATTTTAGAACAAAAGCTTTGAGCTTGTGGTTTCTTTTTCTGGTGTTGCCCATGATATTTACCTCCCATGCGTAGAGACTGAGGTATATGACTGTGTGTACAAAGTGTGATTCATATGCTATTAACAGATGCAACACTCAGCATTATGTGCCTTCCTGTGGTCTGACAGTGCCAGATGGGTATTCATGCTTCGATATATCCAGTTTTACATGCACTCTTTGTCTTCACACTAGAGCGTTTTGTATGTTACGTTTCTTTGGCTGGTGTAGAGCATAGCTTTTTTTTTTCTTGAAAATAAAGCTTTTTAATACAGATTACATTGTGTATCTTTGGCATCGCATGATTGCAATTTTTTTAGATAATTTTGTCTGCATCCTTCTCTCTCTCTCTCTTTTTTTTTCAGGCCTTGCACTGAAACTGTGTTGTTTTCTTTTGCAACTTTTGGCAGCATTGCTCAGTTAGTCTGCCTGGAAATCAAAATATACGGGTGCCCACAGAAGTTTTTGGAACACTGAAATCACAAAGTAGCTTCATTGCTTGGCAGTCCAAGGGTATGCTGTGCACGCCTCCATTCATAGTGTGCCCGTTGATGTTGAGTCATGCCTCCAAGCATTGAGCAAATTCAAATTTTGATGTGTGTTGTGAGTTTTGAAAACACCTGTTAGTGCTTTGGCCTTGTGGACAACTGCCATGGGTGGTCGTTGGTGTAGTTAGGTACAACTCAAGAACAAAGCAGCATATGCCCCTCAAAGTAGGCCCTCCAGCCAAATGTGTCTGTCGTTTTTCACGACACAACGGTTAATCTGATTAGGCCATGGTTGCTCCCCATTCACCTGCCACCCCCTGTGATTTCACGCGAGCAGGTCCAAGGGTATCTGTCAAGGGGGAGGATCGGTCGACATGATTGGCTGGAGGGCCTACTTTGAGGGGCATATGCTGCTTCGTTCTTTAGTTGTATCCGATTATAGTGGTGGTTGCCGAGTATGCACTGGAACGTAGAGTCTGGTTAAGGCATTTTCCTGTCCAGTGCAGAAGTGGGACAAGACAGAGGGTCTCGTTCTAATTGTATGCTTCTCACTTAAAGGGACTATGTAATAAATTGAGAATACGTAAAGCAGACGAGAGATGGGCATTTCATCACTCGTCACCCCAGCGCAAAAATTTTTGAGCTAGCATCAATAATAACAAAGATATAGACAATTAAAAATTACGCTTCTCCTCTCCCCCCTCAATTCGTGTACATGGGGCACTAGAAAGAAATGAAGGAAACAGCACTGGGGCTAGGTCCAGCCCATGAATACGTCATTCGCTGACATTCGGTTTACGACTTCCGGTTGTCACACCTAGCACCCCAGCAGCAGTGTTGGAAGTGTCTCTTCGGTCTCTCTTTGCCTTCCTGGATTATCACGAGTGGCTCCGGAACTTTCGGCAGAAAGAGGCGGCAGAGGTAAATTGAAACCATATGCGCGAAGGCAATGCCCTGTCTCGCGCTTGCCCGAGGGGGCTGCGCGGCGGCATGAGCAGACGATTTTCATGGCTACCGGAATTTGTGCCCGTGATGTCGTGGCTGCTGTGGCTTCAGCGACTGACAGCGTGTGGTGGCCTGCCGATGCCATGGGACTAGTGACGTCTATTTTCACGATTTTAGTTTCAAAGTCGGTCACTACGAGGACACCAATCTGCCCGTGAATTTTAAAAAACAATTTTAAAAATTCATAATAAATTGCTGGCTCAATTCCGAAGACTCATACCTGGTGTGAATGCTTCTTAGCATCATTTCTAAGCATTGAAAACGTTTAAAAGCAACTTTCAATTTGTTGCATAGCACCTTTGATGCCTCAAAATGTACAAGCTTGGGATGTATGGAATTGTGAGGTAAGTCGAGGGTAATTATTGTGACCACAAGCTTCTCTTAAGATTTTAAGGCTTCACCATTATCATTTAATTCACAACATGGGAGCGTTAATTGAATGTTACGGGGTTCTCATCACGTGACCTGGCTGGTTTAACCTTTTAGCTCCAAAGTCTACATTTAGTCAATGTTGCCGCAGAAGACAGCTGCCTTCCTGCTGTTCAGCCTACCGTCCATAGCCCTGTAGAAAGCTTTGCTCTGCATTTAATAACTGAACGTGAGATTTACACCACATTTATGAATCTAAAGAATAGCAAAGCCCTGGATATAGATAACTTAGAGATTATGCCCGTAAAACAAGTTTTGCAGCTTATTGTCCCTGTACTCGCATACAAATTCAACTTTTTCTTAGAAAAAGATTTCCTACTGCCATGAAGAGGCCTAGGGTATCCATCATATATAAAAGCGGGGATAAAAATGATGCGAGAAACTACAGACCAATATCTGTAATACCTGTTTTTTCAAAGGGTTTGGAAAAGATATCTTTGCGATTAACCAAGTTTTTGGACATTCGTAACTTGTTCTCAGATAACCAGTTTGGATTTCGAAAGGAACGATCAACCAAATCTGCACTTCCATCACTTAAAGAGTTTGTGTTGCAAAATATTGATCAAAAACTCCTTACACTTTGTCTCTTTGTTGACTACAGCAAGGCTTTCGATTCTCTTGATCATAACATTTTAATATTTAAGCTCTCACATTATGGCATTCGTGGTAAATCTCTTAAATTACTTCGGTCATACTTAAAAAATAGGACTCGGTGTGTTCACCTTGGCAAACATAAATCTTCACCTTTACCAATATTAACTGGTGTACCACAAGGTAGCATTTTGGGCCCATTACTTTTCATTATCTATATAAACGATATTGCCCATATTGATGGGTGGGGGGCTAAATTTATTGTGTACGAAGATGACAGTAGCATTTTGCTATCAGGCAGTGATGTTAATACTTTATATCAAAGGGTAATAGCATTCTTGATAAATTAATCTTTTGGTCTCGATCAAATAAGCTGAAAATCAACCCCTAAAAAACCAAAGCAGTTATTTTTCACACCAAAAATAAGTTAGTTACAATTGAACAAGATATCCGCTGCGAAGGCCAAATAATTGAGGTTGTTGAAAAAATCAAGATACTTGGCATAGCATTTAGTTCTCATCTTATGTGGGACTCTCGCATAGATAACCTCTGCAAAAAGCTTTCAACAGTTACAGGGGCATTATCACGTTGCCGTTCATTTCTACCAACAGAAATAAAACTTCAAGTCTACAATGCCTTGTTTGCCTCCTACACTAATTATTGCAATTTAGTTTGGTTGACTACATCAAGAAATGTCCAGAGGATATACGTATTGCAGAAAAAAAACATTCGTAACGTCGCCAATATAAATTTCCTGTCGTCAACAGCAGAATATTTTCAGTGCTGCAACGTAATTAGTATCAAACGTGCTTACGAGTTTCACGTCCCTACGATCATTTTATTTAGTAATGGATTCTTTCAGGCAGTTCCTTATGTCGTTAGCCTCTTTAGAACTCAATAAAAACACTCATACACGGAACACTGATATATGGTGCATACCTCGTTTCCGCTCAAATTATAAAGTGCAAACTCTTCAGCATAATCTTCCAGACATCCTAAATAAATACAAACACATAACCAATCCTACACTGAAACAGTTACTTGACCAATTCTTGTCCACATAGGTGCACCTTTCTTTACAAATGATATCAGAACGTGCACAAGTGTACTCATTTTAGCTATAATTATATAATGTAGGTTTCGAGATTGTGTGTATTTGTGTTGCCTTTTTTTTCCTCGAAATATTACCAGTTAACTGTTTGATGGAGAGTTTGTTCATGCTACTTGTTGCTTAGGCTTGAGGTCTTTTATTTTTGTATGGCACATAATTGTATTCTAAAACATTATGTGTAAATTTCCTTTGAAGTTATAATCGATACTTTGTCAATA
Source organism: Amblyomma mixtum (assembly GCF_055824585.1). Classification (NCBI taxonomy): domain Eukaryota; kingdom Metazoa; phylum Arthropoda; class Arachnida; order Ixodida; family Ixodidae; genus Amblyomma; species Amblyomma mixtum. Next base: position 151,498,414 of record NC_143017.1, on the reverse strand, counting down.
CTGTTTCTGGTGTGAACTTTTAAAATGTAATTCTTGTTGATGTATATTTTGTTACTTTGCTATTATCCATGTTTTTAGTCATTTATTGTGTGTAAAACATTTTATTTTTCTTTAATACATCATCAAGTCATCACCTACTGCCTCGTTGGTGGTTTTGTAGGCCTTTGTCCAGCTGTCAAGAACAGCTTTTTGCCTATAAACCCGCCAGAATCTTTCTGGAAAATGAATTGCAAAGACAGGCAAGTCACATACAAATACCATTTTATACACGATGTATTTTGCTAAGTCTACATTTACGAAAGCTAATTGGTATTAACTATTTATTTGGCATTATTGGCAAATAAATAGTGGCATTATTGGCAAATTAGCATTATTTATTTATTTATTCAAATTACTCACAGGCTCCTTTACATTGGAGCATTGTGTGAGTGGGGCAGTACATAGAAATTAGAGAACAGTGCAAAAAAAAAAAACGACTGAAGAGAAATGCTATACAATAGTTAGCAAGAGGCACAGAGTAGAATACAAATAAAGTAATACAATACACAATAATTAGATAAGTTTCAAAATGTGGCAACATGGAAATGGAACACGATTTGACAATGAGGCTAAAAAGTGCACAAGTTAGTTCACACTAAGCATCTATAAAAGAGATTTTTTGCAAGAACATAGAGAACTGAGACATTAGGCGAGGATTGCGGTTATTTTATCACAAAACATAGCAGGATTTCTGGTATTAGTAGCATTGTCAGGAAGGCTGTTCTAATGGTTTATGGCACGTGGGAGAGCAGACATGTTGAATGCTTTTGTATGACCAAAAATACGCGTAAAGCTGCTATGATTATGGAGGCGATGAGATGTGCAACATGGCCGTGACAAAGGTAATGTGTGACTGTTAAAACTGAAAACCATTTTATGGAATAAGCGAAGAAGTGCTACTGCACGACATGATTTTAAAGACTCAAGTGATAGCGATAACTTGATCTTAGTGACACTGGAATGCCGGTTATAATCGCGAGCGATGAAGCATGCAGCACGGTTCTGTATAGATTCGAAATTACGTGTTAGATACGCTTGCTGAGGTGACCAGATGGGTGATGCAAATTCTAGTTGTGGGCGGACAAACGTCTGGTAGGCTAGTTTTCGAGTGTCAGATGGTGCACCATGAAGATTACGCTTTAAGTATCCAAGGGTTCGTGAAGCCTTAGCTGTAATTTTATTAATGTGTGTCGACCAGGAAAGGTTTTGATTTAGGTGAATGCCGAGATATTTATATGAAGACGCTTTTGTCACATGATTACTGCTGAGCGAGTAGGTGAAAGAAGAGTTTGAAAGTTTAAGGCTGAAAGTCATTAATTTACACTTATCAGTGTTGACCACATTAGCCACATGGAACACCAGTTTGTTATATGGTCTAGATCTTTCTGTAAAGCGATATGATCGGTTGGATTAGAAATTTTGCGGTAAATAATACAGTCGTCAGCAAGCAAACGGATGTTAGAGATAATGTCGGTTGGCAGATAGTTAATATATATTAAAAATAGTAACGGGCCCAGGACACTGCCCTGGGGAACACCGGATGATACTTCAGAGAGAGAGGATCAGCAATTATTTATACTGGTAAATTGTTTGCAAAATGAGAGGAAATTTCTAATCCACAATAGCGTTAATGAGTCGATATTTAAAGCAGAGAATTTGGCAATTAAACGACAATGTGCTACCCGATCAAATGCCTTAGAAAAGTCGATGAAAATAGTTTGGTTTGGTTTATGGGGTTTAACGTCCCAAAGCGACTAAGGCTATGAGAGATGCCGTAGTGGAGGGCTCCGGAAATTTCGACCACCTGGGGTTCTTTAACGTGCACTGACATCGCACAGTACACGGTCCTCTAGAATTTCTCCTCCAAAGAAATTCTAGCCGCCGCGGCCGGGATCGAACCCGCGTCTTTCGGGCCAGCAGCCGAGCACCATGAACGCTGAGCCACCGCGGCGGCCCGATGAAAATACAATCAGTCTGTTGGTTATCATTCATGTTAGAACTTCGTGCGTAAATTCCATGAGTTGTGTATCGCATGACAGTCCTTTTCTAAAACAGTGCTGATGAGGGTAAAAAAAGCAGTTTTGTTCGAGATGCTGCGCAACATTTGAAGCAATGATATGTTCTAGAAGCTTACATGCAATACTGGTTGAAGATATATATGTGTCGGTAGTTACTGATGTTACTTCTGTCTCCAGATTTGATCACGGGGATGACTTTGCCTATTTTCCAATCAAACGGAAGTTCACCTGTAGATAAAGACTGCTGAAAAATGTGATACAAGATTAAGCTGCTCGAGTTTATAGTGAGTTTAAGAATTTTGGCGTTGATTCTGTCAACACCAGAGCTAGTGGACATTTTAAGGCTTTTGGTTAGTGACGTGATCCCTTCAACAGTTAATTCAATAGGGGTCATACATGTGTAGTCGACTTCGGCAATGGCAGGAATGTTAGAAAGATCTTCATGGGTGAACACTGAAGTAAAATAATTGTTAAAGATAGTCGCACTTTCTTCGTCAGTAATGAAATTTCCGGCATTGTCCTGTAGAGCGATTTGGGCATGAATTTTGGCTGGGGATATTGTACGGCAGAATTTTTTAGGGTTGTTGCGCATAAGGGATTGAAGATAATGATAATAAAATTTGTCTCGCTTTGCGAATGGCACGGCAGTATTGTTTTTTGCAGTCTTTCTGTTGCAGTTTCAGAGAGGGGGATCCAGATTTTTTCATTGCTTTAAATAAGCGCTTCTTTTTATTCTTAACTGTGCAAAGTGACCTATGATATCATGGCTTAGAAATGTTGACCCGAAATGAAATTTGTGGTACGTGAGCAACCATTAATGACAGCAACTTTTCTTTAAATAAGGTCCAGTTTTCATTGACGGTACGGGAAGAGAAAGTGGAAAGGTACGAGGAGCAAAATTCTTGCAGACCAATGTTAAGGGCATTGCAATCAGCTTTTTTTATGGTTGAAGATGAGCTTAGACGTGAGATGCCGCATATGTGATACTAACTGCAAAATTAAGAATCAGATGGTCACTGAATCCCTCACTAGTAGAGACGGTGCTTGAATTGTCGGGGCATGAAGTCAAAACAAGGTCAAGAATATTCGTTCCGCGTGTAGGTTGGTTTACTAACTGAGTTAGCGAAAAATCTAAAGTTAAGTCGATGAAGTCTTTAGAACAGCGAGAGTCAGAGGTGAGGTTAGACCAGTCAATGTCCGGGAAATTGAAGTCCCTCATCAGAAATATATTAGCTTTAGGAAACTTGGTCCTTATGGCACTGAGGTTATCGCGCAACTGGGATATGAAAGCAGCGGAGCTATCTGGTGGTCTGTAACATGCACCTATTATTGAATTAACGAAAGATGACGTAATGCAGATCCATATAATCTCAAGGGGACTGGGTAAATTAACAAGATGAGATGCTATACGCTTCCTGACGGCTATTAGGACACCTCCTCCCCTTTTCTTTTCTCTATCTTTGCGGAAGATTAGGTACTCGTTGGTATTGGGCAGTACCTCTGTGTCAGAAATATCAGGATTAAGCCACGCTTCAGTTAATGCTAAAACGTCACACTCACTGTTCTCCAGGTATGAACATAGTTCAACGCGTTTGGGTAGCAAACTACGCATATTAGTGCATGATAAATGTAATCGTGATGGCATGTGTTTATGACATGTAGAGTTTGAATGATCGCTTGTACCAGCTATCTTTTGCCGTGTGAGCTATCTTGTAGATCGAATGACACTCCCAGATGCAGCATCAAATATGAAGGTGGCGTCACCGATGTGCAGTTTGTCTACGCTAAGCTTATATGTGGCGTTCTGTGACTTCGCAAAGTCAAGTAGGTGTTTCCTTGATATTCGTGTTTTTAACGAAAAATCTTCTCGTACAGCATAATTTGTATTCTTGAATTTGGGCCTCTTTTCCAGAACGTGCTGTTTGTCTTTGAAAAGTGCAAATTTTACAATAACAGGTCTGCATTTGCCTTCCTGCACAGTAAAAAAAAACCATTGGAACCAATTGGATTTCCAATGGGTTCCAATTGGTTTCAATTGGACGAGTTCAGTTTCCAATTGGTTCTAATTGGTTTGGTTTATTGGTTTATTGGGGTTTAACGTCCCAAAGCAACTGAGGCTATGAGGGACGCCGTAGTGAAGGGCTCCGGAAATTTCGACCACCTGGGGTTCTTTAATGTGCACTGACATCGCACAGCACACGGGCCTCTAGAATTTCGCCTTCATCGAAATTCAGCCGCCGCGGCCGGGATCGAACCCGCGTCTTTCGGGCCAGCAGCCGAGTGCCGTAGCCACTGAGCCACCGCGGCGGGGCTAGGTTCTAATTAGAATGGTGTTCCAATTGGATGGTCCAAATGGACTATCCAATTGAACCATTTGGGTTTCCAATTGGTTCCAATTGGAATGGTGTTCCAATTGGATGGTCCAAATGGACTATCCAATTGGACCATTTGGGTTTCCAATTGGTGAGCCCAACTGCTCTTACCTATTGCATCCAATTGGTCCACCCAACTGCACCCAATTTATCCAATGAATGTTTGCATGTTTGACGAAAAAGGTAGAACTAATATGGTACTATACAATAAGAGCTATCAGCAGCTTAGCCTAATAAATTGTACTCATCACCTACACCACCACTGGAGCTGAAATTAAATTAAATATCTGCGCTCAGTGGGCAAGCGCCACCGGCCCCAGCATGAGAGCCTAATGAACTGGGAGCAGAAGTGTGCTCTCTGGATGTACATATTGAGCTAATGTATGCTACTAGTGCCTGAATGTGCAGTGTTGCTTGTGTGTGATGCATGTGTGTCTGTTGGCTTTGATTTCCATAAAAGCATGTTAATTTCAATTCCGTAGAAAAATGTTGATTGGCACTAGGCAGAGTGTCTCCCCACAGTCCTCATAAATCAGTTTTCCTTTTGCACATTACAATGTGTTAAGTTGTAGAAATATTCATCCATGATCTTAGAGCATATTATTCAAACCTTTCTCAATGAACGTAACATATTTTGTGAATATTTTGTGGGTCAATTAACTGCCTGGCCTAATGGGTCCAATTGGCTAGTCCAGTTGGATCCAATTGGTCGGGGGCTGAAAAAACAACTGGAACCAATTGGTTCCAATTGGGAAGTCCAATTGGAAGCAATGGGAGTGTCCATTTAGTTCCAACTGGAATGTCCAATTGGTTCCAATGGTTTTTTTTTGACTGGGTGGTACTTCCCGAGGCGATGTGCGTGTTCTATTTGAGACGGCTGGACTGTCAGGTAGGCCGAAGAAAAGGAGATTGGAACGGCGTAGACGTTTTTCGGCGTCATCGCAGCGCGATTCAATAGACTTTAACTTGTCCGAGATTTCGAGAGCAACCTTGGGCGCCTGAACTGGTGAAGCAGTACTGTTTTTTAGAGCAGCAGTGTCCACATCTAGCACCCGAATTCGAGCTGACAGCTGTCTCAGTTCGACATCAACGGATGCCTGCCAATTCTTTAAAGCGTGAAGGTCGTTGCGGATATCATCCTGGCCTATATAATTCAATTCTTTGCACAGTTTCCAAGACAGTTGCTAGAAATAAAAAGTAAATACATTGCATGAGTAACAGTGAAAATAGTGGGCCAGGGTGAATACTTTAGCTTGGTGTGTGTTGCTAGTAGATGTGCAGGTTCATTGCATAGCTGCAGTGTCCTCGCAGTGAAACTCAAACATGAAAGTAGGCCGATACTTCGGTGCGCATTGTGAGGAAAAGAAATAATTAGTAAGAAAAACTGGGCATTTGAACTAATTCAGTGATCTGGCACAACACCATTTCTAATAATTTGGTGTTGACATTGGAGTAAGCACATTATTTAGTTAATGTTCTTCATACGTAAAATACTTGTCATGCTTCAAGGGACCATGTCAGCGCATATATTGTTCGTGTCGTGCATGCAAGCCATGTAGCTCCGTACGTGTTCCCTCCAGGGCCTGTCACGCTCTGTACTTTCGGACCATTGATGAATGTTTGTGAAGGGAGGGCTTCTGTCCACCTGTGCGCCATGCATCTTTCATGCTTCCATTCAAGAGTCGCGGGCAGAAAGCGGCTTACATTCGTGATTGCAGTTTTATTTTTCCGCCGGTTGTATGCCCCCGCCCGGTGCGCCTCCGTTATGAGGCCAGTAAGGCAGCCTTGGGACGTATTCTGAAGCTTGATGCTTTTGAGAGTGTGCACGCGCCCTTGACTGCTGCCGGCAGCAGACCGCGAAGGCGCGGCGGAGTTAACACATTACGTGCACGCGGAAATACGTGCGAGACGCGCACCGAGATGAATGAGACCGCATCGAAATCTTGAAACAAGTTACATGCAAAGAGAGTACGGGGGGGGGGGGGGGGGGTGCAATGTTTTGGCATTACTGTTCTTTATATTGTGCCGACAGCATTCACTCTGATCGCAGCGTTACGCTAGGCTGCTTGCAAATCAACAGCCGAGCCCGATAGCACGGACGGCTCCATAGACCGCTTGCGTACAACGGTGGCGCGGACAACCATCCTGCGTCCGGCCAGTCTGGCTCCGTCGGTGGCGGCAGCACTGTCGTCATACAAGACGTGCATTGGAAGGTTGATGGTGCGAGCCGGTTGGGGTACCGTAGCTTAATTTGGGGGGGACGGACGGATCGCAGCGTATTCAATGGGGTAACATCGAAACAGTCGAGCTCGATGAAGTTCGTCGCGTACTGGGTACTCGTCACGTCGTACTTCACGTGCGTCCGGTGCTTCCGCTGCAGCTACGTCCCGCCAAAGATCGAAGACGTAAGTTGCCTTGTTGCTCACTTTATGCGATCGCACCCCTTCCGTAATTTTCCTCCACTCCTTAACGTGCTAATGCTCACCCGCCGCTGGAGGCTTGATTGGTTGAGTTCTGCTTTCTGATGAAACAACAAACGTCTGTGCCCCTAATCGCTACTTTTGAAAGCGCAGCACGTAGACGTCGTAGCGTCCCGTTAGATTCAGATTCCTGTGTTTGTCCCGTTACCGTGTTGATGTTTACCGTTCGATGGTCACAGCTCTTTACTGCTAACGAGGTCCAGTCAAGTCTTTGGTCCTGTTTGCAGGTACTTAACCCGGTGCATTTAGAGCCGTCATCACACGTAAGAAAGCGAAGCATTAGCCAGCCTCTAAGGATCAAGGTGTTCTACGATAAGAGCATTTCCAGGTGAGCGTGGTTTTTTCGCCGAGGCTTGCGTCATTGGTTTTAATTTCTTCCTTCAGACGCACGGACTCTTTTTCTTTTCTTTCTCTTTGCGTGAAAATAAACTTTCGCGCCTATCCCGGGCAAACTCTGGCACTGAGCTGCATTGCAGCTTATGAGTCTCCGCGCGGCTTTGCGATCTGATCACAGTATTCCGTCGACTTGATTTTCAGGTTGCCACCGGAGAAATTTGAGATAATAAATGTGAGTTCGTTCGCTCCCTTATCTCCTCTTGTACTTGCCTGGATCCGTATTGCCGCAACAGTTCGGATCCTCCGTGATCGAAATGCATAATCTTCTTCGGCGCGGCTTCTCTTTTGTAGGACACAATATTACCGGAGGCGCTCGACTACTGGCAGAGGACCCTTATGGTTAGGCCAACTCTAGTGCCTATAAGGTTGAACAGGTAACGTGCAGCTATTAAAAACATGTATAGACATAGTACGTCGTACACGCTGTTGCGTGACAGTCACGTTAATGCGTACGCAATCGTGGCTACTAACAGGAAATGTCCAAACAACCAAGCCTTCTCTCCTGATCAAGACCCATACCTGTACTGCAATGAATATTGCGAGAGTGAGACGACCTGCGGTGAAGTCGTCGTCCCCAAAGAGCATTTGGAGGTTTGTGCATGATGTTTTCATGGTGTTTGTTTGTTTTCTTGTTTAGTTTTGATGGCAGCAACTGAAAAATTATTTCGCCTGTCATACAACATGGTGTATGTGGAGCTCAATACAAGTCACGTCGTTGCTAGTGGCTGTCTGCTTTGCCTCTTCCATAAAATATAGAGATGTGCGAACTGATCATGGCTGTTTTGTCTCTCTTTTTTCAAACCACCAGCCTTGCAGAGTTTGTGATGACAATGGCCGCTACTGCCGAACCCAAGGGAGCGCTGGGCGTGGAATACCCGACGCCGACTTTGTGTTTTATGTGTCAGCCATGCAGACAGACCGCTGCTTCATAGGACAGACAGTGGCTTACGCTGCCCATTGTCAACAGGAAGCATCAACAGATAGGTGCGCATGTCTCTCATTACTAATGTTGTCAGGTGTCCACTTCCTCAAGTGCCTTTGTCTTCTGACATGAATATGGCTGGGCAGGATTGTCTTTTGTTTTGGCATCTACATCGTGCTTCAATATAATGGCGTGGTGCCTATGCCTAGCAAGGTGTACCGCTTAAAGAATGCGTCACTTGGCAAGCTACTCCTATGTTTTCTGACATGAATGTGGTGGAGATGCTGTCATGATTCCTCAAGTTAACTGGCCTGTGACGCTGCCTTTTATGCATCACTGTATGATGTCTTTTGGATATGTATGTTTATTAATGCTTTCCTTTTCACTCTGTTCCTTTTCATCTGTCTCTCTCTTTTACCTGCCTCCATGTGTTGTGTAGCAGACTGGATACTGCTTTCTGTGATATGTCACTGTCGTTTGCCTTTTCTTTGCCTACTCTTTAAAAGAAAGCAGGCCACATTTTGTAACAATGCTGTAATTGTAATGACTGAGAACCAAACCAAAAACTACTAGCTGTTTTGATCACTTTTGTTTCAAAACTGAATTCTTGCTTTCGTGCTCAATGCAATTTCTTGTGTATTATGATTTTCATTGGAGTGTGTAGGGAATCAATCAGTGTCCTGATCAAACAGCAGCTTCTAATTTTGACAGCAGCATTTCATCCGTATGCTCTGCTTTATTATATGGAAGTGTGGTAAAAGCAATTTTCTGCATATTAGAAAAAGTGGTACAAAGCATGGTTTGTCATTTACATCTTGTCTTTTTTCATTTCTTCGGAGGATTTATAGCGTCCAGTGTTGTTTATGGCAATGGTTTTCGGGATTTCTCTCCTTTTCATCTGTGGCTCGCACTTTTTTGCCAGACCTATCGCTGGCCATGCCAACCTCTGCCCCGACTCCATTTCGACAAAGCCACAAGACATGGACACGTTGCTGTCCACCGTGAAACACGAAATTCTTCATGCCTTGGTAAGGTTCTGCTTTGCGTGCGCATCATGTATGTGATTCCTTAACGACTTGAATGTTGCTTGCCTCATTTTGCAGGGCTTTTCAGTGAGCTTATATGCATACTTTCGTGACAAAAACGGATACCCGTTGACGCCTCGAGAAAGAAATGGCAAGCCAGCAGTGAACAAAGAGTGAGTTCAGATACAGCAGAGGACTATTATTATTATTATTATCATTGCTAACTGGCTGCCTTCTCCCTGCAACCATTCTATGCCCTTTCTTTTCCTAACTTGAATCATAGTAGCCCCAGCGCAGCAACAAAATGAAGGATTAAACTTTTCAATCATTCACTTTTGGCAATATCAGAGCCCTTCAATCTGGCAATGCTTTCACTTTCTCAGGATTGGTTTTCTGGTGCGGAGCTTTGCTGCATTGTATGTCAGCTTGTTCCTGCCAGTGCATTTGACCAAAAAGAGACAAAAACAAATCTGGTGCTCACCATTGCTCATGCTAAGCCTATGTTTTGCCTCTGAAAAGAAGTTCACACACTTTTTCGGGGTGCATTTTTAGTGTGTGGCAGGCTGCGGCTACCGTGAACATGTTGTTTTCACAGATGGGTTCAGCAGTTTGATGGTTTTAAGCAGCTGCTGTAACCATGAGTGCAATGTTCATCCAGTGGGTCCTGTTTAAAGAGCTGAGCTTTGAAAAACTTGTGGCTGGTGGCCTGTCTACTGTCTTGTGTTCGTAGATTTGATGGCAGTGTGACCATTACGATTTTGGCGGCAAGTATGCCTGCCCATGAGTTACTTTCGGTAAATTTAGTTAAGCTGCTCCAGCCATTAGGTGCAGGACAAAAGGAATGTACCTAAAAACAATAATGCACAGCACTGGCTCTGTTTTGCTGGGCTGATATGCTGCACTGACATATTTGCCGTGCAGTCTTTTCTGTTGCTACATTTCAAATCTTGCTCATGTAAGATCCTAAGTGAGCTTAAATGAAGCTAATTGTCAGTTACTTATTGTTGTCTGTGAAACATGCTTCTGCATCTTGAACCTTTAGTTTTTCATGCATATGTTTTCAGCACAAGCTTGTGAAAGTGTGACAAATGCACTGTATTTTGTGAAATGTCATGGAAAGTTTGTCCACTGAATAATCTGGTTCCCAGCTTTCACTTGTTATACAACTGAACACTGCTAAGCCCCAGACACCACCAAGCTGCCATGCAGCACCTTTGCATTTTCGGTGCTCTTCTCTGCTCAGATGGGAAAAATGAAAGGTCATGCTAGTGTAAGTGGTGACTTTTGTATGGTAAGGATTGCAGTTACTAATTTTTTTCTGGAAATGAAATAGGGATTTCAGTTCTTTCCGGAACTTAAGCACCTGTGGGAAAGATTTGATGGCGGGATTTGATGACAGTATTTGTGCAAGCTTTGGCAGTCATGTCATTGTAGCAAACAAAATTTATGCTGGAATTATTTAGATGCTGCAACTGTGTGGAAGAAAAAAAAAGGAAGTAAATCTTCTCTCAGCCTGGGTGTTGTTTTTGGCTATCATCTGTTTTTGTTGCCATGCTATTGTCTCTCTTCCTTGGCTTGGGTCCTCTGGCTTATAAGTATGCTTTTTGCTTATGTCCTATTTCTTTTTGTTTCAGACCTAGCTGTGAGGCTCTTTCTGTTGCTTTAGGTAATGCACCTTATTTTGAATTTCTTTCTCTCTTGTAGCCTGCTAGCAGTGCAGAAAAGAGGATTTATTTCGGCATGCTTGCTTTGGGGCATTTTTTTTTTTATTCTCTCTTATTTTGTGTGCCTTTCAGCCTTGTTACACTTGCTACCCTTCAGTTCTTTCCTTTTTCATTTGCTGCTGTTTGCGTTCTGTCTATTGCACTTCTGTGTTTGAGCAAAAGAAACTGCTGCTTGTCTCGGTCATTGGTGCATGATCTTCCAGACTGTATATTCCAGCTGTGGGCAGACTGTGACCTCTGAAAGAAAAGATAGCATGCCTCCTGCATAGGGGACATATTGGTTTTGTGCATAGCTATGATTTGGCAGGTTTTACAAGCTTGCATCACCAGTGAAGACATAAGTACATATCCCCTGCACACGCATACGCATTTGCTTGCACAATTTCCAGTGAGGTAGCATTTGTAGTGGGCTTTGCGTAATATTGCATTCTAGGTGGTGACTTTCTTTGTTTAAAAAACAAAAAATTATTCAAGTGTGCTCGCATCATAGACCAAAGATTTGGAGTTTCGCCTGGACAGTTGTGCGGAAGCTGCTAGTTTTTAACAGGCTAGTGGCAGTTGTTGCCTTGCCATTAGGAATAACTACTAACACTGCCTCTTTTCTAACTTTCCTTCTTGACTGACCTGCTTCTGTTTTCCTTGTGTAGAAATTTTTAACTTCCAATTACTTCTTTCATTCTGGTTATTAATTGTACAGTGACTGTTTTTAAATTATGAAAGCCTTCCTAGATTGAATTTTCTTATCTGTGTGTGGGGCTGTTTGGTCGTACACTGTACTAAAATATACTCCATTATTGCCCTAAGTTGCATGAATTAGTGGCAAGTATTGTCTACATCTTCCAACCTGCATCTTAAGGCAGTTAAGCTCTGTAGGTGACATACATGCCTCCTTCGCCTGTTTTGCTTGGCTTTTTTTCTTGCTTGATTGCTTGCTCACTTGCTCACCTGCATGCGTTGGCAGGTGTCTCACCTTCCCAGAGAGAAGCCATATGAATATTCTTCACCATGGGAAATTGCACTAAGCTAGTTCAACATACCCTAGTGCAACATCTTGTTTTGGTCTGTTTTGAATAACAAAAAGGCAGTTTTTGCCATAATTGGCATTAGTCAATGCCCACTACCAAGTGTTGCTTCTGTGTAATGCAAGATATTGCAAACTACCATTTATAACTGGCAGATTTTGTACCTTATTTCATCAGCGATGCAAGATTTTCAGTATCTGACTTAGAAGCTACATTTTTACGGTGCCGAAGTGTACACTACTAGTGGGGGCTGTACTAGTGTTAGGTTTGAATTTACATGGGGCTTCCTTTTAGTGCCCTCAAGTTGTGGGTAAGGTAGGAGTGGGCAACCTTGAAGAGAAAGTGGAATTCTCAAGCATACCTTTTTCCTCCTACGATGCTCACCTGAACTAACTGTTCTTAGCTGCAGGTTTCAAACATTTTCTTCGCAGCAGATATTTTATGCACGCACTTTCATTTATAAGCCGAATATGAATCTCTTGTAATTCAACTCTGTGCACGGCAGTTTACAGGCACAATTTGGGCCCTTTGTATTCTATTGGCTTTCTGCTTCATCCTCATAAAGGATGTGGTTTAATGCTTTCTTACACATCTGGCCCAAAATTTGGTGTATTCTCTTTCCAGGGTACTTTTTGAACATTTGTGCACTCTTTTGGTGTAGAAATATTGTATTTGCATGAGAATAGCTCTGCTGCGATTGTAATGTGATGGTTACTTTTGTGAGTGTGGGACAGGAAAAAAATGATTCAGTTGTTCACTAACATTGATTCAGTTATAATAAAGCGAGGGGTGAATTTCCACTTCAGTTATCAGTAACAAAACTTCTGTTACATTTAAATACAACATGTGAAACTCTTGTGCAGATTGTTAGTTATCCCATACTTCTAGTCTCCTTACTAAGTTTAGTCAGAAAAAAAGAAGGCTTGAAATGCACATTTGAAACTGATTGATTAGTTCTAGATATGTTTTTAAAAGTTTCAGTTGATTTATATTTAATTGGGAAAGTTGGCAGTTTACCTTAGTCCTAGTTTGCTATCTGTCAGATGCTAGTGTTGTAGGCTGCTCTTTATTCTTGTATTTCAATAAAGGCTCCTATAGAAGCAGTGAAGCCTTCATAAAATACCACAAGCGTAAGTGTTAGTTGTGTGCTTGCTGAATCACCTTTATGAGTTAGGTATAGCTGAACTTCCTTAAAATGGCTAATCAAATGAGACCTGCAGTTATAGTTCTGATTTCAGGCCATTCTGTTTTCCAATATGCCATAGTATAGCAAAATGTTATTTTTTCTTGCTTCTCTGTTTTTCTAAATAACTCTGCTAGAAAAAAAATGCAAACACCAATGGTAGTATGCAACAGTTTGTGCTACTAGATACCAGAAACTTGCTGTTTTTCATGGCACATTGCAAAAGGAGACACTGATATGAAAATTACTCCCGTGTGTGCTGAAAAAATGGTCAGATTGTTAGTACGAACATTGACCGTCACAACTACACACGCGTTGTACCCTCACAGTGGTCGTAGCTTGAGTGGCGGTGAAATGAAATGGAGGTGTTTAAACAGCTCAGTCGGAGTTGTCTGCTCTCTGATGTTAAGGTGTGCTTGTGAGCAGCTGATTCAAGCTGTGGAGTATGTCAAGCCTTTCAGAATAATTCCATGATTGAATGCACTGCCACGCATTGATTCCAAGAGCTCACAGTTTGGGAGATCTGCCTGTTTGTAATGCACCCAGAAGTCACCAGACACATGCTGGTGATGGGGGCCTGAAGGCGGCTATAGACGAGGACAGCAGTCAAATATGTGGTGAACTTGCCATACGTTTCCAGATATTCCATTGAAACCATTAGACTTTATGCATCAGACACCTGCATCAGAAACCATTTGACATCTGAAACCATCAGACATCTGAAACCATCAGACATCAGCCTGCACTGCATTGGCAAGGCATTTGAGTTTAGCAGATGGGTGCTCCACACTGTGTTGAATGCTAACAAGGTGCGACTAGTGACCCACAGACTATTTGTCATAGCTAGTCTGGTATTGCACTGCATTCATATTCAGTTAAGTGCTCATTAGTGATGAAAAGTATATCCTGTATGAAAGTCTAAAGCATTCCTGGCATTGGCTGTAACCATGGGACCCTGCTCCCCACACTGAGAGACCTCTTCTACACTTAAAAAGGCCCCCATTTTGCTTCGCCGCTGCTCAGGTTGTGACTGCTTTGAAGGTGCAACGCATGGGTATTAGTCGTGGTCAGTACTTCTATGCACACACCAACACTTTTCAGCTTTTTCAGTGCACGTAAAGCGGTTATTCTCGTATCAGTATTCATCGTTCGAACGAGACATCAAGAGGCTTCTTTTTTACTGCGTAAGCAGCACATGGTGTCACATTGTGAAAATGGTGGCATCTTTCTGTAACCTCGAGAGAGTGAAACCTCCACTTTCCAGATGCACCACCCGTCAGCCACCTCCTCAGTGCACCTCCCTAGCTAGAGTGCTACCTGTCCCATCCCTGCCCAACTCAACCTTCCAGAAACTCCGCCAACCACCAACCCATGTACCTTCACCCTCCAGAATTCCTCCACCCACTCCCCACCCTAACTCTCGCCTCCCCACCTGACCCCCTAGCTAGGGGGCTGCTGGGGGCTGCCACCTCCATCCACCTTTAATCTCCAGAAAAATTCTGTTGTGTGTGTGAAGCCTTTGCACAAATTTAAAGTATCAAACGAATCATCGAGGGTACATCCAACTTCTTTTGCAGAATTGTCGCATCAGATGTCTGATTGTCCCATAATTTTAATGCTTTAGCATTGAACACCCATTGTCGGAAAAAAGTGTCTGGCATTGACATTGGTACTTGAAGTGTCGGTTGGCAGAAGATGAAGGGAAAAGGCGGAAATCCTCCTTCCTGCTTTCGGGGTAGATGAGGGAGGGAGAGAGGAGAGGAATAGAGGCTGGACATGACGGGTGGGGAGAGGGACGCTGTGGTTGCCAGTCAGAGCTGAGGGGTGGGGAAAGTGCAGAGGGGGTATGGGGTGGCACACAGGAATTGATGGACTGAATCCCACTCACACGATCTGAACCCGTCAGCGGCAGTGGCTGTTCAAAAGAAGGGAACACTGATGCTAACACATACTCTGCCACATGAATCGTCTCGATTTTTTTGGCGGGTAACTTCAATATGCTAAATTTGTTGTGTTGCAAGTTACAACCTTCTGGAAAATTGGTTTTAATTAGGGATAGCTATAAGTTTGGTATTGTGTCTGCATTTATTCTGAGGGTTCTGAAAAATTGGTTGCGTGCTTGAGCTTTGAGGGTGCTTTCCAAATGCAAGTGACGACCAGGAAAAAAACCAACCCCTTCCTACCTTCCTCCGATTTTACTATTCCTTGATTTGGTTTGAACTATTAAAAGCCCAAGTTGTTCAAGGCATCATTCCTTCGTAGGGTTGTGTTAGGAATGTGGAAAAAGTGGGGCTTACAAGTTACTTTTCTGCAACCTCACAGGTTACAGACGCACAAATGGAGTGACCGGGTCATGAAGAAAGTTACCAGGCATGACTGGAAGATACACGGAGGCTCCATAAGCAAAGATTTTTGGATCATGGTTACGCCTCGTGTTGTGGCAAGTACTGTTTACTTCATCCTGTGTGTGCAAGAGGATATTCCTTTCCAGTCACTTCTACAGTCATTCTAAACCTTGTCATAAAGTTCAGTGTTGGAAGGTTACTACAACATGATAAAGTTTGCAGGGATATAGTGGCTGCAGCTGGCAAGGGCAGGGTTAATTTTAGAGACATGGGAGAGGCCTTTGCCCTGCATTGGGCATAGTGAGGCTGATGATGATGATGACAAAAATTTGACCGACTCTTAGATAGTACAAGCATGCCTCTTGGGCTGTGGCTTTTTACTTGATGATGGGGTTGAAAAGCTGTGCATTGACATGAAAGTTTGGAAAGTCCATCTTCCCCAGAATAGGTCTCTTTTTCTATTTAGTCCTCCTCGACTGCAGTAGATTCCCACCACTAGTTTTTGCATTCTGTCGTAGAAGAGTGATGGCAGTTGTTTTGCCTCACCCACCCTACCATCCGGGCCTTGTTTCAGTAGATTTCAATCTGTTTCCCAAGATGAATGAACATCTTAAGGGTATGCACTTTGCTTCCGACTAAGATGTCACCAATGCAATGCGTCGTTGGTGTCAACAGCTGCCACCATTCTTCAGTGGCACCATGTGGAGACAAGTGCACTGACGGTTGAAGTGGTTGCTGCTGGTGGGTACTACTGATTTTAAAAAGTGAATGCTGCTGGGAAAGAGTAGATTCCTAACTTTTATTGAATGCAGTGTATCAATCCCACTATTTAATAAATAGTCGCCGTGCAGGAAGAAATACTTATTGAAAGCTGCTCATAAACGAAATGCAGGGGCTAGACTGGCTCTGAGTAGCCTAGGGTCTTTACACTGCAGCTGTGCCTGACGGTATTGGGCCCAGAAGTTGGAACCTGCAAGCATTGTACAGTGAGCATGATCTGTTGTGCTGCAGTTCACTTGCTTTGGCTAGAGTTCACTGTGCGTGCTCTTTTTTTTTCTGTGGTCGGCTGCGTGTGTCTGCAGCAAGAAGTTAGGTGGCATTTCAACTGCTCTGATCTGGAAGGTGCAGAGATGGAGGACCAAGGGGAGGATGGAACGAGGCTGACTCACTGGGAAAAGCGACTCTTTGAGGTGAGTGCGCTTTTTGCCTGCTGTGCACTGTGCTTCATTTTAGCTGCTGGATGTTCGGAGTGTGGACATTGAATGCATTTTTAAGCTGGCTGTGGCCGTGGAATCATGCAGGAGGTCAACTCCATCAGTTTTCTTTTTGTCCATTGTTTGTACACACACACACACTGTCACTAGTACATTATTATTGAAGAAAGTCAGTTGTTTTTTTTTTTTTGTTATATGCCGCCGTGGTGGCTCAGTGGTTATGGAGCTTGCCTGATGACCCAGAAGATGCAGGTTCAGTTCCAGCCGTGGCGGTCACATTTTGATAGTGTTGAAATGCTTGAGACCCGCGTAATGTGCTATGTCGGTGCACGTTAAAGAGCCCCAGGGGGTCAAAATTATCCGGAGCCCTCTACTACAACAGCCCTCATAGCCCAAGACACTTTGGGGCATTAAAGCCCATGAAACCAAACCAAGCCATTCTTTTTATGGGTGAAGAATAAGGAATGTCTCCTGATCGCGCATTCAGGTGCTGAGCCTGAGGATGCAGGCTCTATCTGAGCAGTCACAACCGCGTTTTGAGTGGAGGCGAAATGCAAAAGACTAGTATGCTGTGCAATGCCAGCATGCAATAAACAATACCAGATGGTTGAAATTACTGCGGTGCCCTTCCATTGCGGTGCCTCTTCCTTTGTTTCTTCTCCCTTCATTCCTTCTCCCTTCATTCCTTCATGGCATAGTTCAGGTGTCCACCGAAGAGTGCCACAGGTGCTGCACTTTTCCTTTCACAGTAACCAAATTACAGTATATTGTCATATATAAGTCAACTCCAAATGTACATTGAACCCCCAACTGGCAGTCCTCACTGACTAAAAAAAAAAAAAAAGACTTTTAATATATGTCGATGCTTGTGCCCTCCCTCTCCCTCGCAGGATGGCATTGCAGTGTGCAAGCAATAAACGCATAGAGATTCATTTGCAAGGCCAGCAGTCTGAGACGAATGAAGGTCAAAGGCGATGAAACAGTGCCTCATCCTGCCTTCCATGCTCGTGTGCTTGCCACGTGCCTTGTTGTTTGAGCATTCACCTTGGATGCGGGAGGTGTGAGGTTCGATCCCCAGTGCCACCAGGTACCCGCCGGTGATGCAATTAGTACAAGCTTTCTCCTTTCTTGTGCTCAACTTCTTTAGGGTGAAATGCTTGGGAAGTGGGTCTTTGACCCCCCCCCTTAAACGGAAGGGAAGACTGTGTGCTATGGCACTCTTTGGCCACAGATGCTCTTGTGCCATAAAAATCCATCATTATCAGCGCAGTGGGCGGTTGTGATGACGTCACAAAGTTCGCACTGTGTCACACGCTACTGTTCGCGCATCACTGTGGTAGCCATTTCTGCCTGCACAGACCCTTCTAATGCTAACGCACGAATAATGTGGCACATGTTGGAAGAAACTAATGTTCAGGGCGGCGCAGCTCGAGCGCAAGTTGTTGCCCGAGGGATTTCGAGCTTTCTGCTTTGTTGCCACTGCTAGATCATATGAGCATCAATGGTAAAAAAAAACAGCAGGAGCAGCGTCCACTTATTATTTTCTTTTGGTGGGTAAGGGAGTGACATCTCACCGGTGGCTGTAAAAGAGGCATTGAAATTTAGGGCTTGAAGGACGTGGCAAGTAAGCCTAGCTTTGAGCCACTGTACGCCATGTTCTTGCCAGATTTTAGGGCTTAGGTGAATGTACCACTAATGTTAACAGCTGAGTTTTATGGGTTCACGGCCACACTGATATATGTCTGCAGATTAATGCGTACTAGTTGTTGCCTAGATGTTTTGCTTGTTAAATGCATGGGGACATTTTTCTGATATGGGCCATTTCTATCTCCTCAGAATGAAGCAATGGCTGGAACACATACACAGAACCCGGTGTATTCAAGGATCACTCTGGCACTCATGGAAGACACAGGGTAAGAGAAAGACATTTTTTGTTGCAACTGCTGGTGTGGTCGCCGTGGCATTTGTGTCTGTTTCCCTTATTTTCCACTTCATGTGCTCCCAGATGTGCATCTTTATGAGGGGGCCGTACGTGAGGTGGCGCCACATAGCAGGCTTCTTAAGCACTCCGGTGCTTTCCTTTACTCCTTATGTGCACTTGCCAAGATCTGCCTCTTGAGAGTGCAGCCTTGGTCAGCTTGTTTCACTGGAGGAATTCTTGTGTTTGAGTTTGGCAGTTCGCTCTGCTTAGTTATTCATCTCAACTTTGCCAAACAGGTGGTACCTTCCAAACTACGAGCAAGCGCAGCCGCTCAAGTGGGGCCGCAACCTCGGGTGTGACTTTGCTCTCAAAAGTTGCAAGGATTGGATTGACAGTCGTCGAGAAAGGCAAGTGGCAGCATTAAATATTGTACTGCTATAAGCTTTCTATAAACATTGCAGGGCTAAAATTTTGTTTTTTGTAAAAGCTGCAGCACTTTGCTCAAAGTGGTACCACCAGCCCAGTGAAAGGCATGTGAAGAATCGGCATGGATTTGTTGTCTATTATACGGGGAGGGATCACGTGTAAACAAAGCATGGCTTCATAAAATGGCGCTTCACCCAGTTTTCCCCAACGAAATGCCGTGCTTAGTGCTTGACCCCCTGCTCCTAAAAACTGCCCATGCATGAAAACCTTGCAGACATTCAAACAACGGAGTCGCTTGAGCTACTTAGTTCGTTGCTGGTTCAAATGTTCAGGAAATGTTCAGGAGAGAAACAAGGCGCTAACGCCAAGTATCTATCATTTTTTTAATGTTTGCTCTTGGTACTTGCACTGTGATGTTTTTTGCATTGTAACAAAGTTGAAGGGGCATGCACATAATGTGATGTGAGCACCAGCTGTATGTGGGAGTGAATTTTGTGGAGCTGTGCGTAGTGCAGGGCAAGTGATCATTTTCTTTTTCTGCTTCATTTAGGGGCCTGACCATCCACCCCTTCTGTGACAAAGTAAAGAAGGACCCCTTGGAGACAGAGTGCACAGAGAGCCGAGATTCTGTTGCCATATGTAATCTAGTCGATCACGGTGAATACCTGGACAGGATGTTTCAGGTTTGCACTTTTTAAATGCCACCTGTTACTCATTGCTTCAGCCACGAAGTAATTTCGTCTTTGTATGTTGAAATCGCCGCCATATCTGCTTTTAGGAAGATTTCTTTGGCTCTCGTGGCGTCTGACATACTGTCTTCCAGCAGATACTTTCATGAAGAATTTGATGTATTGATATAAGTTGATGCTCATTTTTTTATTCTGGTGGGGGTGTGGGACTGAGGGCAAGTTTGCTTGGTACATATTTTGTGGCCTTATTTATCATTTTATGCATATGAGTATATTCGCCAACTTCTTGCATTTATCATGGTTCCAGAATTTTGATTACATCCCTGGTGTGCGCCCTTCAGAACTTGGCAGATTTGGAGGCTCTGTAATACTGGCGGACTATTGTCCTTATATTCAGGTAGGTTGCATGGATTAAATGTTCACCTATATTTTGCTTGACGAGTGGAGGGGGACACAGCAGTGAAACCTCTTTTTTGGTGTTATTCATGCACGAATTGTCACCAAATCTGGCACAAATGCAAAACTTGTTGTACAGATTTCAGAACCGCTTTTAAATACAAGCTACCCGCTAGCTACAGTTGTGGTGCAATTACACCCTCAAAAAGTCATCCGTGAGGTGTTGAATGACGAAGGAGAAAGTTCGAAAGTTTGCTATGTCAATATGTTCATAAATTCCTGTTCTGTGCATTAGAGCCATTAGTTTTTTTTAGATGCCCAGTACTTATTAGAACAAAAATTAAAAACTCCAGCATGCATTTCCACTATAGTATATCTTACTAAAATAACTTTTAAAGAACTTACATTTAATGTGAAAAAAATAGTTTTATTGCACACCTCAACATCCCAACTCCTATGCAAAAAAAAACAGAATCATCCTTTTGTCATTAGTTAAAAAATGCTGAAGCGTTCACTGATGGGAATGGCAGAAAAAGTGAAAGCTGAAATCAGCCTTAAAGTCTGTTTCCTCGTTTACCTAATTTGTCACCTCATTTGCTCCTGATTTTGATCAGTGGAGTGCGCTATTGCAACAAGCAGAAGCATTGATATCTCCTTTTTTTTGCGATGCAAAGATGGCTGCGCTTTGTTGTTAGAAAGCTGTGGAATCCTCAGTGCGCTGAGGCGATCAGATGCACAATTCGCTCACAATTTTAGACAACAATGTATAAAAAAAGTGCCATTTTTTAGATATCTGTTGCATATAGTGCTAAAACTTTGCGGAAGACAGGCAAATTTTTGACCAAATTGGCCACTTTATTTGCCACATCCCTCCTTAATATTGTTATTGCCGCTGCTGTGGCTGTTACTACCGCGTGTTTTTTTGAGAGCAACACCCTGTTCTTCATTCCTTTTTTAGGAGTTCACCTGGAAATCAAAGAACACTGTGGTGCGTGGATCCCAGTGCCAGTTTGAAGAGAACAATCCCCGTAAGCTTTACCTTTTCTTCTCCCCCCCCCCCCCCTAGCTTCCCTGCATAATGGCAATATAGAGTACGAAATGATGGACTGTAGTATGCTGACTTGTAATTGTGAATTTAAATGTACGTTTTTACGGTGATGGATATGTTGTGGATGTTTTTCGGGGTTTACAGTGTGGTTGCTGTTGTAGTACACCGCAGGAGAAAACTTGCCGAAGAAGCACCAAGGAGATCTCCAAGTCTTGTTCGTAGGAAAAAATCTATTATTGTGGGTTTTTGTGGCCATGTTCTATGAGTTATTCATGAGGAAATTGGATTAAACAAAGGAAGGTATCTTCTCCTGCCACTTAAGTCATATTCTCGATGTAAATGACAAAACGACTCGTATGATTACTGTATGGAAGTCATAGGCAGTGGCTTGTTTCAACCGTTTGATTTGAAAAATAATTAACTTCTAAAACCTCCGGGAGAGCTCAAAAGGATACTGTAAGGAAGAATTCTGATTGTATTTTGTGTTGACTAGGTTTGTTTAACTTGCATTGAAGTCTCGATGCACGAGTGTTTTCAGAATTTTGCTCTCATTTCAATGTGGACACTGTGGTTAGGCGACAAACGGGCCTCACAACTGTAAGCAGTCCAGGCAACATCCCTACTCTTGTGTATGGCTGCCAGCAGGAGCTAATCTACAGAGATGCACTACTACATTTGTCTTCGCTTCATTGCACCCTGTCTTTCAGAGGAAGAGAATAACTTTGCCCTCGAGTACTATGGGCCTGGCTCCAAGTGCTTCAACCATAACAAGGAGATGTGGCAGGAGCGGACATGCAGCCAGGTACGCCAGTGGCCGCACTGGGGCAGCGGCTGCTACAAGGTGAGTGGAGTGGCTGGCTCCTGCAGCGCTTTGGACTTGGCCTCTCCACACCTCGGCATTACCATATTATTTGCTCCACCTTTAGGGCTTGTGATCAGGAAATTAGTCCAGAGCACATGTTGGTAGGGGTGGATCTGGCCTGTGAGGCAATATCATGAAGTCAGTAGTGCTGTCTTTATAAGGTTGCTCCGTCTGTGTTTCCCGCTGGTTTGTGCTGCAGTTGTGACTCCAAATTGGTGCATGAAAGAACAGTGCTTCCACTTTGCCATAGCATGGAACAGTGACTCACACGGATTACATGGTGGCCAGCATCGAAACACGCATATTGATAGAGACAGCATTATAGAACAGCCATGTGCTGTGTCATCTCGGTGCATGGTAAAGAACCTCCGGCAGTCGAAATGAATATGGAGCCCACCACTAGGCATTCGTTGTAGCCCAAGTGCAGCTCTTGGATTTTAAACCCTGCATACCATATATCACCACAGAGTGTAGTGCAATGCTCAGTGACCTTGGATAAGCTGGCTGTCATGTAGCTTACATTATTTTGAAAACCTTGACAAGGACATTTTTTTCACTTATAAACAATGCTTGGACCTGAAACATTCCCTTTATTGTATTGTATGTACAGTGGAATATCGTTGATACAATTCTCACGGACACCGAAAATAGAAAGTATTATCCGAAAATCGTATTATCCAAAACGGACTCCAAAAGATCGCGAATAATACATACTTGGCACAGAGCTTGCTTTTATTAAAGCACTTTAAAATAATCCGTCACTTTGCGCTGCACTTTTTGTTTTTTGAGGTCCTGCGCCAAGCTTTTTTGGAACTCGTAGATACGAGTAGCAATTTCCTCACTGAGCTCTGCAGACACGACAAAAGCCACAAAGCCCGTCCAAAGCTTCGAGTGCACTGTCATATTTAATGGCCGACGATCGCCGCTGCAATCTCCGGCGTCTTGGTTATCATCGTCGTCGCTCTCTTCTTCAGCGGTAACATCTGCAATGATGTCTTGGACGGTGCATAATTCGCATGTCGCCAGTTGGTCGTCCGTCAATACAAACTCTTCCGGAGAGACGTCGACATTGACGTCACCCCAGTCCGGGATGTTAATCTCTGCTCCGTCATCTTCATTTTCCTCTGTATCGCCAGATGCACAAAAAAAGCCACACTTCTTGAAGCAGTTGGCGATGGTGGCGGGTTTGACGCGATCCCATGACATCGCCAGAAAATGGATGGCATCAAGAAGATCCACCTTCAAGCTGGCATCTTTCCGGTCAATCTTGGCCAAAAAGTGTCTGACCAACAAGCTCCTAAAGTGAAATTTCACGTTTATAATGATTCCTGCATCTAGGGGCTGCAAGTGGCTGGTGCAGTTGGGCGGCAGGAAAATTACTTTGACGTTTTGCAGCCACGAAGTACCGACAGGGTGCGCGGCACAATTGTCGAGAAATAGAAGAATTCTACGGTTCTCAGCACGCATCCGGTCATCCAGAAGGGTGAGGAACTCTGTGAAAAGGCCTCCGATCATCCATGCCTTCCTATTCGCTTTGTAAACGACAGGAAGGCGCGGGTTACGCGAGAAGCAGCGTGGCTTCCAGAACTTGCCAATGACAGTAGGCTTGATTTTCTCGGTTCCATCAGCGTTGCAGCACAACAATACGATGACTCTTTCTTTGCTTTTTTTTTTGCCTTGACACGTCTCACCTTTCATGCTGAGACTTTTGGCTGAAGGTTGATGAACAACCCAGCTTCATCCGCGTTGAACACGTCCCTTGGCTGGTACTGAGCAATCACCACCGGCAGAGTCGAAAGCCAGTTGGAGACCTGATCTTGGTCGGCAGACTTCCCTTCACCGGAAACGGTTTTATACGACAGCCCTAGCCGTGTTTTAAAACAATGGAGCCACCCGCCCGAAGCTTTAAAATCTTCGATGCCCAACGAGAGTGCTATTTCATCAGCTTTCTCGCGAACAACTGTCCCGTCCACGTTAACGCCCGCCGCCCCTACTTCCCTGAACCATGCCAGTAGAACGTCTTCCATCTTGCCATGTTGGGCGCCCCTTGTTTCTTTCACGGCGGCGCCGAAGACTTGAATGTTCTTCCAAATTTCATCTCGCTTGCCGACGATCGTGTTCAGCATGGAGACAGGCAAACAAAGTTCGCGTGCCAGGTCGACACGTTTCTTCTGCGGCTTTTTGTCGACTTTTGCGAGGATGTTGAGTTTTTCTTTCAGCGATAACGCTTTACGCTTCCTAGGCATGGTGAAGCGCACGGGTGAAACGCGGCACCAAAACAGAAGAAACGATAAGTGTGAAACGCAAGCTGAACCCTCAGAACGCCAAAATGGCAACGAGAAATGGCAAGCACAAAGTCAACAAAGCCTACAGCACATCGTCAATGCATGCGCTAATCACTGCTTCTTGGTCACGTGATTTTACCGTCAGTACTATATCTTAGGATAGATGGCGCTAAAAACCTCTGGTGCGCTTCGATGCGTTTGGTGTGCGAGCTTGCGAAAATTGCTCCCAGAGACCGCCACATTGCTGCAGGCGCTGTGCCGAGGGACGGCCGGACTCGAGCCGAGCCGAGCCTCGAGCATACAAAGCGCGTGTTGCCGCGTTATCAGTCCGCCGTCCTGTCGTTTCGCTCGATGCGATAATTTCAGTACCTCTGCCCACCCGCTGCAAAGGACTCGCTCTGATGTCATCATCATAATTGAAGAGATGTGGTTCTTACACGTATCTAGCAAAGGTCATGTCCAACATCGAAAATCGGCCACGAGCGCTAGGAGAGTTACGACTACTGCAGCTACTGTCGGCTCCCGCTAGGACACTTTTGCTGCCTCCTGGCGCCAAAATCGAAACTGTGCGAGATTTATAGAAGACGTTTCCGCGATCGTATTATCCAAACCTACGTGGAAATACGATCGTATTAGCCGTACAAAAATGCATTACCTCTATAGGGCATTGGCCGGGAACAAAAAAAAAAACGTATTATGCCGAAAAACGTATTTAGCCGAATCTTATCAACGAGGTTTCACTGTACATATATTTGTGTGCCAACTTCAACCTGTGCAACTGGCTTGTCATTTTGCAACTGTGCTTCTAGCCAACTGTCTGGCCTTGTGCTGCTGAAGGTTACTGACCTGTGACTTTTAGTAGCACAAACTTAGATAAGAATAAAAATGAGGACTAGAATTATCCCAGTAAAGTATGGTGGTGTTACTGTGGTGCCATGATTCGTATTTCAGTTGAAAACTACAACAACAACAAAAAAAGCCAGCTGCTTCAACTAAATTAGAAACCGTTATG
Source organism: Amblyomma mixtum (assembly GCF_055824585.1). Taxonomy (NCBI): domain Eukaryota; kingdom Metazoa; phylum Arthropoda; class Arachnida; order Ixodida; family Ixodidae; genus Amblyomma; species Amblyomma mixtum. Next base: position 151,473,035 of record NC_143017.1, on the reverse strand, counting down.
AAATCTGCAAATTTCAATTTGCAGTTCCCCCAACCCCACATGATACCTCCAACAGGGGGTCTCTATTAGAATGATGTGACGAATCTCATTACGTGAGCACTGTTGCGTTTTACTTCCGTTTGAAATGTGGCCATGGTAGCCGGGATCAAGGTCTTAGGAAGCAGGGTAGAAGTTTTATGGCAACAAACAATGCATTTTATTGTTATTATTATGAATTGGACTTGTTTCGCATGTATGCAGAACAGAACATCGTGAGAAATAACATATAAGTGCATTTCATCGTTTCATCCATGTGTTTTGCTGCTACAGCATGGCCAGTCTCTTAAAGGGACATTGAGGACAAATGGAAATTGGTCTATATTGATTCATTGCAACCATCTAATGACAAAATGGCTAATTTCGCTGAAAACAGAGCTTTTGTAAGCTACAAAAGATCCCAAAATGAAATACAGTTATTGCCATCGCACAGTGTTTTTATAAACTGACCATGATGATGTCAACGCCCTTTTTTCTTTCTTGCTTGCTTTCTTAGGTTTCTTTTTTTTATGTGAACCTTTGAGTCTATCCCACACAGCCATCCACTTCCTATCAGTGATCACAGAGTCCCTTTTTATCGTCATGAGTTCAAGCTGACTGGGAGGAGGGGATTCATCTCTAGTGCAAATTTTCTCAATAGTAAATGCATCTTTTGCTGCCAGATGAACATCAACAGGAGGCGGAAGAAGGAATAAATAAGTTTGTTGTCTATATATATGTCCCTCCGAAGTGGTAATGAGAAATAATAGACAAACAGTTGATCTTTACCGAAAGGGAAAATTGGAGGAAGCTGTCGTCAGTATTCCTTTAAAGATTATCGCTTGAACTTGAAATTTGCAGAACCCTCAGTAGGCCTGATACAGTGCATACACTATACATTAGTAAATACATTTGGCTTCATTGGTTCTCGCTGCCTAGCCATGGAAAGCAGGAAGCTTTGCTAAAGATCAAGGGCATGAAGAAATATGGCAATGTCTTCAATAGCATCAGAGGGTCATTGAACCCTCTGCAACTGGTTTAGAGTGTGAATTGTTCTAAATAATTGTCTACTGTTACTGTTTGTGCCCTCCGTCTTGCACAAGCAGTGAGTTAACCACATGACTGCAGTACAGGCCAAAGGTCGGTGTTCGTATCTAGTGTGTATTGCTGCATTTGTACTGTAATGTCCCACCATACATGCCATACAACTCTCTTTTTTTCGTGTAGTGCTGCACCGGTCTTTGATAGGTATGGGCAAAATTCTATGCTATATGTGAGTTCGTTACTGTGTAATTTTTCACCAGTTGCTGATGTTTGACTGCAGAAATTGTATAATGTTGGTTATCTTGTTTAATTTTTTAAACTGTGTGCATGCGAGGCTTCAGTACCAGTGTTTTGATGTGGTGCTGTGTTGGGCTTTGCAGTACACGTGCTCCGGTGGGCGACTGCATATTGAAGTGGCCAACCACACGTACACGTGTTACTACTCCAAGCAGGAGATTCGGATCCAGTTGTACGCCAATGGCTGGCTCCACATTGGCACCATCGTGTGCCCATCGTGCCGGGATGTCTGCACCGTGAGTGTGAATTGTGCCGCACATGTTGCTTACTTTTTGTTGAGTGACGCCAAGGTTTGCTATGGGCTCAACGGATAAATTCGCTTCTGAAGGGCACCTAAGGAAGGACGAAGAAAAGAAAGTTCCAATGCTTGGTGCCGAGTGGCAGCCATTCTGAAGTGGTAAAAAAAAAGATCCACAACTTCAGCTCAGGTCCATGTCATGTAGAAAGGCCGACGTTGTGCAGGAAACAGTTTGGGCTGCATGAGTTCTGACAAGTGGGAAAAACACCATGCTGCATAGGCTACTGTGCAGCAGTCCTACTGCACTGTAGGCACTGAACATACCTGCTTCACTTGTGGGGGTGATGAGTCACCTGCTTATTGTGGTAATGCATGTCCAAGCGGTATCTACATCATCACAGTGGCATTTTTACTTATTTAATGTATTGAAAATGTTGGCTGGCGGTCTGGGTAGAGATGGGTGAAAATATGTGAAACTTTCTGCAACAATTAGTTGGCTGTCAATTGGCTCTTTGTGATTGCCTTTGATTCGTGCTTTTTCATAACCAGCTAGCCGTGCAGTGTGTTCTGCGCAGTCATGAGTCTATCGCGAAAAAAAAAAAAAGGGAGGGGGTGAAAAAGGCATAGCACAGTGTTGTGTGATTAGTCAAGTATTGCGTGCACTGCATATGCTTTGCTGAGTCCGCTTTTGTGCCTTCCAGCACAGTAGCAGTGCTGATAGCTCTACTTGCTGAAGACTGCCTCTGTAACTTATGGCGCTTCTAGCCATACCCTTTTACTTCCCTGTACTTAAGCAATCCTGTGAGAAAATTAAGAAAAAAAACAGCAGTGTCAAAGGGTGTTCCAGTGCTCCTTTAATAAATTGAAAAGGAATTGAATTCTAAATTCTCTTCTTAGTATTTGGAGTAAATGAATACCATTAGATTTCAAGTCGTGATTGGGAGAGTCGGCAGGTACCGAAAGCTCGTACTGACATGCTCAAGTGCTCATCCTAGGATGAATTTCTGTTGATGCTTGTTATGGCATGTGGTTCACTATTAAATGTTTACTTCTAGCCTTTCTAAACTAACTTTTTTATTCTGATGAGTTCCAGTTTAGTGGTACTGCCCTATATATTTCGACCAAGGATGCAGTATACGAGTTAATGGCAGCTCAGCTTTCGCAGAAGGAGACCATGCAGTGGAGCTATAAAAATTGTGTGAGCATTTTTGTGCTAGTTATGAAGTACTAACTGAGCGATGATATCATGGTTTAGGCATTCTCTCGCAAATAGTTAAACTAGAGTTTGGCCTAAATGACTTCTGCTTGCGACAAGACGGAATACAGTTTGCATTAATATCAGACCCTGTCACGCTTGTGCTATGATATATGCTAAGCCTGTGTCAGTGTGATTCCTATAGGCTTATGATGTCTTGGAAATTAGTGTCCACAGCTGCCCTCAGCGACGTCATAGACGTGCGTGTTATATTTCACTGACGGTAGGCTTGTCTTATCATTTAAAGAAGTCCTCGTCTTGTGACTTCATTGTGTTGCAGAAAGACGACATGGAGTGTGACGCAGACTTGGTGAAGGCGAGTTACGTCCAGGCCGAGAAACAGTTTCACAGAGATATGCTCTCCTGCCATAGCGTGGAGCTCCGTGCCAGTATTGTGCTATGCTTAGCACTAGGCCTGCTATCTGTCATGAGGTGACAAATGCTGTCATTGGGGAGGTGAGGTAAGACCCACGTGCTTGACGTGTTTAGTGACAAAGGAGCATATCCCCCCCCCCCCCCCCCCCCCCCCGAATTTGTTTAATGCAATGTGTTTAATGTTAGTTTTCAGTCCCCTGTACAGCCTGAGGCAATATGCCAGAGGCAACTGAAGCATTTTTCTGTTGCTGCTGCCTTTCAGCTTTTTCTTTTTTCTTTTTAACGTTCATCCCGTATTTAAGCTAGTAGTTGCTGCTGAATGCAAAAGCTTTGATTATTTTCTAAATTTTCAGCACCCTCATTGTAGCTGTGTTAGGTTTGTTGGGGAACCTGAATGGCGTGTTGGCGATTCGCAGTGCTTAACACGCTCACTGCGTCATGGGTCAGCAGTGGGTCTTGTCATTTATTCATGCTGTGCGGCCACGAATACTGGGTCACACGTTGAAGCCGTAACGCAGATTTTTTTTTTTTTGTGAGGAGCTCTTTCGTAGGCCTCACAATCAGATCCGGCCCATAGCTTCATCATGTGACCCATTGTTCGTAGCGGCAGGGCATAAATAAATGACGTGACCCACCAGTGACCCGCGAAGCAATTAATGTTTTAAGCTGTTTTTCTCCTGCAGCGAGGAGAGCACTGGCTGTTTCACATGCGCTTGTAGTTTGTGTTGCAGAAAGCACTTAACATATGTGTGCAACGTAACGTTTACCATCTGAACCCCACGTTTGTCATCGCTATTCACAGTAAGCAGGATTCGACTTGGCTGTGCTACCTGTGTTGCTGTTCGTCCAGTTTTTGTTAAACCATTTAAACTTTCACATTGCTTGAAAGTATTTGCTTCTTTGTCTCCAAACAGCCGTCTATGTGATTGTAAACTGTGGGCTGGATGCAAGTCCTCGCATTAGTGACTCTCACATTAGAACCTGTGGAGAGTGAATGGTGGGGCAGTGCCTGAATGTCCAAGTATTGAATAATGGTGCACCTCACGCTGCTTGCTCTTTCATGTTGCTCTTTCAGTTATCACATGCCTGGTACGTACTGTTGCACTGCGATGCGGTTGTCAGAGAGTAGTTTGCCTGTCACTACTTGTGGAAGCCTTCCTACTGTCATGACACCGAAGAAAGGGAAATTTCACGGCAGACTGTATGGTTCATCTGGTACAGCACAGATTTTTAAAGCTTCTCATCACACCACTGTCATGTTTCTTTAGTGTTGCCTCTCACTGGAATGTGCATGCTTTTGTGGGCAAAAAGAAAATGGCATTATTTTTGCATACAGACTGGCTGCATGGAAGATGCAAAAGCAGACCATCACAGCTGTCGGCTCTGTTTTCTTATCTTTAGAATATCACACATTTGGTGACGATAAGCGGTTCAAGACATCCCAGTATGTCAGTTTTTATTTTCTCGCCTACCCTAAGCTTTAACCCTAGCTGACACATGCGAATAGCTGCGAACTACTGAGCTGAGGTGCTAAGGTTTGGATCAAATTAGGATGCTTTATCAATGCAGTACTACTTATAGGAGCACCATTTTCTTGATTATTATTTTTTTTTGTCCTTTTTAATGCCTCTTCGGGGTGGTTACTTGTTTACTGGAGGAAAAAAAATAATGTGTGCGCACTAATCTTTCCCAAGTTGCAGTGTGCTTATAGCAATGGTGCCATTCAAGGTGGTATTGGTAGGACTTTGGTCCAGGAACTCCTTAAAAACAACAATTCAGGGCTCGGAACATGGTGCAGAAAGGTTGCCGAGCACTGAAAGATGGTGCTTCAATTTGTGCATTTTGCTTTTTTTTTTTTATCCCATAATTTGACAGGACAGGCAGTGTTGAGCAGCATGTTTCTTCTCTGTTGTCCAATTTTGCACACATCATTGGTTGCATTCCTGTGACAGACTACACCTGTGTCATTCTTTCGCCAGCAAATGAACTTTATGGGGTCGAGTACGTTTTATGCTACCACTCTTGCTGTTCTGTGCAGGCCCCATAGGAGTCTCGTGAGACTGCACCTCACTCTGCCACTTTGACTAACATGTGCCCCTTCTCTGTGCACTCCAGAAACTTGTGCGGAATAAGTTGGGCCTGAGAGCTACGCGGCGATATTTTAAGAAACTCGTCTCATAAAGAGACACTCTAGTTTTGTGTGTCATCCTACTGGCTCCTTTGTTGCGTGCATGATGCTATCTTTTATTTGCACCTAGTGATGTACAGCTTGTCTTTCAGTTTGCTGCATTTTTTTTTTTTTTTGCTCACTTTCCTCCTGGAACAGTCGGTGCGTCTCAAGTCTAGCACTTCTTTTTTTTATGGAATGTGGTTTGTACATTGCTCATATATGCAGTCTTGTTTCTCATGGTCATGGTCATTTTAGTAGTAGTTTTATTTGTGACACTTTTTGATTAAGTGTGTGTATCTATTCCCCGAGGACTTAAGTTCACTAGTGGGATTTTAAAATTTGGCAAAGCAGCAGATTTTAAGCTGGTTTTATGTTCTTGCTGTATTTCCACTTTGAAGATTTTGGCATATGTTTTGTACAATGGCTAGCAGTTGCGTTCCAGTCAGCAGTGGAATTTGGCTCTTTTTTGCTGCGTGCTGTGTGTCTCCTGGCCACGCGTGTTTGTTGTGGTTTGATGAGTGCAAAAGGCAAAAACACTAAGGTGTTGACATAATGGACCACTGAAGAAATCTCCAAGTGAATCTTGGGCCCTCCCACTGTGGCATCTCTCATGGCCTGTACAGCTGTTCTTGCACACGAGAACCAACAGATTGTTTTCTTCGCTGTGCCTTGCTCAGCGTACTGCATTGCTTTCATACATCGGAACATTTCCAGGCAGTGCCATTTTATTATTGCTCATTACTGCCTTTTCAACGAAAATCGCCTTGTGCTTTCACTAGAAGACAATTTTTTTGTGCTTTTTACATAGCATCTGGGAATCCCTACATGACTGTGTCATTTCCACACAAGCTTGTTTCCTTGAAGCTTCGCTTGTGCAAGCAACATCCGTTCGCTCTTTGCTTGATCTACTTTATTCTCATTTTATTTTTGTCATTGTTTTTAATTGCATGCAGGTTATTTAGAAAGGGACAAGACCCTGCTTTGTTCATGTTATTTATTGTTGTTTTATTGACTGGAATACTGAAAACCTCATATAGAGAAGCTTAATACTTTTTTGCATCTATTGCTGGCTTTTTAGCATTGGTATCTTGTATAGAGATCACATATTGCTGTGTTAATTTTCTAGGATAATCCATTCGTCATCCCGGCAGCGGCGGTCGAATTTCGATGGAGGCGAAATTCTAGCAGCCCGTGTACTGTGCGATGTCAGTGCACGTTAAAGAACCCCTGGTGGTTGAAATTTCCATAGCCCTTCACTGCGGCGTCCCTCATAGTCCGAGTCGCTTTGGGACGTTAAACCCCATAAACCAAACCAAACCATTTGTCGTCATGGCGCTTGACTGCTGGCCTGAAAGACGCGAGTTCGATCCCCACCGCGGCAGTCCCATTTTGATGGAGGCAAAATGCTAGAGGCCCGTGTACTGTGCAATGTCACTGCACTTTAAAACATCCCAGGCGGTCAACATTTCCGGAGCCCTTCACTACGGTGTTCCTCGTAGCCTGGGTCGCTTTGGGATGTTAAACCCCCGTAAACCTTAAACCATTTGTCACCAATGCTGTGCTGTTTTAGTTTTGTAGAAATTTAAACCTCTGTTGCAGAAAAACATGGCTATTGGAAGAGGGAGTTCAACTAGCAGGATGGATTATTGGTTTATTTGAATTAATACTTAATGATTTGGCCCAAGCGATAGACATTTGCAATGGGGAGAAGGAGGTAAACAGAATAGGGAAGGCAACAAGAGTACATCGATTTCAAATGCTCAACAGTAGAAATACTCTTTTGGTTCTGCAGCAAAATTCATCTGCAAAACAATAAAGCACAAAAGTGTAAACAAAAACAGGAGAAATAACAATCAAGTTCTGCTACAAAATTTCTCAGCAAGAACATTTAAGTTGATAAATGATCCCAGTCCTTCATAGTTTGTGGGAATATACTGCACTTTGAGCTATTCATTTTCCTGAAAATTTGGGCAAGAGAATTGTCATGGGTGTGAAAAGTTTGTCTCATTGCAGAGGACTTTACACATTCTGGAGCAAAATTGAATGCTTAAACTTTCTAGTATTGCCTCCTGCCTGGAAAGGACTGAGGATGTAACTCTTTTGGTGTATAATGTGGTGCTTTTGATCATTTCTCAGTAGACAGTCTTACCATTCCACATAGAGGGCTGAACTCTCGGAGGTTAAGGTTTGTAGATGTCAACAATTTTCTTTTGTTTTTTTTCTACTGAGTGGAGGAGGCACGTATGAATGCCAAATGCATTATTGCCTGCAACAGATTTCGCAGACACTGTGGCAAACTATCAAATTTTTGTTTTTAGTAAGAATCTAATTTATGGCTCTACCTGGCTGTTTAGGTGTTCAGAGAAAAGGCATTTGTTGCTGAGAAAATTGTATTTAAAAATAGCACATTTTTTTTCCCTTCCAAGCATGATGTAAAGACCAGCAGGGATTCCGTGATCTCTGGAAGTCTATGGTGGTGCAGCCAGAACTGCAGCTTGGGCTTGTTGGTGATCCATCTCGAAGTAACAGCGCAAAAAACATAGACAGGACACATAGAATAAGAGGACACCACGAGCGCTGAAGAAACGTAATTAGCCAGAACAGCAGCTTGGGCTTGTTGGTGATCCATCTCGAAGTAACAGCGCAAGTAACATGCAGCGCTCATGGTGTCTTCCTATTCCATGTGTCCTGTCTATGTTTATTGCGCTGTTACTTCGAGGTGGTGCAGCGTAGCCTCAGGGACCTGAATGTGAAATAACTGCGTTGATGTCACTGCAGTTTGCTCTCATAAACAGTTGGGGATGGTGATACGTGTATTTAGTTTTTGACTTTGTCTGGTTTATAACAGGTCTGGTTTCATTGAAAGTAGCCTCCTTGTCATTAGAGCGCAGTTATGTGTGGATACATGCCAACTTTAATTTGCCCTCAGTGTTTCTTTTAAAGGATTGTACCACTCTGTGCATCATTCAAGTGCATAATAAGTCAGCAGTAAATGTGAAAGAGCTCTTTTTATTTTGTTGCCCTAAGTGCACAGGTCATGGTGTTTGCTTCTTATTGTGTATGTATGTATGTGCCATTGCAAATGGCAAAAGTTTCAGGCCACAAACCTTTTTATTTTGTGTGTTTGCAAGTGATATGAGACTGTACAACATGTTCTGCACTGTCATATTGTTGTCATGTGTATGCAGACTTCTTTTGTGAGAAGTGCCAGTTTCCTAGCTTGGAGAATGCGTGTGATATTGTGCACACATCCTAGCAATCTCGTACCACTGCTGTAACAGTGCTGGCTTAACTGTTGTTTTTGAAGCCTCCTTATTGGGATCCATGGATGCAGCTGTTTTTCTGTCGTGTAAAGCACTGCATTCCTCTTTGGTGTCTCGATTGCAGTATTTATTTAGCTACAAATTTTTACTTTCATATTTTTCATTTTACATGCCACCTCATTTTGCAATCGCTCCATTAAAGTTATATTTTTATAACATAAATGTTGTCCTAGTTTTGCCTTCTTTATTTTGGCATTAAGTGAAATGAAGCTTTCATCATGATACATGTCACTGTTTTGAGCTGTATGCAGGTGGTACATTTTTTGTTTCAATGTAATGTCCGTACAAGCAAGCTGCTGTGAAGCTCTCTTGTCAACATTTGTGCTATTAGTTATCACCAATGCATGTATAATGAACCATCATGAGCTTCTTTATGTTGCAGTACTGAATTTATCATGGCTATTACTGAGGATTAAAGGGTCCACAAAATGTTATAAAAACTGGCTGTAAAATGCATGCATTAAACAGAGTGAAGGTCATTGAGCATTCATGCCGCGCACAAGCCTTCAAAAGCTAGCCGAAAATTTAGAAATTATTTTTGAAACTTGTGATTCCCGCGCCTCGTGCCGACATCTGGTGCGGTCTTTAACATGAATCCTGCCACATGTTGTGTGGCCTGCATGACATCATTCATGAGGGTGCTACCAACGGGTCACCAAAAACCACAACGAAGTTCGTAGCCGGAGCATGCAGAGGAGGTGAGGGGCACGGTCGTCTGGAGACAGATGCACATCATCGGAAGTTAGTGACCAAAATAAGTAAACAGCTGAGCCGGATTACTTATTCATGGGCGTAGGATAGGTCCAGCATGTAATCTTAATTTTTTTCTGGCTCGCTCTGAATGTGTGAGTTGGGAAAAAAAACGAAGAGTGTAGTTTTTAATTGCCAATATCTCTGGTGCTACATAAACTAGGTAGGAAATTTTTGCGGGAAGATGGTGTGTGATTCAACATCTATTAGTTTTTCACTTTTCTTACCCTCACCACAAGATGTTTCATGGGATCTTTAAAGTCTCAGTCAAGGAGGAAGCCTTACTGGCAAAAAAGCAGCACTGCTACAAGCAGAGTGCTCTGAGTGCACCTGTCCTCATCGTGTCCCTCATATCTTTTTAATGCTTTAGCTATAAAATTTGTTAGGACAAAATGCTTCCATCTCATCCCAGGAAAGGATGAAATGGAGGGGGAGATATACCCCCTGTTTATTTGTGTGATGGCAGAAAAATGTTGCATGGCTCACTGGCTGAAAAAGGTCATCTCACTTGTTCTTTCATTTTAGTTGTGGCATTCTAAGTTTGAGGTGCATATATTTGTCCCGCTTGCTTATTTCTGCGCCTTCAACAGTGCGTGGCTTCTCTTATGTGTATAAAAAAATATAGAAAAGAAGTTTGTCTGCTGCATATTTTTTTGTGTATGTTGCTGTCCTTATGCCTTGAAACATAAATGAAAGATCTAGAAGCTTCTCTTGCTAGAAAACTATATCAAGCATCAGAACAATTTGAAATGCTGTGATGTTAATACCAGTTATGTTTGCACTTGCTTTGTATTTGTAATTTCAGCGAAGAATGAACACAAATAAATGCACCTTGAGTGAATGAGTGTACTTTTATTAACATGCTGTTGCTAGGTGTTGATGCTACTGCAAATGAAAAACTGCATTGAGTTCGAACTGGCTCGTCTATGCAGCAACTTAGATGAGAACAGGCTCCATTTGCTGCGACACCTGTGACAAACAATACCAGTTCATCCTTCAGCAATGCAAAATGTATAGCTGCTTCCCACCTGTACACTCATCAGGTAAGGCCTGTGTACTGTGCGATGTCAGTGCACGTTAAAGAACCCCAGGTGGTTGAGATTTCCGGAGCCCTCCACTGCGGTGTCTCTCATAGCCTTAGTCGCTTTGGGACGTTAAACCCCATAAACCATAAACCACTCATCAGGTAAGGAAAGTAATTTTTTGTAAGCCTGTGCGGAATTTCACTTCCATGATATTGAGCTCTGTACAGAAAGAAAAATTTGCAGTTAGGTAATTCATTTTAAGCCTGTGTTGGCAGCGGTCATGAGAGAAATTCTCTGTTGTGTAGTGAATGCGATTTTTCATTGAGGTTTACAAAACTGAATGCACAGCTGAAAAATGCCTTCTGTTTAGCCAGATCAGAAGACCAGCATGGTTAATGCTTGTAAATACTGACCTTGCAGTAGAGGAGCACAGCAACTGTTAACCTGGCATTTATCATGAGAGCCGTACCAATATAATGTCCCAACTAACCACAGGTTGAATCCAAATGATAATCTTCATTTGTTTCCAGTTGAGTTTTTGTAAGTTTTATTGGGGCAGTTTTTATATGTGCTTCGGTAGCAGGCATGCGCATTATACTAGAGCATATATGCCGCCGCGGTGGCTCAGCGGCTATGGTGCTCGGCTGCTGACCCAAAAGACGCGGGTTCGATCCCGGCCGCGGCGGCTAGAATTTCTTTGGAGGAGAAATTCTAGAGGCCCGTGTACTGTGCGATGTCAGTGCACGTTAAAGAACCCCAGGTGGTCGAAATTTCCGGAGCCCTCCAAACCAGTTGTGATTATATTTAGGTGAGCTCCCTAGAACACCTTGGGCGCCCGCGCAGGATGTCCTGGCCGAGCAGGAGGAAGAGAGGGCGCGCGATTGGGACAGCGGACGTCAGAGGCGTAAACGAGAGAACAATGTCTGAACAGAAGGAGCTGCGGGGTGACGAAGAGCGACGCATAGCCTCTAGGATGCTGTAAGGTCACGCACATAGTGGTATAGCGAAGTTCTTGAAGCCCCGATGTCGCGAAAGCAGCTCACGAGTGACAATTTAGTTAACTGCCGTGCGGTGGTTTGGCTGCTGAGCGCGAAGTTGCAGGATCGAATCCCGGCCACACATCGATAGAAATTTCAGTTTGGGCTAGCTGATTCATTATAAGATGCAGATGAAAACAGCGCAACTGTAATCGACACCATCAAGGACGGGACTAGCTCCCGTCCTGTCTTTCTTGTATGTCCATCATCGTGTGCTGCGCGGTGGCTGTTTATGAGAAGCCTATCATCATCCGACCCACGATATGGGGCCCCTCTCTGCCTCTTTCATAATTACCCCCTTCCCACGGGTGCCCAGCAAGAGCGCGGCAATTGTTGTGCGTCTTTCCTTTTTACACTCATCCGTAGCAATTTTTTTAGTGAATTGTAAAAAAAAAACATACGCTTTACTGGAACCACCACTGACTGCCGTAATCGTGAAAGAGGGCCATAATTCTAGTGCAAGTCGCTGTGATCTTTAACAGGACACAAGCTATTTTTACTGTGCTCGCCTACTGTCGCGCGGCAGGGGCTCCGCGCGCTTCGCTACGAGCGTAGCAGCGTAGCCAGCGTAGTGTCTACTCTATGCGTAGTCGTAGTATGACGCGCATGACGCGGCGCAACCATCCACGATGTCCCTACATAGGGGCCTTTAGTACCCATTCATAGGGATTCTCTAGTCCTGTGCGCGCCGCGCACGCCACCACGCGCGCCACTGTCTCCGCGCGGCTGGATGGGCTTTAGGAGGTCACCTGCCTTTTCTCCCGGGAAAGCGGGGCCGCGGGGCGCGCCGGAGCCGCGCCAAGGAAAAAGCAATAAGAGCTCCGAGAATTATGAAATGCGTCTAGTCCAGTCTTCGCTGCCTCAATGGCCGCGGAAAATCTATACGCCCCGACCAACTCAAGAAGCTCATCGGGGGCACCTTCTTCCGCTCGTGTGCCGCTGCGCTTGCCGTGCTAGCGTTCGATGTGCGTGTATAAATTAGTCTAGAAACATCGCGATTGCCTTGATGCAGCACTTCGTTCGAAAGCTGCTTGACCTCGAGCGCTAGACTGTTACTGCTTTGCCGAGGCAGAAAACGAGCGTAATAGCTGTTTTTATGAGTGCGCCCATAGTTTGTTTGAACTGATTTACACTCCTGGCCACCGGCGTGTTCTCAACTTTTAATGAGTATACCAACAAGTCCGATAGTTACAACAGAATCCTTGTAGAAACGAGCAGAAAAAGATATCCACTACTCAGTCTTTCAGGCAGCGTTCTTATATCAACATGTCATTTTATTACATCCAGATGTGTCATATCAGTGAATGAAAGAGGTAAACCAGCGCTCTGCCGCTAGTTTAGCGCTTCCCAAGCGCGTACCTGTTTTGATTCTGTTTTGTTTGTATTTTGTGCATTAGTTAGAACGCGCAAGAAACCACCCAAAACGAAGCCGAGAACGCTGCAACTAATGCTTCTTCGTTACCTAAGGGTTCTAGCAATCAAACAATGTGTGCTGGCTCAACTTTAATGCGCATCTCGCACGCCGCGATTAAAGCGTCTTCGAAATAACATTGTTTGAAACGGCTGGTGACGTCACGCGTCACAAACCTCATGCGTTCGTGATTCCTTCCTCTGCTCTTCTCCATTTTTGCCACTGAAACGCCGGTCCTTACACAAAGGAGCCTCATTTTATCGGCACGTATGCTGTGTTTTCTGCGGGATTTTCACAGAAGTTTGCCGCCTGGAAGCCGGGAATCGGTAAGTGTCACCGAAGCGTCCTTTATTGTCAGTTTGAATCAAAAAAATGTCCGAATGCATCGAGTTTGTAACACGTCGCCGTTTTAGGCTTGGCACTCCTAGGACCGAAGCTCTTCGACGCTGCCGGAGCGCTTGATTGTACCGGTAAATCTCTAGTTTCACCCTCTTCGTTCCAGAATACCGTTTTGGTAGTCAAAGAACGGATACTAGTCGCTTCGGACCGTCTGTACGGCTGAACGTTTAGCCGCGGGAGCGTCGGTCAGCTTCGGACCGAAGCAGTGCTACTCCTCGAGATCAAGAACTCATTGACTATTACTTTGCGCTGGACAGCCAGGTTTATGGCGACGAATATCTACAGTATGGTTCATTTCTAGCGTCATGATTGAGTCAGCGGGTTTAGTCTTTGGTCAATGATTCCGGGAACAGCTGATGCGTTTGTGAACGGTTTTCGGGTCCGGCTGGGTTGCGTTTTGTTTTTGATGGGCCTTTCGCTATGAGCTACTGTACGAGGCCGCGGGGAGGGTGGCAATTATGGAGGATAAACGCTCTCGTTTTCGTAGCCGCTGCGGTCCGAAGAGCTTCTGTAAAGTGTGCAGGCGTCGTTAATACCAAACGCGCTCATTTTCGAAAGGTTCCTGCGTGGTATACCTGACAGCGTTTCGCCGTGCTCTGCTCTAGTGTCGGGCTCTCCTGTAGGCTGTCGTTGTAACATGATTAAACGGTGAAATCGTCACCGTTTTTCCGTGATTGAAGATTCAGTGACCGTTAGTGAGGAGCAGAAGAGGCAGTGAGTAGCATCTGCTACCGGCTTTGCTTTAAACCGGACGTTAACGCGCCTGTCGTAGCTTGTGGCTTTTCAGCACCGAGAAAGTAGTCGCTCTGACCAACAGTTATTCCGCAGAGTTCTGTGTGGGATGTCCTGTGTTGTAGCTTATTTCGAAAATCCTGGTCCGTGTACAGCTGTCTGCCGCCACACAACGCGCGCGCCTGTGCAAACGTTCCGTCCGCGCTTTCAGGAACGGACACGCTAGCTGCATTTTAAATGTCGAAGATCCGTGTGCGTTGTCTTCGAAATGTTCCGTGCCTCGCGAAACGAACAGCAATCCTGACGTTCTTCCATTGTGCTGCGGTCGCAGTGACGCACCGAGCGACGTTCTGCCGTTACACAGCTCTGATAGCGCGAGACACTTTCTCCGAAATGTCTCCCGGCGCTAGATTAGACAGGTTTTCGCGTCGCCCGAATTGTTCCTGTTTGTTGGCGGCAAATAGCCGAGCGCGTCTTCCGCAGGTAGAATATCAGCGACCTCTGCCTCGTAGTACAGCACTCGCCGCAGCGAATTGTGCGAGCGTATTCCATCATTGTGACAGCTTTGCCCGGTGGTGCCGAGTGCAGACGTTTGCCGATAAAGCTTTTGGAGGTTAGCATTTCAGCCAACGCCTCCTGCGCGCGCGTTTTGTGCTCTACCGCGTATTATGTTCACATGCCGGGCGTGCACTCGTGATGGTGCTCTCAGGTTGTGCTGCTTTCCTTAGCTGACACTGCTGTGTGTGTGAGCTGCAGTCATGCTTTCAGGAAAGCGTGCTGAAGAGTAGCCACTCGGAATGACTGCACCATTCTCAACCAGCAGCGTATTATGAGGCATAATTTACCAACCTGAAGACACTCCATGTGTGTTAGCATAACGCGTCATTCTAGAGAAAAAGGAATACAGCTTTGTTGTGCCATCTTGTAGACATCATTGCAGGTGTGGCAAAAATAATGTGGCTTGCTCAGTATTGTCACCACCATCACATGGGGACATGTGCGCATGCCTTTCACTTATTGCACGCTTCATTGAGGTGAGTTTTACTAGGGACAGTGGCAATTGGAGGGCTAGTGATTGTAGAATTGTTATTTGCAGTTTATATGAATAGGTGTAAAGTGTCGACAACTTTATTGTTCAACATTATTCTTACTAAAGCATTATTTAACCTTCTAGGCCGCAATGGTGCTGGAGTGATCGACATGGGTTCAGGGATGAAAGTCAACGGCTCCTGACCGTATGTGCTCGCAATGTTTTTTTTTCTTTGAACTGATGTGGGGATGAGTTATCGGAAAATATTTTTTAGGTCCGCCTTTTGCTAGCCTTGCAAAAGGACTTGCTCTAGGTTTGTGCCAAAACTATTTGCTGTTACGTGCATATCTATTTTGAAAAGTACTCTCAGAAATTGTGTTCTTTGGAAGGGAAATTTAGGTCGGGTGGGAGTACTAAAAAGAAAGAGTATACAATTAAGGAAAAGGGGAAACAAAAATGTCATGTATCATGGAAAAGGTAATTAGTTTCCATTGCAAAATTAATAATATTGCACACGAAACCATACGTTTATATGCTAGTATGGTGACCAATTGCACTTATTTGCACCAGGTGCAAACTTGCACCTGGTTAGAATGTCATAGTGCCATATTTTCACCAGTAATTGCAACTTTGCCATTGTAAAGGCTGCCTTAGTGGCAAAACAGAGTTGTAATTTGGCATTTTAGATCTATCAGCATTGCAAGAAAGGCTAGTGCTTGATTAAGTATGGACCATTGGCAAAATAGAAAGTGCCCTTTAGTGCGAAAACGCTGCCGTAGAAAAAATGTGCCTGGTATCTTATACACGAAATATTGTGTGCTTCAGAGTTTAAACTGCGAAAGAAAAATATACTTGGTAAAGTTGGCAATGTGCTTCGAGTACCCTGCTATGGCAAAGTGATTCCGTTTTGGATGCCTTGCTTTTAGAACAGGCTTCTTCTTATTGCACTCTGTTGCACTTTCCAGAAGTGATATCTGGTGCACTTATGGTGGAAAACATGAAAGCATGAAAGCATGAAAACAAGCTTATCATGCTTTGTATTACAGCTGTACAGGTTTTTAGCTGGTTCTTATTTAGTGCTTGTGTAAGGCTGTATTTTCGTCTTTTGATGACTGATGGCATTGCCATTTTTTATGTTTTTGACATATCTAGCATCGCTCGTGAGCCATCAACTTGCTCGATCTTGTCAGCCCTGCCCAAAAGATCAACATGCTGTTTTACTTTCTTTTTGTTTTATGCAATTATGTTTGACATGCTAATGTGGTTCAGCTTCCATAATGTCGCATTGGAGCTGTGTCATATATAGGAGTCAATTTCTGGATCTTTTACTCTGGGTTAAGAAATCTAAGAGCTATAATTTATGGACTAAACATTTTTTTTTTTTCAAAAGCAGTAGCTCAAATAAACACGATAAGTATGGATGAATTTCTGCGTTGAAAATGTAAAAATTAAATAGCCAAATTGTCAAGAAATGCAAGCACACACTGGTTGTGTAAAAATGCATAGGTATCCACAGAAATGTTCTCCTTGCACATTCAGCTAAAATGAGAAACATTAGCGTTTTTTTTTTTCCTGGGAAGGTGGGATGGGGGCGCTGTTTTTCTTTTGATCAAAGCTAGTGGGACTGTGCACATGCACTTCTGTTTGAGAAATTATAAGTTAGAGGAATTTAAGGACCTTGATTTGCTTGGAAAATGGTTAGACTAAACTTTGGAGTAGTAGTGTTACTGTCACTTTAAGCTAGTTCTGATATTCTCTACTACTAAGGACCTTGTCTGGCTATGCTTGCATGTAAAGCTCGTCCAGTTCTCACATAAGGCTTCTTTTTCTAAAGCTAACAATGGGAGATTGAGATTTTGTAAAAGCTCTGCTTTGTTTAGTCAGTACCCTCTGTTATCTTTCTTGGAACAAGGCAACTTAAAATGTAATATGAAAGACCACAATGAATATAGTTGGTGCTTTGTGCTGCACTATTGCGTACTGCTTTGATAGTGGTAGGAAAAACAATTTTTTGGTTACAGAAAGGGCTGTTTATATTTGTTAAATGTCGAATTCTGAAAATTGGAGCACTGATGTCATGTAGGCATGTTACATGGGCCTATGTAGAAAAAAACATTGTTCACACTTTTACTTTCTGATGTAGGAATCGTTTCCCTCCTGGCATTCTGCTGCAATCCAATGGGCATGCGAGCAGGAGATTGGCAAATAATGTGTCTAAAAAGTAGATATAAATTCAGTCCTCTATCTTTGCCCTAGTTGCTGTTTATATCTGCCTAAATGTTGTTCCTTCATAGTGAGGGCCAGAATGTATAAAATTGATTTTACAAATTCCTTTTCTTTTCGTGGCATATTGATAGGCAGCAACCAAGCCCATGTTATTCACTGCTTTTATATTCCTTTTAAGTATTATATTTTTAATGAGTTTCGTTTTTTGCTATTGTGTTTTATATAAATATGAGAATTGGGCATAACGATACCTTCACTGTCTGAAACGAATACAGATGTATTGGCATATTGTTGTAGGCCTTCCCCTATGATGACAATAGCTAATATGAGAAATAGACGCAACCAAACCTTCACTGTCTGAAATGAGTATAGATGTATTGGTGTATTGTTGTAGGTCTTCCCCTATGGTGACAGTAGCTAAGGAGAACTTTCGATTTGGGCTGGAATTTATATTTTAAATTAAAGTCTCGTCACAAATACTGCAAACTTTAAGTTTAAAATATACTTTGAATTCGTTTGCCATGTTTCTCGACACCACAGCTGGATATATGTTTTGTAAAGAGGAAGATGAGCAGCGGCGGCCGCCGCTCCGCTAGCGCGCGGCGCGAGATCGCTGGCTGGATGACCGAAGCTCGGACCGGCATTTTGGCTATCTGTCGCTAAGTTCCTTTCCCCGGAAATCCTGCTACAATTTGGTGCTACCTCGCCTGATACGTCATCTTCGTGGGGCAAACTGTCTGTGGCTGACGACATCGAGATTCCTCCGTGCTCATCTGTTCCTGTCCCTGTCTCCTGCCTCACCGCATCTGACGGCGCTGTCGTCTTTACACCATCCGACGTCTTCATCTCTCGACACGGTCTGCCTCTGCCATTCGCTCTGCTCACTGTTCAAGACGGCTGCAGCCTCATCCCGATCTCGAACCCTTTTTTGAGCCCCTGCATATTTCTCCGTGGCGAATGCCTTGGCCACATTCAGCCCGTCGACTCTTTGCTCGATCCCGAACGATGCGCCGAATCATGTTCTCTTGCTACTAATTCTCTTACTTTGCCCGCATCTCCCGCTGTGGCCACAGACGATGCCTTTGCCGATTCCGTCGACGCCAGTCTTGCCACACCGCAACGCGCCCAACTACTTCACCTACTGAACCAGTTTCGCTCTTCTTTCGACGTGGCTCAAAACCGACTCGGCCGCACGTCTACCGTCACCCATGAGATCGACACCGGAGCCCACTTGCCGCTTCGTCAACGCCCGTACCGAGTTTCGGCAGCCGAACGCCAGATTATCAACACTCAGGTGGACGACATGCTTCAGCGAGGCGTCATTCAACCATCCAGTAGTCCATGGGCCTCTCCTGTGGTTCTAGTGAAGAAAAAAGATGGCACAATACGATTTTGCGTCGATTATCGGCGGCTTAACAAGATCACCCGCAAAGACGTTTACCCGCTGCCGCGAATCGATGACGCCCTTGACTGCCTCCAAGGCGCGGAGTTCTTTTCTTCTTTAGACCTGCGTTCGGGGTATTGGCAGGTCCCTGTGGCCGAGGCTGACCGTGCCAAGACGGCTTTTGTTACACCAGATGGCCTGTACGAATTTACCGTCATGCCTTTCGGCCTTTGTAATGCCCCAGCGACTTTCGAGCGAATGATGGACTCCATTTTACGCGGCCTGAAGTGGACCACGTGCCTGTGCTACTTAGATGACATTGTCGTCTTCGCGCCCGATTTTGAGACGCACCTTCACCGCTTGGAGCACGTGTTGACATGTTTAACTGCCGCGGGGCTCCAACTTAATCTCAAAAAGTGTCGCTTTGGCGCCCGCCAACTGACAATTTTAGGTCACGTCGTCTCTAAGGACGGCGTGCTTCCTGACCCAGCCAAACTTCGTGCCGTCGCTGAGTTCCCCAAGCCGTCGACTCAGAAGGAACTTCGCAGCTTTCTCGGCCTGTGTTCTTATTTCCGACGTTTCGTCCGAAATTTTGCCTCTATCATCGCACCACTTACGAAACTTCTTCGGGGCGCCAACAACCTGTCAGATTGGTCACCTGACTGCGACGACGCCTTCATCACCTTACGCCGGCTGCTGACAGCGCCTCCCATTTTACGCCACTTCGACCCCACTGCTCCCACTGAAATTCACACCGATGCCAGTGGCGTTGGCCTCGGCGCTGTCCTTACGCAACGTAAACCCGGATTTCCCGAGTATGTCGTTGCCTACGCGAGCCGTGCACTGACAAAAGCGGAATCCAACTACTCAGTAACCGAGAAGGAATGCTTGGCGATTGTTTGGGCGATCGGAAAGTTTCGCCCTTACGTTTATGGCCGCCCTTTCGATATCGTCACGGACCATCATTCCCTGTGCTGGCTGGCCTCCTTGAAAGACCCTACAGGCCGCCTCGCTCGCTGGGCCCTACGCCTACAGGAGTATGATATCCGTGTCATCTATCGCTCCGGCCGAAAACATAACGACGCCGACGCATTGTCCCGCTCTCCACTGCCGCCAGACGTTGTCTGCCACTCGCCAACCGGTTGCGCTTCGCTGTCGTTTTCAACAGATACCATGGGCAGCGAGCAAAATAAGGACCCCTGGATATCTTCGCTTGTAAGTTTTCTCTCAAATTCCTCGGCGGCACCCGTGCCTCGTGCCCTCCGCCGCCAGGCTGCTCACTTCGCCATTCGTGATGGTCTATTGTACCGCCGCAACTACGTCCCTACCGGCAGGAAGTGGTTGCTTGTCGTCCCTGCCCATCTGCGGTCGACATTCTGCGCCCTGTTTCACAACGACCCGCAGTCTGCTCATGCCGGCGCCTTTAAAACGTACACGCGACTCCGTCTCCGCTATTATTGGCGCGGTATGTCCACCTACGTCCGCAAATACGTCCGCTCGTGCCCTGACTGTCAACGTCGCAAGCCGGCTCCTCACCACTCAGTCGGCCAGATGCAGCCTCTCCCTTGCCCTTTGCGTCCTTTTGACAGAGTTGGAATTGACCTCTACGGCCCCCTTCCTTACACTGCTGCTGGCAACCGCTGGGTTATTGTAGCCGTCGACCACCTCACGCGTTACGCTGAAACCGCGGCTCTTCCTGCTGCTACGGCACCACACGTTGCCTCTTTCATCTTGCATCACTTCATTCTTCGCCATGGAGCGCCCCGAGAACTGCTGAGCGACCGTGGGCGCGTTTTTCTGTCCGAGGTCGTGGAATCTCTTCTCAAACAGTGTAAGATCACTCACCATACCGCCACGGCCTACCATCCTCAGACTAACGGTTTGACGGAACGGTTTAACCGCACCTTGGGCGATATGCTGTCGATGTACGTGTCTTCCGACCACTCCGACTGGGACAGGATCCTGCCGTTCATCACCTACGCCTACAACACCGCCACGCAGACCACCACCGGCTTCTCGCCGTTTTTTCTCCTCTACGGGCGCGAACCTTCCTCACCACTCGACACAGTACTTCCTTACCGGCCCGACGTGTCCGAGTGCACCACTCTTTCGGAGGCGTCCAAGCATGCCGAGGAGTGCCGTCAGCTCGCTCGGTCGTTAACATCCGGCGAGCAGGGGCGTCAAAAATTCCGTTTCGACACAAGCCACACTGATGACAGTTTTCTACCCGGCTCTCTCGTCTGGCTTCACGTGCCGTCTACCTCACCTGGCCTTTCGTCCAAACTTCTCCCCAAGTACCACGGACCTTACCGCATCGTAGAGCGCACTTCCCCGGTTAACTACATTGTCGACCCGGTGACACCCTCCACAGATCAACGCCGACGCAGCCGCGAGACTGTTCATGTGTCACGCCTGAAGCCGTACTATGACCCGTGTGTGTTGTCGTCTCCCTGACTCGCCAGGATGGCTTCGCCTTCAGCCCGGGGGTGATTGTAAAGAGGAAGATGAGCAGCGGCGGCCGCCGCTCCGCTAGCGCGCGGCGCGAGATCGCTGGCTGGATGACCGAAGCTCGGACCGGCATTTTGGCTATCTGTCGCTAAGTTCCTTTCCCCGGAAATCCTGCTACAGTTTATTTGGGCAAGGAGCATTCGATTAACACACAAAAAAAAATTAATAAAATGCGGTAGGCTCTCTCTTTAATTCAGTGTGGCATTGTGCATGTTCAGACTTAACGGATTTCAATGCATTCGGGCTATGTTGCCTGAAGTGGATATATTATATTATGTGAACAGGGTTGAGCTCAATGCAGAGGGTTGTTTTTAGTGGAAGGAACTTCAGGTGTCTTAATTTTCTTCACTTGCAACTAGTCAGCCTTTCTTGTTCATTCCAGTTAAAGTGTTTTGAAGAAAAAAAGAACACTGCTAATATGCTGATAGGGATGCTGCCATTAGCAAAAATCAGCTGGTGCCATCTGTGTTAAATATCACAGGTATTTTATTTTACCGTAGTATTTCTAAAATCACCTTAGTGATTCCAGACTATGGTTTAAATAAAACATATGCACCTCCGTTAATGTCACGTTCATTATTGCCATTGTTCATTGCAGCTGTTATGTCAGGGTTTGCAACGCAAACTACATTGAGAAGGTGACATGCCCCATGTAAAAAAAAGAATATATATTTTAAATTGTTTTGCCATATTTCTAGGCCCCACAGCTTGGTTACAAATTTATTTGGGCAAGGTGCTTTTGATTCTTAAAAAAAAAAAGCTAAATAAAAGGCGGTAGACTGTCCCTTTAGGTGGGGACGCAGCCTTCAAATCACGAAAAATGCCCAGAATGTTTTTTTTAAAAATAATTCTATCCTCTCGTTTACCTTGTTTTCAACTCTGTTCCCGATTTCTTACTAGTTTTTGTTGCACTTCACAGAACGGTGCTGTGTGCGATGACATTCTTGATTTTTCATTTTGTTGCATTTCAGATTCTGACACCTTGTTTTACAGTTTAGGCACGTCTATGGCTGTTCGCCTTGTAAGAAATGACACCAAAAAAATTTGTGTTGTGAAAAAAAAATATGCTGTGTCATCGCACGTAGCATGCATTTGGAAATGCAGTGAATAGTGAACCAGTCTTCTACCATGTTTTGTCTATAGTAGGATACAACTTAAAGAAACAGCAGTTGCTAACACTGGGCCGCGGTCTGCGGTGTTCTGTATTACTCCGCTGGACAATCGCAACAGTAAAGGAAATCGGCTTTTTAATTTAATTTCATTTCATTTCATTTATTGAACCCTCAAGGCCAAAGGCATTAAAGAGGGGAGTGGTTACAAAACATGAAGATACATAAACAGATTCAATGCATGATACAAAACAAAGTATTATATTCCTGTTATACAATGTTAGCTAGTGCAGAACAAAAATGCTGGTTATCACTTATGTTGACGATATCTGCGGGAAGGCGGTTCCATTCGCGTGATGTATGAGGCAAGAAAGACTGAAATGCAGTTACAGTGTTACACGTTTCAATGCCAACTTTGTGACGATGATCAATGCGGTTTGACACGTATCTGGGGGGGACGAAATGAGGGCATCATGTAGCATGGGATGATGGTATAGTTTATGAAAGAGGCTCAAACGAATTGTCAGCCGGCGGGATGCTAAAAGAGGCAAAGAAAGATTAGCTTTCATGCTTGTTACACTTGCGGTATGGTTAAAGTTGGACAGGATAAAACGAGCAGCGTTATTTTGAACTAGCTCAAGCAAAGTTATCAGTTTTTCATGATGGGGATCCCATATGGCGGCGGCGTATTCCAGATTAGGACGTATTAGTGTTTTATAAAGTAATAATTTCAAGGAAGACTAGTGCGGCTAGTGCCAAACATTTCAACTGACCAGTGTGTCGCAATAGTTACGGGCAGAGACTAATAGAGTTCAGTGGAGTTTTGATTTGGAATGGTATATCTGACATATTAAACTGAAAAGAAACTTTGTGCAATCTTTGAAAACGTTCCTGATGAATATGTAAAGTTATGGTGTATTTTTTTCTTTTTGTGAGGATGTGTGTATTGTGTATGCTTGTTCTTGTTTATCTCTAAATTGTTGAGAATGTGACTTTTACTTTATGAACGCATGTGTCGTCTTCGCGTGCCGCATTTAAATTGTACATTATTGTGATGGACCCGAAACTAGCCTCTGGCTATGGGTCCTAGAGCATTGTGCGTACTGTACCGTTGTAAATGGATTTTCGTTTGCAAAAAAAAAAAAAAATATAACTACTGATATGCCATTTGTTATCATTCCAGCTTTTGAAGGCTGCTTATAATGTTGTAGGGAATTAAAACTACGTATTACAGGTTTTTTTCATGCGCACATGACCTGAAGGCTAGCTTCACATCATAGTCATTGTTCGGCTGATGAAATCAAAACCAAAACAGCATGAGACAAGAAATTCGATTATAAATTATTTAGGAGCCGTAGGCGAATACCGTGCTGTGATCCATGTATTCTAATATCTGGCACATCATTTCAAGACACACGCAACTAAAATTAGGTGTTTGCACTCCTTTATGTTTGAAAGCTTATTAACATGTAGAAAAAGTTTCAGAAAAATTCATGAAAATATAAGAAAGTTAGTGTTGAAAGCGGCATCTCGTCATAAATCACTAGATTTAGCTTCAAGAACAGGTACACGCCGTTTAGTTACTGTGCGGATACTTCAGCCTTTCATTTATGTAGACACATGATGTGTTCAGTGCACAGGTCAGTAATGCACTTTTATATTCGGAATATCACTCATGTGCAGTTGCTTTCCAGGCTTCAAGAGGGCACCAGCATGGACAATTCAAGCCGAAATGCAGCGTCAAGTCCTGCTCGAAATCATTTCGACACAGCAGCTCTTCTAGGTAGGCGATTCATGGCCATTGGAAGTGCTTTGTGCCTCTTGCTGTACCTACTGCGTCTTGGTAGAAAACCTTGAACATTGCTGAATAACAACACATTGCCGAACTTTGCTTTTCGAAGGAATATATTTTACTACTCTTGTTGAGTGAGTACGGCGTTATGAAGTGAGAGTTTTGGTTTTAGCTACAAACTTTGAAGTATGAAATGTTATGTGGAGCATATGTTTAATGGTTTTGTGGTTATTATAAGCTTAAACTGAAGTATAATTCCTTCTTGCTACTGCATGTACAGTCCTCCATACACTTTTCTAGAGTATTCGAATGGCGTGGCCTGTTAAGCATTTATGGCAGTCATTGCTGCTTGGCAGTGCGGATTCAGCTTTTAAATGCACAAGGAGTTAAACACGATCTATCGGAGTGTGTGTGCGCAATAAGATCAAATTTCGAGCCCTAGGCCACTCGTAAATTGCACAAATGTGCTCTCCGGTGTGCTGTTTGAGCACTCTAGGTGTGCGGATGACTGTACCAGCTAGACCTGCACAGTTACTTGGACATTTTTTCCTTTGATAGTGAGTGAAGATGCATTACTGTGCTGTATGCATTTACGCCCTAAATGCAAAACGAGATATGTGACACCTTTGAACAGTCGGTACATGTTTATTGGTATTGACACCTGGTATTTGAGTAGCATCACTGCTTGCACATTGCTTGGTCTTGTATGTGTAGCTGTATTTGAAAGGCTGGTCAGGGTGGGGAGAAGCGGTGGTGGCCTCTTTTCTGGGTACCTGCCTCTTCATCTTTCTCTTCTTGTCTCTCTCTCTCTCTCTCTGGCACCCTTCTTGCTTGCTGCCGCTCTGTCCTGTGCATCCCTCCACAGCCATGAGCCCTCCCTCGTTCCCCCCGTCCACCTCCCTGGGGGTGAGCCCCTTTCCCCCCTTCTCCCCCCTGCTGGCCAGGGGCACGGCCTTCCAGAGCCCCCCTCCCTCTTCCTCCCCCAACCATCTCCTGGAAGGGGTGGCCGCCTCTTCTGCTTGCTCTTCGCGTTCCACTCAGCCACCGCCTGCATCCTCCTCACCTTCGCTTCCCTCAGGTTGGTCTCTCTCTCTCTCTCTGTTGCTCTCTCTCTTCTCTCTCTTCTCTTTGCGAGCTTGTTTGCTGCGGGGCTCGCTTCTTTCTGTCTTTATGAGTTTCACTCTCTCCTCTAGCTGCTTGATTTGCCATTTTCCTTCTTGGCACTTTTCCCCTTGCTGCAAGCAGTGAGGTGGCACCGTGAATGAACGGTAACTCTTGGCCGGTGGATAACAGTGCATCAACTTGCTGGCTTGCAAGTGTAACACTTCATTTCGGTAGGCTGAAAGCTACAGGATTGTGGCACCATTTTGTGTGCCTTCGTTTCACTGAATAAAGCTGATTTCTTAGTGGTGGTGCACTAATACAAGTTCCTTGCTTGCTGGCCACAAGGCAGCACATTACTGGCTTGGTTGTGAAACTTTAATTGCTTTGGAGTGCACAGGCTTAAACTTAATAGGTAAATTCTGTTGGTACTTGTAATGTCACATGAAACATTCCTGTTAGATGTTATTCACGCAGCATTATTGTCCGCATGTCGGTGCCAATGCAAAATGCAGGATTCTGACTTTTTCAGCTGGGTAGCTTTTTGGGCTTGTGAAGGCTTGTTTTTCTTATTGAATAATTTAAGCAGCTGTGAATTGATGTTACATTGACAAAGCACCTGACAAGTCCTGACAAGTGCAGTGTTTAGAGAAAAATGTTTTTAATAGTTGCACTCAACACATGATGGGCTTATTGTTAATGCTGCTTTTGGGACTGTTCTTGCAGTAAGGTCAGGATCATTAAAAAGCTCATGTGTCATGCTTCCAGCCATTTCAGACAAAATTTTAAAACTGCACTTGGCCTACTGTGCCCTCGGTGTGCCTCTGATTCTTTACTTTAAATGTAATTTTTTATTTGTTTCAAACTTTCACTTTTCTACCTTGGCGCTTCTTCTTGGCAAAGGTTTCACTTATTTCAAGTTTCACTTTTTGCCTGGAGAAAGTAGCTTTGATTGTTCCAGTTCAAATGTAAATGTTCTAAAAGCGACTGAATAACAGAATATTGCCGAGTAACTCAGCTTGTTCGTTTCATGCACATGTTCCTGCTTTTGTGTTGGATGCATGGTTGATGTTAAACTGTTAACGAGCTTCAGTGCTTGGATTATTTTTGGAAACTGTCATGACAGTCTGCGGTGAAGCAGAATCTGCAATGATACACGTAATGAAAGGCTGCTTGCAATCTGCAACTATCTTATTCTTGCTAGCTACCCATCTCACTTTTGGTTTTACTGCAGTGGTGGTTCATTGTTTTGTGGGCGCAAGTTTGCCCAGTACATTTTATTTTCAAGCTGGTCTTGTGATTGCTTTCCATTTGTTGCTGTGTGTTTCAGCGCTTGATCATTCAGGTGCTCAAGAACAGAAAGCATTGACACAAAAATTCGTTCGGGTCGCAGGAAGCTGTTGCCAGCTTTTATTAGCTAGGAAGCGTCATAGAACGAAGTACGTGTGTGTTCTCCTCCAACCATTTCCACAAGCAAACTGATATGTCTTAAGATGGACAGTTTTTTTTCTTTTGTGCGGATCACTGAGGCTAGGCTAGACGGCCAGGCCATTCACTCACAAACCGGGATCGTGGCTACCTTTCTTGGTTTTAACATCAGTGTCACATGTTCAAACCATGCAGTGGGAAAGTTTTTAAATCCAATTTTCTGCTACGTGTTTTGGTGCCAAGCAAACATCAACATAGCCAGAAAGAGCCATATAGTTTACTAAGAACAAAAATTAAATGGAGCTGTCCTCAGTGTTCCTTCGAAGAACTTGTGCAAGAAAAATTATGCTAGTATGCCATGTTTTCGTGTGTTAAGGAATCGGGTGGGTCACAGTGCGCAACGCGTTGTGTTTTATGCCTCGAAAAGTTATAGCGGATTATTGAGTAGGTTTGCAAGCAAATTTGGAGTTTCATTTCAACTCTGCAGTGGAATGTTGAGGATATTTTCAAGCACGCTTGAAGGAGGAGTCTGCCCGCTTGTGATGGTTCAGTGGCTTCGGTGTCTGGCTGCTGGCCCAAAGCCGGGGATCGAACCTCTGTGAACTAAGTGTCTTGCATGGAGGCAAAATGCAAAAATGCCCATGTTGTGTGTCATGTGAGTGGAAGTTAAAAAGCCCCGAGTGGTTGAAATCCATCCGGAGCCCTCTACTACTGTGTCCCTACATGCAGCTTTGGGATGCTAAACCCCACTTACCACTGCAGGCGAACTAGGCTGGGGATTCAGACTAGTTTGATAATGTGGAAGCTCGAAACATTTCATGATTTGAAGGAAGGTATGTACCAAGTGGGAACCGATGGTCCGCAAAGCAGGAGCTTGCTTAACTAAGCTACTGCAACTGCTGCATTCCTTGTCAGGATAGTAATAATGTGACTGGATCATGACATTGGTAGTATGCACCACCTTATACTGTCAAATGATCTCTGTGCACAACACTGCAACATTCGTATTATTTGCGATTGATGTCTGGTGTATCGTGAGGCTTTTGCTCTCATATTCTGTCTGAGGGGCCAAGAGCAATATTGCGGTTGCAGAAGCAATGGTTGGATCTGAGAATGGTAGCTCGCAGGCTTTCTTCTTTGGGCTGGCTTCAACTGCTCCCATTTGTTTGGCCTGTAATAGGCATATCGCTGCCGAAAAGTGAACCTTTGAGGCTTTGCCTACCTTTTGTCCACAATGGAGGGTGAATTGTTTCTTTCATTATGTATACTCGGTAGCACATAAATTCAAACAGTGGTTTTTTTCCCGTTGAAAAAAAAAAAAAATAAGAAAAAGGCTGTGTTGTCGTGGGGGTGTAGAAATTTTGTCGTGACACTGTTGGCAGTGCTGTTAGCAGCAGCAGCAGGGATTTTCAAGTGTGACAGTAGCTTCTTCATGAAAGTATGCACCTGGGCTGGTTGATGGGGCATAAACCGACAAAATAATGGGACTGCTGTCTAGGAACTAATGTTTTGTTATTGAGAGGGAAGTAGCAAAAGTAGGACGGAATAGAGTACTGTCTTCTTTCATATTCTGGATGTGTTGGGACCCAAGGGGATGCGTGATGGTCTCTCATGGTGGCGGCACCAGTGGATCCAACTTTGCGTTGGTGGTGGAAAGCCCGGTGGTGGTGGTGGTGGAGGTTACTGAGCTTGGTGTGGGTGGTGGTGTGGGCTGTGTTCAGGGGCCTGGTGGTCCTCCGCTGACCAGGGGGGCATGACCCTGGCCAGCCTGCTGAGGCAGGGCACCACCTCTGGCCTGGCCAGCGGCTCTAAGCTGGACCATGCTCTCAGGCAGCAGCAGCCATCGCCCTCCCCATCGCAGTCGCGCAGACGTGAGTTTTGCCAGAGCAGTCCACCGCTCTCCTCCCCTCCCCCACTTCCCTCCCTCTTTGTTGTTGGCAAGGGACACTGCATGCACTCTCTGTTCCTGTGCTCAGGCATGCTTGCACCGAGTGTTTGGCAAACGTTAAAGAGCCCAGGGTGCTTGCTTCTAAGCTGTGCAGTGGGGCTCCCGTGTAGCATTCGTGGAAGTCCTACCCCATTGGAGGGGGCAGGACCAAAGATCTACTTAACCTTTGGGAGATTTGGAATGCTGGGGAGGCACAGTGAGCCACACGGTGTGGCTCAGAAGCAAACCCCCTTGGCTCTAAACTTGGCCAAAGGCTGTACATGCTCCACATCCATTGGAATACACCAGTGCGACAGACATCAGTCTGCTGGCAGGGCTGGAGAGAAGGCAGTCTTCTACTTCTGTAGCCCCATTTGTGTATTCTTTGTCTTCTTGTTGTGTTATATCTTTTTGTTGGTATTAGCACATTGCACGGGTGGCAGTTGCTGAAATCCTAAGACTGCAACAAGTGTTTTGTAATGAGACTGCTGAGGTAGGTGGCATGGTTTTATTTATACCCAAGCAAGTACAGAAAGTTTTAGAGGCAAAATTCTTGTTCGATATGCTGCCCGGTAGTTTATCTCGTGGCCTGATAATAAAAATGAGGGGAAACTAAAAAGAGGGTGTCTTGTGCTTGGGATGTTTGTTTGATTTTTTTAAATGCTTGAGGAGTTTTTTTTTTTCTTTTTGTGCAGTTTTAGGTGCTTGATTATGTTAGTTGTGACATTGAAGTGCCCAGCATGCAGTTTACAATTTTTAAAACCTGACCAATTTTTGGAACCTTTCTTGTAAGATTTGCAGTGTGAAATCTAGAACAGACCACTGTTCACTGGACATGGCTGCCTCCATTGTTACTTGATGCTTGGATCAGGCACCTTGACTTTATTTGGCCATACTACAACTTCACTTTACGTGCTGATGGTGTTTTGTGCTATGGGCAGATGAAGATGTTCTGGGGAACTCATTGTGTTCTGGATAACTGCAACAAGACCTTAATGGTAGCTTACAGTGGAAGGCACTAGAAATGTATTTGTTTCTTAACACTGTAGCAAACTAGCATTTTGCTCAGGGTTGCTTGTTTTAGCATTGTTTGGGAAGTAGAGGGGTGTGAATATGAAATTTTTGAATACGAATCTAAAAGATGAATAAGCAGTTGTTCTTTTCCGTATTTTTTTATTTTTAAAAGTAATGTATGGTCGCTGCGACCGAAATAAACAAAACTAGACTGACTCAGCACCATACAAAAAAAATAAAACCCGACATGCATAGATATGCTTTATTAGACATTGACAAAATGGAATCCGTCTATTAACACAGGGCTATCCACTAAAAGTAGTATGATAGGTAGTAAAACCTCACTAATACGGACTTCAAGGGACAGGATGAAATGTCCAAATTATCTGAACGTCGAGTTATAGAATGCCCCCACCCCCACCTTACCACCAAAAAAATATATGCCAAAATTGCTGAATATCGTTTTCTCTAATCAAATATGAACTTAATAATAAGCATTCGATTTGTATTCGAAGTTTTAAATATTTGCACACCCCTACTGTGAAGTCTTCATTACCACCATGGACAAAAATGTTTTCAGTACAAAATAACTTTTTTTATGAAACTAATTGCAGTACACCGTGATTGATTGATTGAAAGTCCTTATTTTGAAGGGGAAGGCTGAATACTGGCGGCATTTGAGCATTTTGATATTCATGAGCTGTACTTTTTAAAGCAGACAGTTGTAAAGTTGGTTTAGTAGGTACTTCTTGAAGACAAGAAGGCACTGGAATGTTGTCCCTTTGTGCCTTGCCAGGGACATTATTAAACTTCACAAGTGAAGCAGCTCATACAGCCTTTCGTGCTTGTATGGCACAGATTGGATTTTTTTTTCAATGGTGTAGTATCTGTGACACGCACACATGGCATAAAACAAAAACATCGCATAATTTTCTGCATAAATGTATGCCTTATTTTGCTTTTGCTTATGGCGTGCTGTAATTTGCTACATTATTTTTGTGGAGGTTGTTTTCATGATCTTGTATCTTTCCTAAAGTAGTGAAGTTATCGCTCAGTATAGAAGTGCTGGATCAAAGGGAACATGCATGAGTTGGTTTGATCATGATGGGCCAGTTTGTTATAAGACAGGTTATGTTTGTATGATGAGAGCGACAGTTTATGCCTGTTTAGCGTGTATAAGGGCCATATTTGTAGCTTATCTAACAGTCCTCTCAGAAGTTTTTTGTGCAACTTAAAAAAAAACACTAAAGATGTTGGTCAGCTTAAAATGGGATATTCTTCACTGGTGATAACTGCCCCACCGTAGATAGTTGGATTTGTGCTCTCTGTTGTAGCATAGTGAAAAGTATGCTACATGTTGAATGCGAAAGATCAATGTGACTTTCGCTAATCAAAAAGTGTTGTTTTGAGAATAACATCGAAATGTGACATTACCAAATTTACAGCCATCCAAACAATTCACACAGAATTAGAGAAGTTCAGGTCATTATTCTTTGAATACTACAGCATTTTCTGTCCTATTCAAATAGCGGAGTGGCCGTGCATGGCTGTCTTATGCATTGTTTTGGCAATTGGACATGAAAGCATTGTTAGCACTGTGTTCCAGGAAGCATTGAAGACAGTGCACTTTGAAACATACCATCCAACCTTCCAGTCCCTGTCTGTGTGATATTCTCTTTCCTTGGAATCGCATGCTCTCACTAACGCATTGTCTCTGGCACTCTTCTCTCGCTCCCTTTGAGCAGTCGAGGAAGTGCTTGCTGGGCACGCCTATTCCAAACCTGGCGATGTGCACTTCGAGTGCAATGTGTCAGGTAGGACCAGTTGCTGGTCTGCGTTGTCTGTTTTTGTTGTTATTTTTTTTTTTTTTGACGACTGGATGTATGTTTGGTGCGCAGGGGTGAGCCATTGAGCACACAGTTGCAGAGGCAGTTTCCTTTGGTTTCTTGTGTTGCTGCTTTGTTTTTTGTTTTTGCCAGAGAAGCAATTTTATTTTGCACTACTTCCTACTGTGTCGTGTCAACTGAAAAAGTGTTCACAGCTTGTGTGCGACTACTTTGTGGCACCAATTTCATTCAGCATTTACATCTTTTTTTGTGTGTGTGTCTTGAAGTGATGTACGTAGTGTTCTTAAGTCCTTATATATATGATCGGAAGATGAAGAATCTTCTGTTCTCATTTTCGGTAACATGAGTTTTTTTTGTGCAGAAAAGTAGTGAAAAATATTACCCGTGTGTGTGTGTTGTGTGTGCGTGTGTGCGTGCGTGCGTGCATGCGTGCGCGCCTTACAGCATACAGCTTTGGATTCTTGATTTCTCTGTTGTTATTGTTGAGTAATCGAAGCGAAAGAAATAAACTTTACTTTTAATTAGTGGTGAGCCATGTGGCGAAGGGTGTGAGGGAAGCAAAGTGGTTAACTTTTTTGTATTTGCTGCACTACCACCATAACATAACTTCAAGCTACAGCCAGGTGTAGACCCTCTGCATTATGCTAAGTGCTTACCGCAGATGATGCCTGTAGTTTCCTTCGTATCCTGATGCTGATTTTTGTTGCTAGACAAAAGCAGAGCTAATGCTTTCCTTACACGGCATGGCTTCCACAGAAAGGGCAGGTGAAGGTTCTTTAAGGCAGAAAGATGGTGGCAGAAATGAACTGTGAAGCAGTATATCTTGCCGCCACTGACAGGTGGGCTGTTGATGCTTTTAATTGTTGCTGGCAGCAGTGAGACCTTGGGCTCGGACTGGGGCAGCAACTGGATCTTGGCCGGCCATTTTGCCATGCATGATGTGTTCTCTCTCTTTCAGGCATGAATGGGTCTCAAGCTCTTGGCAAGATGCTACCTCCATCAGCCCACAGCAGATCGTCAAAGCACTTGGACCTTCTTCAGGATAGCATCATTCTAAATTCAGTCAAGTAAGCTTTGGCATTGTATTTTTCTTTCCTGTCTGTTTTAGCTCTGTTAACTTTTGGTAACTGGAACATTGAGAAGGGGAACAAAAATTTTTTTTCGAACTGTGCAGATCAGGAGCATTGTTGATACAGTTGACAAGACCAAGGCATGACATCAAATAAACCAGCAGTTTGTAATAAGCGAGTTCAAACTGACGAGAATTCACTGTCATGGAAGAGGTCATTAAAGGGACCCTGAAATAATTTCGATAGGCATATTCTAGTGCAACAAATCAATAGATGGTTTATGGTTGGTTTATGGGGTTTAACGTCCCAAAGCGACTAAGGCTATGAGAGACGCCGTAGTGGAGGGCTCCGGAAATTTCGACCACCTGGGGTTCTTTAACGTGCACTGATATCGCACAGTACACGGGGCCTCGAATTTCTCCTCCAAAGAAATTCAACCGCCGCGGCCGGGATCGAACCCGCGTCTTTCGGGTCAGCAGCCGAGCACCATAACCACTGAGCCAACAAACACAAATCAATAGAGATGGCCTTTGTGGGTACTTGAGTCAAATTTGAAAGCTGTGTGTGGGCCCTGTAATTTAAAAATAATTAAAAAAAAATTACTGCTCACAGTAGTTCGCAACAGATTAGGGAGACACCTTACTGTGTATCGTCCCTTATCCCGGTGACGTCATTGGGCAGACTGGGCGAGCCTTCGCTCGTCTGGTGAAAAGCTCTGGTGACACACGTTAAAGTGATATGTATTTAATTTTTGGTTCGTCATGTGTTCATTGGTACTACAAAAGAAAGTGCACTAACATTATGTGCTTGTTGTGAGTGTGAAAGCCTAATTAACTAAGCACGCTGGTGAATGCATTGCTGGAATGCGTGGCTGCAGGGAGAAGCTGCTGCTGGGTTCGGCCAAAGGTCCGCCTGGCTTGTCGCCACCATTCCTGGGGCCCAGCGGGGCGGACCTGCTGGCTGCATCGGGCAAGGCAGGTGGGGGCGGCGAGGGTTCGCGGCCAGGCATCACGCTGCCCCTGGGGAGCCTGGTGCGTGAGCGTGGCGGCCAGCAGGGGCGCCGCAGCCGCAGGGGCCGCCGTGAGTCCGGCCTGGCGTCGGCTGCCGCTGCCAAGGTGCGTGTGGGCCTTTTGGAACCCGTGCCCATCTTTCTGGGCTGCCTGTCACGTTCGTTCGGTATTGTTTTGTCTGCAGAGTTGGTCTGCGGAGTTAATTGTGTTGGCTTTTACTAGCTGTTTGATTGTGCCAGCTAGTCTGCTCACTTAATCTTCGAGCTGCGACAAAATTTCATCAAGACTGGCGTTGTGTCACTTTACTGATATGGCTGTGGAGCTTGGAATTCAGGAATCTTGTGCTATTCTTTGCTGGCTACGACAGCTACATATCATATTTGTTTATTTATTTCTTTTTAGTTTTAGTTCGGTGTGGTCTCAAACTCCCCTCTCATGTTATATTCGTGGCCACGTTACATACATGTGAATATGGTAGTGTAATAAATTTCGGTACTGTTAAAAAAAAAATGGGCAAGCCAAATCAGATTTCAAGTAAATCGTTTTTAAGGTTTTACTCTCCTTGTCTTCGCCAACCTGTGAAAACCACTGGAGAGGACAGTGCTCCTACCTTTCGTTACTTTCATCTTGAGGTTTTACTTACATGTACTATCACCAAAGAATGAAACTGGAACAAGAGAGCTGAAGTGCTAACACAAAGGCACCAGCATATTATGCTCCTGGAGAGAAAAATACAAGTGAGATTGATCATTGATCAACACATTTAAAGGACAGTGTTGACGCCTTCTAAGTGAAATTATCTGACGCTAGTATTGAGGTTCCCCCAGCTAAGGGCTTCCCATTTTGCTGTCCGCTGTCTTGTTCGTTTCACTTGTTGCTGATGGTGCCTCAGTAGTTCGCATAGTTGCGGCCCCTGTCTGTCCGTACTGAGTGTTGGACTGAAGAAACCTATTTTCTGACAAACTGGGTGTTTGCAAGTGCGTGGAGGGCAGGCGGTTGCATCCCACAGTATCTTTGTTGCAGCTGGCCGACTGCCTCATGCTGCAGCAGCCGTCGTCGTTGCCATCTCGGCCTCCCTCTGGTGGGGGGTCTGCGCACCTGGCCCCTCCGAGCTTGTTCCCAAGCCCTGCCCATTCC
Organism: Amblyomma mixtum; assembly: GCF_055824585.1. Taxonomy (NCBI): domain Eukaryota; kingdom Metazoa; phylum Arthropoda; class Arachnida; order Ixodida; family Ixodidae; genus Amblyomma; species Amblyomma mixtum. Next base: position 151,438,381 of record NC_143017.1, on the reverse strand, counting down.
TCTCAGATTGGGTCCTCGTCCTCTGGCGGGGGCACCGCTCGCCACTCCCCTGCTCCCCCTGCGCACCTGGGCGCGGCGGGCGAGCCGTCTTCCAGCCGAGATGGTGGGGGTGGTGGCGGGGGTGGGGCCATGCCCCTGGACCTGTGTGTCAAGCGGAGCCCCATTGCCACGGCGTTTCTGTCTCCCGAGGTGACCCTGACCCCCGTGGGACCACCCGCGGTGCCTGGCCCACCACCTCCTCCTGCTGCCCACCAGCGCCACATTCTGGAGACCCTTCCAGCCAGCCTGAGTGGTGGCAAGGGCGGCCCTCCCCTTGGTGCGCCCCTGGGGCCATCATCATCCTCGTCACGGCGACGGGGGCGTCGGCCTCGGAGCTCCCCGCTACTTTCAGAGCCTCTGGGACCGCCTAGGGATTGCAGTCCCATGGGGCTTCTCCTCGGTGCCCTGGCTGCACAGGTGGGCATTGCATTTCTGACCCTTTTGCGTGAAATGTGCACTTATGACATTGTTATATTTTGCTTTGAAGGTTATTATGATCTTTTGTGTCACAAAAGAACACTTATGACATTGTTATATTTTGCTTTGAAGGTTATTATGATCTTTTGTGTCACAAAAGAACAGCACAACTAGTCATTCTTGTACGACTGCTGTAAGGAGCATTGGGGGTGTGACCAAACTAGCAGCAGACCAGCACTCTCCATTTATTATGTTATAAAGGGTGCAGATGCTTTGGTTTGCTTGGTAGAAATTTCAATCTTGATTTATTATCGTTTGTTCCCATGGTGTCCAACTTGGCACCATAGAACCCTGCATAAATACGTCTTGCACTGGATATGTAAAAGATGCTAATTCATTGTTATCATAATGTCAGGGAAAATGTCATTGGCAAAGTCTTTGAGTCAGACTTTCAGCACCAGATCGTTATTTTTCTTCTTTTTTTTTTCTGGACACTGTTTGTGTGCAAACGACGTGCATGTTCAGCCATTGCAAGAAGTGTGACTGCATTGTGCAAGTATTCATTTACAGCTTTCAGTTTCAAATACAATAAAAACAAAAAATGCACTGTGCCCAAAACTTGCGCCACATTCTTGGCCATGTCTTTTGGTGCAGAATGCCAAGCTGTCTCCAAGGCAACAGGAGTCTTTACAAAGGTTCCAGCTACTAGCATCCCAGGGTTACAAGTCTAGGAACAACACAGTAAGTTTTGCTTTGCCTTTTACTGTCTTAATTGCGCCCCTGGGCTTCTCTGTTACATTCACTTGTGGATGAGGAAAGAGTAGAGAGGGAAAACCACGGCCAAAACCACCAGGCTCGCTGTTTGTCTTTTTCGCAGGGTGAGCATATGCGTTGAGCATGCCAGTAATCCCAGCTCTCACATTTGTGTCATCCGTAGTGATGGGTATAATTTCTGAGTCATCTGAAATTTTTCACACTGTTCACAGTGCAATTTGGTCACGGAATTGAAGGGATTTGTATTGCACCAAATTGCATGTTAGCCAGTCCAGTTTTTTTCTAGAAAAGTTGACATCAAGGGGGACATCAATTAGGGGGGGGGGAGTTGGTCACCCGGGAAGAAAAAAAAGTTTCAACCGATTTTCTGTAGGAGTCAAAATTTCATGCTTGTCCACCCCATCAACAAAAGCACGTAGTTGACAAGTTGTGTCCCCGCAATACCTGCGTTCATGTCACCTGTGGATAGCATCGTTCGCTTCGAAAGATGTTGAGAGTGGGTTCGTTGCTCAAGTAAATGCGGTAGTGTGGGCATGCATGCTTTGTTGTGGATTTTTTTTTTGTGTGTGAAGTGATTGCCTTGGGAATGTGTCAGTTGAAGCAAGGCTGGTACTAATAGGCTGCTTTTAGGCGCAACTTCTGTGCTGATATTGATTAAAGTGATGCCTTCTTTCATCAATAAGTGCTACATTGCTGCACAGGCTTGGCGTATGCAAAGCGACACCACTAGTGTGCACACAGTTAGTAGAGCCAGCCGAGAAGAGCAGACTTGAAACCTATTATCGATTGGGTGACAGTCTGGGCATCTTGCACAATTTGCTGAACTCGCAAAGGAACGCACAAGCCACCATCTTGTCTTGTCTCCGCAGTTACCTCGGTCGGGGCCTGAGGTCCCTGGGCGTGAGTCGTCACCGTCAGCCAGTTCGGGAGGGAGTCGGCCAGGGTCATCACTGTCCGTGCCACTGCCCCCACTCGGTGCACCTTCGCCCATGGCTCGCCCCCCAAGCCGGGAAGCCCCGCCCCGCCAGGGGACCAAACGCAGCTCCCCAGATGGCGAGGTTTCCCGAGACCAGCACCGGCCACGGTCCAAGCGACAGGAGGTCGAGCACAATGCCTCTGTCAGTGGTGAGTGCTGCCTGTCTACCGCACTGTGAGCGGCTTGCTAAGTGTTGGTGCTGCACCTGTACTGGTCGTTGCTTCAGCTTGGAGTACCAGTTACGGGTGACCCCTCTACTAGGGACACTAGGGACAATTTGAAGCTGGCCTATAAGTGTAGATTACTGTGCAGTTTTTACACAGATCTCAGAGGCTTAGTTGCACTGCCGTACACTTCGAAATGGTGATCAGAGTCTTTTTCAGTATAGACGTCACGAGTTTGAATCAAGGAATGGGAAATGTTTTTAGTCGTTTCTTCGGCGTTAAGAACATCTGCTGCCGGACAAATGCCAACGCACCCAGAAAGAGCCATAAAATCTCTCTTTACCAATAGCAGAAATCGATTGGGTTTGTTCTCAGGTGTCTGTGTAATGTGTGCAAGGTTGAATACGCATCAGAAGTAGTGCTTTTCTTTTGCACAACCATTTGCTTGTACTCACTCTGTGTTGTCCTGCTGTTGGGGAATATGCCGACCCAGCTGATTCTTCAAGTGACTCGGAGTCGGCTGTGGGTGACTCTCGGTCCATGAGTGGCACTTCCGACACAGAGGACACCGAGAAATCGGCTGCAGCCAGCACGTCTAGCAGCATTCCAACTTCGCTGACCGAGAGGGTATCCAAACGTCACACAGACGAACACGGTAAGGCTGCCTGCCTGACAGCTACTAAGAGATCCAGGTCATTGAATAGCCTTCTTTTCTACCTCAGCGCAATATGCGCACACACGCACACATGCCAGAGATTTCAAGCCAGGCCTCTCGTTGTCATAGTGTGTCGTTATGAAAAGCTCTGTACTCAGTGTGAAGAAAGGCACTGGGTTGCATGGCATAGCTAGGCATATTGAACAACTATTTTTCAAAAGGGTCTTTATAGCACACCCATAAGCGGCTCTTTTACTTGTATAGGTCTGTTGCAGTGCACATGTACATTCCGCTTGTACCGGTAGATGGCGGCAGCAATTTTTGTCGCTGTATAGGCTGTCATCCCTGTTTGGCCTTGAATGGGACTTTGCTTTCTATTATGCATTTCAGAAGGCTCGCCAAAGCGGAGGCGGTGCTACGTGACTGATGAACGTGAAGTCAGAATCCCCTTGGAACGTGGGTAAGGCATAGATTTTGTCATGTCGCATCTTGTTGCTAAGTGTGGAGACACCTGATTACCTGCAACTGGGGCGATTGATGGAAATTAAAAGGGGATGACCATTGCCTTGGTTTTCAAATAAATTTTACTTTTGGGCTAGTGGTTTGTGGCAGTTTTTGGGACCATTCGATGCACAATTTGATCTTAAGATAATTGTGGCTTTTTTTTTTTCCAATCTCTTGAAGTTAGACTTAAGAGGTTTTACTGTGTTTCAGCTGTCACAGTGTTAGTAAACATAAGTGCGCTTGAAAGTGACAACAGTTCCAGTAGACATGCGATAATTCAGTCTGGTAATTCCTACTTTCGGTTAATTCAAATAAATTTCAAAATTTTGGTTGGCTGGCTATAGCTTCATTGCATTTTAAAGAAGCTTAATTCGTACCGTGATTTCTCTGAAATTCGGTTAATTGAAACTTTCTCTCTTGCTTCTGCTCTCCTGGCTCATGAAAGAGCGGCAACCGAGGTCCAGTACGTCAGATTTCTGGCACTGCGTGAGCTGAAGATTTGGCCCCCTCCAACCGCGTGTCCCATACTGGCGCATGTAGGGGGGGCTGTGCCAATCGGAGTTGCCCTGTCGGTGCATAGTTTTGTTTTTTTGAGCTTAGCTACAAGCATGCAACGATTGCAGCTGTCGGTCGCGCTTCAGTGAGCCAAGCCCAGCTGCGTGCCAGTTTGGACGCTGACTAGCATGTCGCAGTTTTTTTTTGTTTGTTTCTTTTTAGAAGGCGTAGCGCTGTTTGGGCACAGATGTTCATTCCCCTTGCTTCCATCTGCGTGGTGCGTTCATAATGCGCGCTCATCGCGAGCTGCTCGCTTTGTGGTGAAGCCTCCTTCCATGTGCACCGCCGCTTTGAAGAGGCTCCACTGCCATTGCATCATCGTCGTGAAAGAGGCCGTGGAAGGCCTTACTACTTTCTGCTTTGGTGCTCCCACAGTGGGCATGCGATGCACCATGACAATATTGCGAACAATCGTCATTGCCTTGCAGTTTTCTGTCAATGCTATGACAGTTTATGACATAAATGAGAAGACAAGCATTGCCTGTTTTTTTATCAGTTAAATATCCTGCAATGCGAAACTGTTTCTGAAAGTTTTTTTTTTTTTTGTAGCCATTCAACTATTTGACCTTCGGACAAATGCGGAGCATTTTTCCTGTCACTTGAGTTCTTAATGTGGTTTTACTCTATTAAGAAACCAGCGCATTATTGATAACTTTTTTTCAACGCACTTGAGTAACCATATCACTGCATTCCGCCCATATTTCATGAGGTAATAAAGAATTTACCTACATTAGCGTAGAGAAATAGTCCAAAAATACTATTTGTCTATATAGATATTCGCAAAGCAAATTGCATTCAGTTTTTGATCATATTAAGGTACACTTCTGATAATAAACTTGTAATATTTCAAACAAAAATCTCTTGTCCACTTAAAAGATGAATTAATGAGAATCTATTGTAAACTCTACACAAAGGAAATAGTGGGAAGCTTGTTTTGCTTGCATTAAGTACTTTTGCGACTTACGGTTGAGTAAACTAGAAATGTATGTGTACTAATGCAGACCATGTTGTTGATGTATTGCTGTAATGTGTGGGGCATGTGCTCTGGACAGCGGAGAAGGAAAGGTGTATAGAGTGAAACCTGTGCAAATAAACATTAGTTGGTTATTCTAGCCTCATGTTAATTGGAATGGTTTATCCCAGGTGCATTATGCTTGGTGGGAAATGATTGGGCATGTTTTGGAGCATATGCTGCTTTTTTTTTCTTTCTGTTCATCCCAGGTTCACTTTTCAGTATTACCGTATTTACTCGCATAATGATCGCACTCGCGTAATGATCGCACCCACAAATTTTGTTGGCAAAATTCAGTTTTTTTTATTCCCCGCGTAATGATCGCACCCCGAACTTGCCGCGGCAATTTGTCGACGATGTCGAGTCTAGCCGACGATGATCGTACTTGCTTGTCTGTCTGACAGATGGCACGTGCAGATTACCATCTTGCTTTGTCAGCATTGCAGCGGCAGCCGCCTGTTGGTTGACCTGCGGTCACACGGGCAGTCTAAATGCGGTTATGCTTAACCGCGGATACCAAACTTAAAGAGACTATGAAACAAATTAATTGAGATTACGTAAAGATAGGCAATCCATCACTCGTCACCCCAGCGAAAGAATTTTCGAGCTAGCGTGAATAACAACGAAGTTATAGACGATTAAAAATCACGCTCCTCCTCTCCCCCCTCAACTCATACGCGCGGAGCACCAAGAAAAAATAAAGAAAACAGCTCCGGGACTGGGCTCCGCCCATGAATACGTCATTCGCTGACGTTCGGTTTACGGCTTCCGGTTGTCGCACTCCCGAGGAGCAGCGTGCGTCGGCAGCGTCTCTCCGGTCTCGGCGCTTTCTTTGCTCCCGAACTCCCGGCAGAAAGAGGCGGCAGAGGTAAATTGGAAACATATGCGTGAAGGCAATGCCCTGGCCCGCGCTTGCCCGAGGGGGTCGCGCGGCGCCTCGAGCAGACGATTTTCACCGCTACCGGAAGTGTGCCCGTGACGTCGTAGCTGCCGCGGCTCGAGCGAATGACAGCGTGTGGTGGCCTACCGACGTCATGGGACTAGTGACGTCTGTTTTCCCGGTTTTGGTTTCAAAATCGCTCCCTACGAAGACACCAATCGGCCCGCGAACTTTAAAAAACGCGATTTTTAAAAAGCCATAATAAATTGCCGGCTCAGTTCCGAAGACTCATACTTGGTGTCAGTGCTTCTGAGCATAACTTCTAACATTTACAAGCGTCTTTTAATTCTTTTCATGGTCCCTTTAACTACGGTTATCTCGAATCACGGTTCACCGTTGTCGCAAGTCTCTCCACCGTTCTGGGTTGCGGTGCAACGAACGAAGTGACGCGGTGATCCGGCTAAACTTTATTGTTCTCGTAAATAATAAGCCCTGGGATACGGGAACATCAAAAATGAATCCTCCTTGAGGATTGCGGGCCTGTACAGAGTTGCTGGTAGGAGTGATAACTGCGATACAAGCTAGTTTTAAGTTCGCAGCCGCGTACCAGCTGCCGCCGTTGCAGCGCGAGTGACCCCATCTGCTTGGCCAGCTCCACTGCGAAGGCGTCGCTGAAATCGATCGTATATATTTCTTTTAATATGAAACAATGAGGTTGTGAGTAAGGCGGCACCGTAAGTAGAACATTCATTATAGCGTTGGTCAATTCAAAACCGCTGTCCACTGTGGCTTCGATATGAAACAAGTTAGGCCTAGCGACGAGTAGGGAGTACAGAGCGCCGTCGTCCGCCGCGCTCGCGGGCGGCACCATTGCGGTAAGCGCGCGGAATCCAGTGCTCCGAGCGTTGCGAACGTGTCACCTAAGTACATCAACGATGCGGCAGGGACCGGACATTTTTCGGCGTAACGGCGGTAAAATGCATAGCTTGAGCGCCGCGGGACGTTGCTGTTGTACGCTGTTGCCACGCTATCGGACGAGATCGAAGGCCGCATAAAAGCGCCGTCGCGCAGCACTGTTCACACTGCCTATTTTGATGTGTTGCTCTTGGAACGTGATTTAGTGCGAAGAAAGTACTACGTTCTCGAAGTGGGCCAGCTATTGCGCTTTTTGCACTCTACCTTCTCGGTTAACGATGTAAGCCAAGATCGGTTCGCGATAACAGGGTTTAGCGGCGTAACCGCAGGTAGCGCGCCCGTGTGATAAGGGTTGTCTGCCTGTGACTTGTTTGCGTTTTCGGTGCTCAAAAATTTTTTGTAAAAAACTTACCCCGCGTAATGATCGCACCCCTAAATTTGCGTCAATTTTTTGAAAAAAAAAAGTGCGATCATTATGCGAGTAAATACGGTAGATGTTCAACATGATTTCAAAATACCAGTTTTCTTGCCTTTCTGGGCACTGTTTGTTCAGAATTAGAATGGAGTTAGAATGGAGTTGAATTTAACTGCACTGTTCGCTAGGCCATTAAAAAAATATTAGTACAAACTTGTTCTGCGGTTTTCTTTCTTTGTGGCAGGTGGCAGAGGCAGACCCGAGTAAGGTGTTTCAGCAAGTCTGGTGTCAAGGGGGAAGTTGTCTACATTGCTCCTTGTGGCAAAAAACTTAAGAACTACCCCGAAGTGCTCAGGGTAAGTGACCCAGCATGCCTTTTGTAGTCAGAATTGTTTGTTGGCATTGGCAGTTTATTGTTGTCCTCTTTGTTGTCTGCCTCAAAGAAAGGCTAAAAGGGGCAGAGGGCAGGCAAAAATGCATTTCAAGTTCTTTTGCTTGCATATGTTGGTGAATGTAGAGGGATACAAATATTTAACTAGATTGTGAACCATATTTGCTGTTCAGTGTATTCTGAGGAATATTTGGAAATCACTGGTTTTCCTGCTAACCTGAATGCGTAGTAAAATGTTGTGCCATATCTGAACAGCATTCATTGGCTTGGCGTACACATCCTTGTGCTTGTCGTATAAATGAACTTGCAGTTTAACTGTGGAGTTTATGGCTAGCATGTGGCAAAAGTGCACTGCGTGCTACTGAGAGGCCTTGCATGAAAGAAATGTGTCAGTGAGAATTGAGGGCTGCTGCTGCCCCGTGCTTGTGAATGGGAAAATTTAGTGCAGCACTGCATAGCACATTCTCTTGTTGTGCCAGGTACTGTCGATAACAGTTTGTGAGCCCACTGGCAGGGAAAGCAAATTGGTACCAGTGTTTTCATGGCTTCGTTTTGTGAAAAAGCATATTTCATTTTCTTTTAAACTATCCGTATTCTTTTGAGCTATTCAGAAATATGAAATTTTTGCAACCATGCTCATATTAATTAGCTTTGCAGCCAAAATTTTTATCTAAGTTCACCTGTAGTGAGTAGCTTTCAATTTTTGTAATTGTTGGTGGTGCATTGTTTTTTTTTTTTTAACCTCCCCTTCCTTTGCCTTCTTGTGCAGTACTTACAGAAGAATAGCATCACTGACATTGGAAGGGAGAACTTCAGCTTCAGCTCCAGGATGATTGTGGGAACCTTCATTGAGTCCGTGAATGGTGGAGAAGGCACCGATGTAAGTCTGGGTGCTTGCTGTGCAGTTGAGATTGACACATTATTTGACTTTTACCAAAACTTGTTAGTTGCAAATAGTGCCGGATTCTGCGAGCGGTGATGATTGAGGAATCACCCGTGCTGGGCCCTTGGGGCCAGGAGTGCACTGAAGATTCAACGGGAGGCTCTGATTGTTCTAAATACAATAGCAAGGACCTGTCACTGCAGTTGGAGTGGCTGGGGTGTTCCACCACAAAGCACTAGGTCATGGGTCTGGTCTGTGGCAGTTAGGTTTTCATGGAGGAACAAAATGCAAAAAGGGCTGGTGGACGAGATTTTTGTGCACGTTAAGGAACCTGACAGGTCTCTCTTCGGTACGTGGAAACACTGCAACAAGGCACGTGGAACCAAGGTGGTGAGGCATGCTTAGGATAGCTGGCTGACTTTCAGCAGCACCTCTGACTCGTCAACATGGTCATCACTTGGAGAAGAAATGCAATGTGAAATAATTAGATGTTAGGCGGCTGATTAATCCATCCGACAGACATGCAGGGATGTGCGAATCTCATCTTCGTTTTACAAAGTTTTTGTGAGCATTCGCTGCCAAGGCATCTGTGCTGTTTTGTGTGCGCTGCAAGGTCAGGCCTGGAACAGACCTCATCTTTTAATTCTGTCACGGTGCTGTTGAGATTACGCAGGTTCACAAGTAGACACTGGGTGGTGTGTCAGTGCTTCCTGTCGTTCTGTTCGCAGAGGCCTTTAATTGCGCCATTGTGAAAGGCCTTGTACAGTTCTGATCGAGCCTCGATAACCCAAACTCTAAAAGGAATCAAAGTGTGTCTGCATTATGTGAAGTTTGAACCAGCTGAGCTCCTCTTAATGCACCTGATGTTGATTCTGTGACCATAGCCTTAACCCAAATAAACCAAAAGTTTAAATTAAGCAAGTTCAAATACCAATTCTTTCAAAATGTTAGGTACAGTCATCAGCCTAAACCTGTTACTTACGCAAATTCCGGTCTGGATATTGTTGTTTCACTTGCGGCAAGAGTGAGCTGAGGTGCACTACACTAGCCTGATATGAGAGCTGCCGGTGATACTACTTGGATCTGAGCCAGCAGGTGTGTTGGTCTGCAGGGTTTGACTTGCCACTGTGTGCAGGACTGCCGTGTGCTGAGCGAAGAGGAGATGGCCCTGCGTCTGCGCCTACTGTGTGGGGTGCCTGCAGTGCCATCCCTGATGCCACTGCCTGCCTCCTCAGCAGCGACCAGCGGTGCTTCGCCACTGCTGGGCCTGCCCGGCCTGGCGGGTGCGCATCCACTGTCGACCCTGGCTGCCGGGGGTTCTCGGAGGGGACGGCCCCGCAGCCGCCCTTCCCCGGACCCACAGGAGCGCGCCCTGCAGGAGGCTGCGGCCCTGCTCCATCACAGGCACTTCGAGCAGCAGCATGGTGGGTGGAGAGTGTTGCCTTTTGACATCTACGGTGATGAGTGAAAGCAGGCGGAAGGGTGTAGGGTGGTTTGGGCTGGGGCTCTCCTCTGGGGGTTGGTGCCGAAGTATGAAGCCCGAAATAACTTGGGGCTCTTTCTAGCGTAATTATCAGGCCTTGAGAAACCTGCCATTTCCTAGTGAAGAAAATCTTGTCAAATTTATGTGGTTACATAAATCTGTTCTTGCAGTCACAATGTGTGTACAAAGGCCAGTATTGCAATGGAATAATTTACTGCATTAGCAGCATACTGTATATACTTGCATAAGGGCTGCCCTCGTGTAAGAACCACACCTCCCTACTTGGCACAGCCGGTAATTTAGAAAAAAAAAGAAAAGAATGTCAGCCAAGAGAATTGTCATGTGCACATAATTTTTGCCTGCTTGGTGCATCCCCCTGGAAGCTAATAGACTCTGATAATTGTCTGCGACACTCGGCGCGACCATAGACACGTCGTTCCACGCTCACCGGACTCCGCCTGGAACTGCGAAAACATGGTGCCTCAGTGTTGTCGACTCGACCTGTGCACTCTGCATTCACACCTGAAAGGACAAAATGTTAGGTTGTGCAAAAGCCAGAATGGTGTGCACCTACACTAGAAGTGTGTTTCCGTGCGGCAACACGCCACCTGCCTGACTCGGTGAATGGCGAAATACGCACCATTGTAGCGTTCTGTGTGCGCGGTGTCACTAGGCGTGGCATGCTTTGCATCAGAGTTGCTGTGAAGGTTATTTGAATCCAGCCACATTTTATCATAAAAGGTGTAACCTTGTTGCCAGCGTACCGTCGCACAATAACCTCACATTAAAAATTAAATATAATTTATTGTTGCTTTGAAGCCCTTGGCAGCAGAGCATGCTGAAAAGCAAGCCAGGCAATGGTACCACCGCACACTAACGACCGTGGGTCACACATGTGGAGTGCCACTCTGAACCATCAGCCAAGCTGTCATTACCGGCAGCTGAGCGCTGTATCTTCGGAGGATCTTGATAGCTTAGAATCACATGGCGTTTGCAAGTGAGTGATCTAGCAACCTGTTCTGCTGCATGCAGTTAACTTGCACTGGTTGTTGGGGCACGCATTGCATCATCCATACTTTCATTGCATTATGCATTTGAAGGATTTGCCAGGGCTGCGCTGATTTTTCATAAAAATGTGTGTCACCACATAAAAGGGGCATATAAAATCAGGGCGCTGCTGTAATTGGAAAGAATGGAAAAAATTTACAACAAGATGCCAGTTCCATGAAAACCTGCACCCCGTCGAGCCACAAAAAAAAAAAAAGTGTGACCCTTGCATGAGTGTATACAATAGTCCTCTTGAGATTAAAAAATTGTGGCCTGTGTAAAGCCCCCCCCCCCCCCCTTCCCGCCAGTGTCTCTAGAGAGCAGATTGGTGCACCTTTCAGGCATTTCCAGGCCTGGAAGGTGCCTCCTCCGGAAGCATGCATCTCCCATTTTCAAACAGTTTCTTCTGTTTGTTTTTGGACTGCCATAGGTTTCGCAGTACGCAGTGGCATTAATTGTTGTCCCTAGAGTCATGAAGTAAACGAGCAAAATGGTGCATCTGTCCTAGTTAAGGGGGGACAAGGGTCTTAAAACAGACCTTTTTATTTGTGGCTAGAATGTCATGAAATTTTGCACACAGATGCGTTTTTCTCTTCTGATTTCAAAAATGTAGTCATAATTGAGCTTGTGGTCTTAGATAAAAAGTTATCTTAAATTCTAGAGTGTAATTAGATAATTTCTTACGCAGCTTTAATGAACTTTCCCAATGCATTTTGTTGCTTTTAATTACATGATTTGATAGCCAGCAAATTCCCATACCCGATGACATTCTTACATTTTTTGTTTAGGCCACGTATATATAAATAGCAATTTACAATTAGCTTAACGAGTTGCCGTGTAATATAGTGCGACCTCTTACTCTCGACATAGTATGTCAGGATGACATGCCTTTAGAGAAAAACGAAGAATGTCATCGGGTATGGAAACTCTCTGGCTATCAATTCATGTAAATAAAAGCAACAAATTGCAGTGAGAAAGTTCATTAAAGCTGCGTAGGAAATTACCTAATTACATTCCGGACTTCGTAAGATCTAAGACCACCAGCTCAATTATGATTGCATATTTGGAATCAGAAGAGAAAAATGCATCTGTGTGCAAAATTTTATGAGATTCTAGCCATAAATAAAAAAGTTAGTTTTAAGACCCTCGTCCCCCCTTAACTGTCGCCATCAGTTTGCTGTTTTAGATGGAAGTGTAGAATCTGTGTAGTTTCAAGGATTGTGTATGGAGCTGTTGGAGTGATTGCTGTTAGCATTCAGGTGTGTGGTGAAAAGCCAGGTTTGTCCCTGGTCACTATAGTCCAGAAAATGGTCTCCTTCCTGTGCATATAGTGCGCAAGGAAGTTCAGCGTGTAACCCGTCCCTTTTTGTTTTCAGCTTGTCATTTGGCATCTTGAGCACCCTTTAGCTGAAACTTCATGAATCATAGTCCTTGACACTTCGGGAACAAGCTCGTGCAATCCCCTTGTCGTCGCACGCCTGTACGAAAGGTTTTCATCATTAGTGCCTTTGAAAAAATGGCCTCCCGCTCCTTTTTTCATCATGAACATTCCTGCTAAGAACTCACGGTACCACTTTGCCATGCTCCATCGATTTATAACACCAGCATAAACAGTATAATTCTGTTTATGAATATCCACTGGTGGTGTGCCTCTTGTGTGCAGAAAGTGTATGTCGGATTGCCTCTCACATTTGGTGGGAGTCTGGATCGGCGCTGACATTTCTAAAGCATGCTACGTGGCAAGCCAGTGGCAGAGCACCGAAAACTGCAGGGCAAAGGGACGCTCTAGGTTCAGCGTCTTTGGCAGTGCTGGCACCTCTTGTCTAGCTTTGTGACTAAACGGCTGACACGCAGTGTATTCTTACTTTCTGGACACGCCTTGTGAGAGCCCATGCTTTTGCACTTGTTGCAGTGTTGAGGAAATTAAAGAATGAAAAAAAAAAGCCGCAACTTCTCATTGTTGCACTACTGCTTATTCCCCCCTTCTTTGTATTCCCCCCTTCTTTGTTTCTTAGTTGAAGAAGCAAGGCGGCAGCAGGAGCACGAGAAGTTGCTGAAGCAGCAAGAGCGCCTGGAACGCCTGGAACAGCAGCGCATCGAAAAGGAATTGCGCACTCAGCAAATGATTGAGGTTCCTTTCTTTGTTTTTTTTTTTTCTCTTCCATGAGCTATTTTATTACGTTCTAGTCATTATGCCCCCTCTTTTCCGCTCCAGAGCTTGCTACAGAGAAATGCAGTCTCACCTTCCCTCGCTTGTCTTTGTGAAATGATCAACTTTGGAGCATGACTTGCAGTGCAGGATGTAACTCTGATATTGATGTATCATTTTAGGTGTATGTGCAAATTCGTCAGCTATCCCCCCCACTGGCAGATGGATGCATGCCGTCTGTTCAAAATGTTGACGTCGTGACAGGCACTGTTGTTTGATAGCTTGTGAAAAGTGTCTCTCTCTCTCTCAAGCCTATTGCTCGCTTCATCTTAAGCTGCCTGGGGACATTCTCGTTGCTAACTTTCTATTCTGTGACCTTCTATTGCCTTTTTACTTTGTCCGGTCGTTTACGGCAGTTGCTTGGGGTGAGCATTGTTTTCTACCCTCCCTCTGCCTTGCTCAGTGGGCATGTCTCTGTTGAGAGGGGCGAGGGGTTGGCGTTGACTTTGTTGGTGCATTGTAAACCGTATTGCTGGGAGAGGAGGGAAATGGTGGACTGTTCATGTTGCATGCTTACGTCTCCCTGCATCAGATCCGCCGCAAAAGGAAGGAAGATTTAGAGAAGCAGCGCCAAGACGACGCTGTTCGCAAAGCCCAGGTACTGTCCGGGGGACGACGCACTTTTGCATGTCCTGATCTTGGCTCGGTGCCCCTGTAACATACTGCCCCAAGTATCAGCTTGAAACCATTGAAGAGATAGATACTTGCCATGCCAGGTCCTGTTGAGCATGTTGACACACACCACACCACAAAGGACATATGGAGGTCAGCACTACCTGAAAATTAAGTTTTTAATGCAGTCAATTAGCCTTACAACAGTACGCTTAGCTGTAACTGACAAGTGAAGAAGGCATAGAATATTTGTTGGCTGGTGTGAAAAATTTCACTGAAAGGTATTCTCCGATACTTGCCTCGTGAAATGTGTCGGGCATCGTCGGAATGAGTCCTTTTCAGAGAATATGAATGAAAGCTAGAATATTAGTTGTGTGCTGGCCTAGATACCTCGGAATGGGGTTTTAAACACCTTGGAAGTCTGGGGCAGCATTAATGCAACCACCCAAGAAATTCTCCTTTCTCAGAAAGCAGTGAATCCAGTTACAGGATGCTGTGGCTGCTCAGCTAGGACATTTACAGATATAATGTCGCTATATCAACCATTCCTTTTGGTAACACTTCAGAGTGATAGCAGGCTCCTACCGTGTTTTGTTGTCACGCCAGGCTTTCTGAAAGTTTAGTATGGCAGTGCAGCATATAAAAATTGATAATGTCGAAACTGCTTAAGAAATTATATCAGTTAAATTTTTTATTTAAGCCTTCAGTGAACTTCCCAACAAAATTGCCAAATTTTATTGCTCTACACCAACAACTAAGGAATTCATCTCAGATCCACACGTCCCCCCTTAATGCGTCAAAGACTCTGCTTTGCTCGATTGTGGCTAGCACCTCTGAAGTGCTGCCTCTCAAAATAACATCGACAAATCCTTTGCTTCCGTATTTTAGCATGCCAGTTGCGTCTTTTTTTTTTTTTTTTCTGATGGGGTTGGGGCTTTGGTATGCTTAGTCTGAACAAGATGAGAATTTATAATTGTAATATTTCTTTTGAAAGTCTCCCGAGGGCTCATACTCCTGCCGCGTGCAGTATTGATGCGAATGAGGTTAATTAGTTTTCTTCTCATCCTACTGATGCGCATAACAGCTATAGCATCCAGGAAAGAGAATGTTGGGGTTAATAATTCTGCAAAAATTGCTCAAACCCACGATTTTTCGCAGAAGCGTGGCAAACTAAGGGGCCTTAGGCACTGTTGCCGATTAATTTATGATAACTGTTACTGTGCAGCAGCATCCGCAGGTGTGAACCCCAAATCTAGATGGCTAGCTTGTGAGCGCGAGGACAGCACACTTACAGAGACTACCGCCTTGTTCTCGTTTCTTTTTTGCTGCGTAGCCACAGGAATAGCTGTCAGAGCATAGTGTCTGCTACTTGAGGCATTTCCAAAGTGACAGCACTAAGCATGTGGCTCCACTGATACTTGGGACAGTATGGTGTCTGTGTGCCACACGCTTTTGGCCACTGAGAGCTTGTCGTTGCTGGTGTCGTGTCTGCATGCGTCTGGGTGTGCACGAAGAAGGAGGCTCTGTTGGAGGGCTTCATTGTGGCTTGCTTGTAGCTTGGTTTATTCGCATGCATTGAGAAGGCAACGAACCGAGCGGCACCATAAATAGTGTTTCCTTTGGGGCTGCTTGCTCCTTATTGTGCATAAATATGGCTCCAGTCTTTCACATCACTCATGTTGGCCTTGGACGCTGGCAATACGAAACTAGTTCATTCTTGTACTGCTGTTACTGCGTCTTGCTTTGTAGCTGTTGCATTCACTGGGCATTTGTTTATTTTTGCTCAGCAAGTGTGTGTTTTATCTTGAGCTGGGCTGTTTGCTGTAGGATAGATTTTTGTGCCTGCCTTCGCTGCTTTGTCCTCGCTTTTTTTTTTTCTCATTCACTCTTCCTTCACCTGCTAAGAGATGGTAGCTTTAACTAGCTTAACTACTATTTTGCTTTGCAATCTTTTCTGAAGTTGTGATTTTATGTGCGGGAGCTGCTTGGGGTCATGACAGTTCAGATACGATCAGAGTGAGAGTGAATGGGAGTCTGCGGTCACCTGTGAGTTTCCTGTGACTTGGCTCTTGTGACATAGGAGTTGAGAAGACACGTGCGTTGTTGAGAATGTGTTGGGTTTCTGATTTATCATGCATATTACAGACATTCTTACACTTTTTCTTTTTTGGTGTCTCGGCGTCTGGCTTCGGCAGCACTTCTATGAAAACTGCTCCTCAAAAATTGTCAGATATATTTGTTTCTCATTTGGCCTATGCCTGCTATACTTTTTAATGGGCATGGTGTGAACCTATGCGGACCATTGTCCTAACAAATGACATTCAACATAGACTAGAGCTTAGCTGTTGCAGTTACTGTGGGTGTGTTATCTTCGAAGCAGTAGAATTGCACTACAGGAAGTTCCTTTCTTTTAGTTAGTGGGGATGCATTTCTTCATAACATGCCTTGTAGTAAAGTCTGGCCTCTTTATAACCAAGATAACCTCTATGAACATGAACATGAGGCAGTTTAAACTGTTGTAGTGTTTATTCTCCATTCCTGGAGCAGTCATTCATTCTTTTGAACACGTTGGCAAGGTATCATGACACCATTGCAGTTGTACTCCTGTCCACAGCAGTAGGCACCAAAAAAAGTTTTCATTTCGCCAATGAAGGGAAATATATTTTTAAACGAGAAGGCTGTTTATGCAACTGCAGCGACTCCTAGGCTTTCTACAGCCAGAGGAAGTGGGGATATTGCGACTAATTTCTTTTCGGCTGAGCACAACAGCCACTTCCTCTGCGTCAGTCAATCTTTGAATGATTCTGGGAGCAGTCCTTGTGGCGATTAAAATTAAAATATTGGCCCAGGTGACAGTTGCAAGCAGAAACATAGTCGCATCACCTGCACTAAAAAGTTGCTCAGGTGTGGTTTCAAAGGCTGCCCACTACTATCTTGTTCAGGTTTTTATCCTGGTAAGGTGAAATGCACTGTCACATATGAAGACAGATGGGCAGTTAGTGCTGTTGTTTGGCTTTAATTAATTAGGTCAAGTGCTCAACAACTTGAGATCTTTAAAGGAAAAGAACTTCTTACTCACTCTAAGCTTTGTGGCGTAACTTGGATATGAATGTGAAGCTACTTTCTGCAATCTGTGTAACCTTAAGCATAGTTGCACACCTACTATTATCTTTATGCACTTTTCAGCATCTCTATAATTTGAGAGTAACAAACAAATCTGTACTCTTGTCTGTTTTGTTTGCTAAACAAAAACAGAGCATCTGGAACTGGTGCACTGAATTGCATTTTGAGGTGAAGAGAACAAAAAACACCATGAGTTGGTCTTTTTAACTTCCTGTGCCAGTGAACTCATTATTGTACTCTAGGAAAATATTTGTACGACTGTGGCATCATGACAGGGTAACGGGGGCTTAGTCGTGGGGCCTTCCTGCTTCCTTGGTACCACTACCCGTTAGCTCGATTGCAGTGCTGACCGCCTTCCTTGTACTGCTTTTCTGCTCTTCTCCTTTCCTCTCCTCTCTTCCTTCCTCTACCTTTAGGAGAGGGAAATGAAGAGGCAGCAAGCTGTAATATTGAGAGAGCAGGTGAGCGCCTCCACTGCATCTTCATCTCTGTGTGGCATTGCTGCTGTCTTTGAACTTTGCCTCTTCTTTTTCTTGTTCTTCATGCGGGGCTTCAGTGGTCATTTTGTGGGCCGTTATTGAGTCAGTCCACTTCTGTGTGTGATCAGGAGAAATCTACTGTTGACTTAAGTGCTCTTTATGTATCATAAATCTGTTCCTAAAAAAACAAAAAAAAAACATTGCTAACATAGAAACCTATGCCTGATCATGATTTTTTATTTCCCCTCTTTACAGGAAATGCAAAAGCGTCGCGAGATGCTCCTTATGGTGGATTTGGTGAGTAGCCATGCCTGGCGTTCTGTTTTCCTTTCATAGTTTTTTTTTATTTGTTGTTGTTGTGAATCATTTGAAAGCTTTGTTGATAGAAGCTGGCCTTGTTTCCAGAAGTAAGTACTAGGTTTGCAGTGCCAGGTGTTGAACAAAACAAGAGTTATCCTCGGTCCACACAGTCTCATCTAACCTGTGAACGTTCCTGTCTGATGTGGCACAGTGGTGTTTGCACATAATTTTAACCTGATTACCATGCTTATCGTGCCTGTACATGTATGCTTTCTGTGGAGGAAACGAAGCAGAGCATGCTATCATTCCAACTCGTGGTGAAATCCTCATGAAATCTGGTTTGTAAGGTGCCACTATGTGCAGTAGGATCCCTGCACTGTGACTCTTATTTTCTACAGGTGTGGGTACTGTCGAAACAGATAGGCGCTTCAGTTTTCCCGTATTCATGCCAATATGTGTTGTCTTGCTAAATGTTTGTTTTATGTGCTTAACTATTTCGGAAAGGAAGAGAACAATGAGACAGTGTCAGTGTGCCAAGTTTATGTAGTTTAAAGTCCTTTGTAGCTTCACACGAACGTAAGCATTTAGATAAATGTACCTGCTTCTGAAAACATTTGCTATGATTTAGTTTTTCATGGGAATCACATTATTGTATTTGGGGAGTCATATAGACAGTGTATTGAACTTAAAGCATGATTGAGGACAGTTTCTCTTGTATTCTGCATATTGAGCTTGTTTCAAACCTCGTTTCAAAAGGGAAATCTATTGAAAACAGTCTCGAAGCTATGTTATGTTACCAGGTGAGAAATAGGCTTTAAATAGGCTGGCGTGTCACGGGAAACGTTCAGTGTATAAATTTTAAATGGCTCTTTCTTCACTTATTTCTTATGGTTGTTGTGTTTTTCTTCTTCAGGAAAGGGAAAGGAGAAGACAGCACATGCTGCTCGTTCGTGCCCTGGAAAACCGCAAGAAGATGGAGGTACAGTAGAACCCCGTTCATACGTTTTTCACCGGACCGGGAAAAAAAAACGTAACAGCCAGGAAAACGCAACAGTGAGGAAAGCACCGAAAATTAATGAAAACAGTGCAGCTTTGACTAGAAACAATTTATTTCCGCAAATTGACCCTAGGACTTTAAAAAATCGAGAATGGTGGATTGCAGTTTCTTTCGCTCGCTGGAAAGAACAACGCGTTTCTCGATAGCAAAGGCCGCATTGCTGTCAGCGTCGCTTTGCGGTGCGGCCACACCGCACGCACGCAGCAGTGCTGTGCAGTTCACGCGCTCACTGCAGTCCACGCTGAAGCGACGTTGTGCACAGCGTCAAGCACTGAAAGCACTGAAATGTTCGTAGGCTGCCCGCCGCGCTGCTCCGCGTAAGCCGCCCTGGCTGCCTGTCGACTGCGTTTAGTACGTCCAGCTTTTCCTCAAGGGAAAGCCCTTTCGGCTTACTCAACGCTATCACGCCATCAAAGCACAATAAAGATGTTGTTGCGACTGAGAAGGATGAAAAGGAAATTGCACGGGCCCTGCCGACTGGCTCCAGCGGAGCCACCACCGCTGTCACTTGCAGATAAAGGAGAGTTAAAAGATAAAAAGAAAGAGTGAAAGAAAAGACGCCACCTCCCACGATAAAGATCACGGCGTTCGGCGCGCGAGGCAGATAGCCATCTAGTGGCGGCCTCTCCAACTCATGTGCGGCTTCTTGCAGCCAGTTCCGTAGCCAAGCCTGGCCAAGACTGGTCAAAAATCAAAATGCCGGTTGGCGCGCATTGCCCCGTTGGGTTCGGGGAGCCCGGTTGCGACGTATCATGCGGGATCGTTTCCTCGGCTACGACGTAACAGCGGGGTTCCCAATACATTGGATCCTATGGAAGCTATGCCGGGACCCGAAGAAAACGACGTAACAGCCGGGAAAACGCAGCAGTGAGGAACGTAACAGCGGGGTTCTACTGTAACTTGATTCCTGCTTGTTTTATGGTGAAACAAGGGAAATGGATTTTGGATGTATCATCGCCTGAAGGATTGCCCTGTTTAGCCTGCTTTCTCATATGAGACTTTCTTTTTCTTTTGGCAGGATCAAAAGAAAGTGGAGCTGCAGATCTTGAAGGAGGTCAGGAGACCCGTGGAAGACATGATTCTGAAGGACGCTCTTGTAAGCTTGCACATTTTATTTTTTTCCGGGATTCAGTGTTGCTGAAGGGCTCATTGTTTGCAGATTGTCAAAACAAACTTTTGGGCATTTTTTCATGCTGATTAGTATTTGACCTTTTTATTAAATTGATGGCATTTAGGTTACCTTGCAAAAACACTCGGTTTTTCTGTAGAGAAATTCCCTGATTGGTCGAAAGGGTCGAGACATCATCAGCATCACCAAATTTGAAAATCTTAAGACCAGAATGTTCCAGTACCTTCCATTGGATTATCATATGGGATTGTACTAACCTGACCCACTCTGTTACTTTAATACACCCACTAATCCCAACTAATCCACTAATCCAGACTAATCCACTAATCCAGACTAATCCACCTTAAAGGGGCTGCGAAACACTGCTTGGGGGGATACCGGCTATACTTCAGGTGGGTTCTTTATGTCACACAGATGCTGACTTAAAAAAGAATTACAGGAATCGATGCACAGGAACGGGAGTTATTCAGTGAAGAAATCTGAAAATACAAGCAAACAAAACGCTGCCCTCAACTCGATTTTGGCGGGGCTTCCCACTCCTATTTCGCTCTCCCAATGACGGCACCTGGCGCAACCAATCAAAACAGCCAGCCAGAGCACGTTGCGGAAGTTTGCACTCCATGGTTGCCTGCTCTCTGTAACTCGTTCTTGCTGAGACTGGCAGCGTCGTTTCCATGCCAGAGCGCCCCTGGTGGTGTATTTTTATTTTACTTGCTTTGCAGGGCTTTTATCTAAGACAAACAAGTTTTTTTTGTTGATCTAATATAAAACGCAGACAGGTGACAAAATGTGTCTCTATTTATTCGCACAATTTGCAGTATATTTACTGTTTGTCCGATCATCAAGCTCGCGCCAGGTGATGTCATATCCGCTGCTAAAAACCCGCCACTGGGTGGCGGCACCATCAGAGCCATGAAGTTGTTTTTGGGAGGACATTAAAATATTAAAAAACGGAATGTACGCGGTATTACCGACGCTAATAGCACCATTATAACTCACTGTATGCAATCAACAGGCAAAACAGTTAACTAAGATTGTGTTTCTGGGCCCCTTTAAGGGGAGACACTGGTCTTCAGTCAAATTTCTAAAATTTTTAGCTTATACCAATAAAATTTTCTTGTCTAGTGCATTTTGTCATCTTAAAAACAAATATGCAGTAGAACCGTCTCTATTCCTTGTGGATGTAAGGCTTTAATTATTTTATGACTAATTACTGTGTCCAAGTGTTTTGCAACTTCCACATCAGAGACTGGCAAAAATTTGATGTCAGTATGTTGTGCAGTAACCATAGATTGCAACCATAGAATCACCTTAATTGTAACAGCACATTTTATAATGTGAAAAATAGACCAAAATTTTTCTTCAGTCAAAGTGCTAAATTAATTAAACTAAAATTAAACCTTATGTTTTTTTTCATCTTGTTGCATAGGAGAATGTATCAGCTTTCATGAGCACAAAAATTGTTGAAATCTGGCCAATACATCACGAGGTACTGTCACATGTCATGGTAAGAAAAAAAAAAAACTTGAGAAAACAAGGAATGAAGTTTCAAAACATGGTCTCGATTTATTTCTGGAAAATAAGGAACAAAATCAAGTCAATTGGTACTGTAACCCTCCATGCACATAATCGCTATTGTTTTCCTCTGCGCTGACGGGAAGCACAGATTTTTTGACTGAGGAGTGAGTTTACGCCACCTCTTCGTTCATTATAACTGAGTTGTGCAACCATGATTGTTCGGCAGTGCCGTAGCCCTGGTACATAATTTGACGGCAGCTCTGCCTCCGTTCATAGCAAGCGAGTGTTCCGTTATAACTGCGGCCATTATAAGTGTACTTGACTGTATTGGGAAAATGTAATGCAGTTGTGCCTGGTCTGACACTGAGAAAGGCCACTTTCATGCTTTAGTGCTGGTTGCGAAAGCAGCAATGTAGGGTGCGTTCGAACAACACCTAATGCGAAGGCTTAAGTTGCTAACGCAGAACTCTCAAGTTGCTGTGTTGGCCCTCTTTGAATGTCTGGTTATTTTGTGGCAAGCTCCCATGCTAATAGCATTGGAATTTTTCAGGTTTGGAGAGAAATGTCAAAGCTGGTTTGAGATTTGAGATTACTTGATGCAGTGAATGATTATGTTCAGTTGATTAAAGCTTTTGTTGTTCCATACGTATGGCTGATGGACAGCAAGGGTTTAAAAGTGTGTGCCCCCCCCCCTTTTTGTTATTTCTGCAGCCTTTGCCAACACTGAACAGGATACCTGGGCTCAAGGTCCCAGGTACTGCGTTTGCCAATCTTTTGATGGTCCGGGAGTTTCTTCACAACTTCGGTGAAACTCTCCATTTTGGTGAGTTGCTTTTGTACCGCTTAAATTTTGTCACGAGGCTATCGCGCATGACTGTAAATAACTAGTTGCTGTGCACGTTTCTGCTGGTACACTTGTTGATTGTGCAGTGCGTCTTGATTGGAAGCTCCAAATTTTGCCCTGCACATGTATAACGGGCTGCAAAAGCAGTGAAACCACCATTGTTATTTTCATGGTACTCGTAGACGGCCACTTGCCTGTCCAGCAGGAACCTGGTGGCAAAGCCATTCTCCAGCTCCTGTCATTGCTATGACAAAATGATGCTGACAGGACCTGCTTATAAGTTTTCTTCACAGCTCTCGGTTCTGTTTTCTTGCCTAGCAATTTGGCCTGAACCCCAATAAACCAAACCAAACCCTAAATCCAAGAAATGTGCGCAGTGGAATGTGATATTGAGGCTGGTAACTTGCTGCTTTGTAACCTAGAACTGCACTGAACATTCTGTATGGGCAAAAGTTGTATTAGTTGCAGTGTAACCCTCCCCTGACCGCTTTCTTTCGTTTTTTTTTTTTTCGTTCTCTTCCCAGATGTGGACAAGATTCCAAGCCTGAACAGCCTTCAGCTTGGTCTGATCAACCATGACTCAAAGTCTGAGCAGCAGCTGCTCACTGTTGTGCAGCACCTGCTCACATGTGCCATCCATGACCCTGGAACGCCGTCCTGCAAGGAGGTGCTGCCTCCCTCCCTCCCATCACTGTTGTTTTCTCTTGTTTATTTATTTGTTTTCCAAATGGTGCATGGTATTTGCAACCAAAATTAAGCGTAACTAGACTGACTCGGCACCATACAGAAAAAAATGGGCTCATAAATGTGTACTGCTTGGTTCGACAGTATGACATTATGCAGCCTGTTCTGTGGCCATGTGAACTGAGTACATTAAGTGACGCATCACTTGGAACTATACAGGGTGTCCCAGCTAAATGTAACCAAGCTTTTAAAAAAGACGAGGTGCCCTAGCCCAGTGAGACCAACTGAGGGTTGTTGCCAGTCGCGTGTCCTAGTCTGCAGTATTTCTTTATTATGCAAATGTGATTAATTAGCAGAGACTAATTAGCTTGACCGGTTGTTTGGGAGCGCTGAAACAGCTCCCCTATCACGTGGTTCTTTTTGTATTTCGCGGGCTTTCTTTTCAGGCAAATAAAAGCAGCTGTATCAGTGGTACTTGGCTGCAAGCACGGCAGACGGTTATTTTTCTAAGGGATCTACAACTCCTGCATTGACACTTTCTTCCTGAAGGCAATAATAAAAAAGTTAGCTAATTAGTCTTTGCTAATTAATCACGTTTGCTTAATAAAGCAAATACTGTAGACTAGGACACGTGACTGTCAACAACCCTCAGTTGGTCTCACTGGGCTAGGGAACATCCTCTTTTTTAAATGCTTGGTTACCTTTAGCTGGGACACCCTGTATATAACGTGATGGGTAATAAAACCCCTCCTCATGGTTAAAAAAAGGTCTAGTTGCCTCCACCGCACAAACATCATGTGGCAAATGTACACTTTTGGCATGCTTAGCCTGCTGGAAAGATAACACAAAGGTAAATGAGGGGAATGTAAATTGGCGTAACGAATGATGACACACCAGTCGGCATCTGAAAGTGGCATACAGGTGGGCTCAAATGGCTGGAAAATGCACGACTGTTAGTGGGCTGGCACCGAAGCTCAGAAAACAGAACTACATGGCGAGGCTATTTTTTTTTATTATTATTAAAAAGTTCGATTAAAAAGCATTGATTAAAAATTGCTTAGTGGCAGCTTTGGCCTTTACGCTTTGTTTCTTGCTATTTACAGGCTGTGACGGTCCTTGGGCAGCACGTGAAGGATGCTTCCATCACAAACGACAGTGTGACAGAGGCTCTGCACCTGTATTTCATGGCTCTTGACAAAGAATGCGCTGTAAGTTGAGAGAGTCAGCCACGCAAATCTTGGCAGTAGCTAAAGGATATTACTGCTGCCTCTTAGTGTAGGCTTACGAGGTGCCTAAAACAAGCCTCGGTACCTAATGTCGCTGGACTATTCTGCAAAGAGGACAGAGGTTTATTTCCTGTCACAGCTTTCCTCTGAGATTGCAAGGGTGGACCACACAGAAATGCTGTAATGCATTTTTACAAGGACAAGTTGCCAGTGTTCTTGGGTTCTCAATGCAAGCTTAAAGCCGAAGGGTATTGCACAGGTGTTGGCACAGTGCTACCAGTTTATGAAAGTGTAAACTTGTGAATGCAGCTTGTGTGGTATAGTTCTTGGCAGTACTGCGGACGTCCAAAGTCATGAAGCCCAAGTTTTGTTGTGTTTAGATATCGTACAGGAGCTGATATCCTCTTTGAAAAGCATCTACGTGCTCCCTACGAATGCCACTAGCTTTAGAATGCTTGTAGTTGTAATAATATTAGTCTGTAAGTGTTACAGGTACTCTTATGCAGCACCGCATTTGAGGCTACCCTACTCTGTCTTTAGCTTTAGTAATGCTTTAGCTTTTAATATATGTGTATGATTCCAATTTTTTTTTTCTTTTGATGCTACCCTGTCCACCCTGCCTGAAGCATTGCAAAAATTGGGTTTAACTTTTCTGTGGGTCCTGTGCACCTCACCTGTTTTTGCTCCAGCTTTAGACAAATTCACCCACATGACATTGTCTTAGTGACCTTTTCAGAGCATTAGCCTTGTAGCGACACCATGCCCCAATGTTTTTGTAAGCTTGGTGCTCATACAGATGTTTACATTTGCAGTGCTGTGGAAACATCCAGCTGTTATCACAGTGTGTAAATTGGCAGGGTTGTTTTTAAGTTGTAGTGCATTGAAGATAAGGCTCTGAAAGTTTTGCATGGCAGACATTCCTGCAAAGTTGTTTTTGGCTTGGGCTAGTCGGAGAATTATCTCAAATAGTGAGACAAACTGCATGTTTGTTTCTTTCAGATGTACCAGTGGGTGACTGAGAAGCCTTTCTTAGCCCTGAACCCAACACAGAAGTCTGAAATCATGGCCTTTCTGTGCAACGAGCTTCTATGCAGTCGAGTGGTAGTCCGGTGAGCATGGTCGACAGTTCTTCTTCGTTTTTGTTTTTTTTTGTGCCTAAGTGTCTGACGGGATTTCATGTTCTTTTGACATGCAGGCAAGTGGACAGTAGCATAGAAACTGTGAACACATTAAGGAAGGACAAGTGGCTTGCCGAAGGTGAACTGCGCAAGTAAGTGCACAGCAGCAGACCTGCTGTAAAATGCTTGCGGGATGTTTCTGCCTACTTCCTTTTTCTCGTGTTTTGTAGATGCTCCTGGATATTTTCTAGAGAGAAAGCTTCATAAAGAAAAGGCCAGATGGCTAGTCTTTTGAGCTTATTTGTCCTTGATATTGCATACAACTTGCAGCTCCCTTTTACATGTCTGCATGTTTTGAAGACGTGTCGATAATTCGAAGGAGGGGGTGCACTTGTTACAGTGTCCTATTGGATTAGGTGCCTGTATGGCACTGCTACAGTGTTTGCAAGTATAGTTGATTTTCGGTTGCAAATCCTTGGTGTTTAGGGATGAATGCTTCCATGTTTCTTGTTCTTTCAACAGGCTGAGGAGCACACAGCAAAGCAGGCAGCGAAAGGCCATCTTGAAACAGGAGCTGGAAAACAATGCTGCTGCAGCAAACACTGCCCAGAGCAGCAGCAGCAGCAGCAACAACAACAGTAATAACAACAACAACAATGGCGGCAGCAGCAGCAACACCAATGGGACCACCGCTGGTGAGCTGTGCCCTAACCACGCTGCTGCGAATGGCTCCTCCACGCCCACCACCAACAAGGATTCGGAGGAGAGCAGTGCCAAGGGCGAGACGGCCAGCGAGGCGGGTGACAAGGCGAGCAAGAGTGGTCGGGACGAAGAGGAGGACAACGAAGATGCTGCCAATGACAGCGGCAATGAGAGCGACGATCCGCAGGAGGCCGACAATGCCGAAGAGGAAGAGGTGCGGAGCACTTTGAAACGGGAATTGTGTGAACAGGAAGGGGCAGAGCAGCATGCCTTCCTCCGTTTCAAGGGATGCAGATTGATGCAATTTTAAGGGACCGGCAGCTGACAAAGATGTTTAATGAAATTATGATGGGAGTGAAAAGATTCGGCCTCATAAGACTCGAGTGCAGCAGTATCAAAGAAATGAGGATTTATAATTTTAATTTGGCACTGAAAATTGTTTAAAACAAACAAAAAAATCTGGTGTTTAAACCTTTCCATTAAAGGTGTATTTCACTACTTGACCACATTTCGATAAAATGTTACTGTTTTGTTGTTAGATGCATTGTTTATTTTTCTTTCACGAGTGTTCATTATGTTTTATTATATCTTACGCTCTTTCCAGTGCGTCTTTCGATGAAAAGCTACACACACTCGCTTCGAGTCGTTGATGACATGCTTCCAGCTTTTGTGACTGTGTGATGCCACAGTACTTTGCATTTTTTATTGGCCTGGCCAGGACTGAACCATGGTCCTTCCATGCCAGACAGGAAGCCACATTCCCATATTAAAAAAAGGGATAAAGAAAAGGCGGAAGTCAGAAATGAATGAATAAAAACACATTCACCACTGCAAACTGCTCTAGGAAAATGTTGCGTTACACAGGCGTGGTAACCGTCAGCGAGCTCTTTGGTACTCGCAGTTTGAGGGATGGCCTATTAGGTGCTCACCGTTAGCTAAATCTAAGGGTAATGCCCATTTGTAAGAAAAGTTGCTAAAATGCTGTAGAAAAATGTTTCGTTTATAGCTCTCTAACCAAATACAAATGAATTTTGCACACTTTGGAATGCATGAAATGCGCGTTCAGCTTGCGCCACATAATGAGCTGTATACAAAGCACTGCTAGTAGCCAGAGTATTGTAATGTTCGTTGTACTGTTCATAGCTGTTAAAAGTGATTGCATAATTTTAGCTGCATGCTTGAAGAAGCATTAGTTATGTTGTTTCTTTTTTTTGAGACATGCATGACCTCCAAGGGGAGTTTGTGCTCATGGCTCTTGGGATTCTATTCACAGGATAGCGAGTTGAGTCTTACAAATGAAGAGTTGGAGAAGAGGATTGAAAAACTGTCAAAGGTATGATTTTTTTTATTGCACTTAAGCATAGTGTGTCATTAAAGCATCAGAATTTTTGCATGTTGAAGTCTCTATAATGGGGTAAAATTATTGGAAAGTTTAACAGAAGGCAATTTTTGGAAGTAGCAGGGCCCAAAAAGAGTTTGAAAAACGTGCTTCTAAGTTTCCTACATTTTCATATCTTTTATCTGTAGTAGTCTTGCCTTAAAATCAGCCGTTGACTTCTCGTGTTTAAAAGTTTGCCAAGAAGAAATGATATCAATGCTTGAATGTTGACAGGGCTGTTTCTCTCCAGGTATTATAATCAAAAGTAGTGCTTTATTTTTGCCCACTGCTGCCTTCTAATTGCAAATTCTAAGCCTTAATAGCAAAGTGCTCTTCGTACATGTACTCATTAATATCTCCCCTTTTGGCCATTTTTTTTTATTTCTGCCTGTCTTTGACTTTACCTTTCATTTGTGCTTAGCAAAGTTCTAGCTTTTTCTAAAGGTGTCTTGTTATATGGAAGCTATGATATATCAGTCTGAGCATTGAAAGAAAAAGTGCTAGCCAGCAAGCAAGCGAATCTCGGTCACCATAGCAAGGCGTGACAAGTCTTCCAGCTTAGGTATAGAGGAGACTTGGTAGATTCTAGAATAACAAAAAATCAGATAGGCTGCACGCGGGAGTTTCGTTTTATCGCTTTTTATTTCCATTTGCCTCTGACTGCGATCTTTGCGATTGTATTGATTTGTTTGGCCAATGAGGGGTGTGAGTTGGGGAGGGTCCACATATACAGCATATATTGTGCGTTATGACCTTTGTAGTTTTTAAGACGTGTTTGCGAAACCTCCACATAATTTCCGCGCTCCCTCTTTGAAGCCTTAATTTAAGATGACAAAAAGTGCGTGAAGTAAGCAAGTAAATACGGCAGCCGGTCTGCTGCCCATCTCCTGCTCCTCTAAAGAAGAGTGGTGTGTGGTTGGCCTCACATATAGAACTCAATTTTTTGTTACCTCATCTTCGTCAAGAACGACACTTACGTCATGTTATAGTAGGCTTTTTAAGACTTCTAAAAAAGAAGAAAGGAAAATTCTAGAAGGTAGTTTAACCTAGCTTTGATCTCCCATGCAGCAACAGGCACAGTTCCAGAGCAAGGTGGCCAAGGCGAGCAGCAGCATTCGTGCAGTGATGCTGGGCCAGGACCGCTTTCGGCGGCGCTACTGGCTGCTGCCCGTGGCTGGGGGTGTCTTTGTGGAGGCCATGGAGTCCTGTGAGCAGGATGGCATGGGGGACTTTGTGGCCACCGATTACATGGCCGACGAGGATGACAGCAGTAGCGAGGACTCCTCTTCGGTTGCCAAGGAGGCCGCCTCTGCCAAAGGGAACGCCACAGTGAAGGAGGAAGGAAAGCAGGAAGACGGGGAGGAGAACGCGGAAGACGTCAAAACCCCCCTTGCAACTGTGAAGCAGGAGCCGGAGGCAGAGAAACAGCCGGAGGACGACGTTTCCAAGGCGGCCGCTTCGACAACCAACGAGGTCAAGAAAGAGTGTGATGGCGAGGCTGAAAAGGCAGGCCCTGCTGAAGGAAACGAGGATGAATTGGAGAAGGAGAAGAAGGCTGAGGGGACTCCTTCCTCTGATGAGAAAGGTTCCTCCTCTGCGAAGGGAGCACCAGTGGCAGCTGTACCGACATCGGCCGCCAACCTCTCAGCAGTGGCCATGTCGACATCATCGGCACCTGTGACGCCAGTGTCCAATGCTGCCAAAAGCCCTGCGCCCGAGCCGACCCTGGAGCAGAGCTGGATGATACACTCGCCCTTCTTTGCATCCATCATCGCAGGCAACATGCTGTTTAACAGTGGGACGTTTTCAGCTCCTGCTTCGTCTGCTTCCTCCCCAAGCCCATCACCACAGATGGCAACGCCGGGTGTGGTGGTAACCATGGGGAAAGATGGCGCATCTTCCCTTTTGGGAGGCTTCACTGCACCACTTTCATCTGACCAGTCGCACAAGAATGTGGCCCAGAAAAAGTCAAAGCCGTGGTTTAGCCTGCTGCCTAGAGTGCCATGTGACGATGAGTCTCTGGCACGGCTTCCTGGCTCAAAGGATGCGGACGATGACGACATGGAGGAAGAGGTGTCATCCACAGTTGGCTCCACTGTGGGCACGCGGATTGTGAGCGTGATAGAGACCGAAGACACCACCAACCAGTATGACAAGCCTCAGCCTGTGCCTCCAGGTGAGTAGCTCAAACGTGTCTGGTTTCCATCTTGAAAGAGGCATGTTGCAGTAATATGGTTCATGCTGTTTTGCTGAACACATTATCTACCAAATATAGTAGCCGACCAATTCTTCAGACTTCAATAATTCGAACTTGCGCAATATTTCGGACTTCATTGAGGCATTGTCACATACCTCATAGGAACTTGTACTATCGGTGACAAAAGTGGTATACTCCACATGGCGGGAGCCGGAGCAACGGGAAACGGCGGCATTTTGGCTAGCTAAAGCACGAAACATTGGAAAGGGCCAAGTGACATGCCTGCTGATAATAAAGGTCACGCACTGGCTGTCTCGATCCCAGATGCCACCTGTAGATGGCGTTGCAACACAATTTTCCATTGCTCTGGCTCCCGCCGCGTGGAATATACTACTGTTACCCCCGATAGTACATATTCATGACCGATGTTTCAGAGTCTGTGCAAAAATTTGATTTTTCAGACTAAAATGGATGCCAGCAGTAATACTGTGGAGATCATTTTTGGACTGAAAGTTAGTAACTTTTTTTTTTTCTTGCCTAATATAGATGTGAGCAGGAATCGCTGTCACAACATCGATTCTTTGCTGCCATGAAAGGCGCGCGCCGTCTTGGATTTAAATGGAGTCAGTTGGATGGACTGGCTTTGATAGGCTTGGCTATCTGTTCATCATTTGCTACTGAGATAGTGGGACTAATGGCACGCTCTTTCTTTCCATCGCAATCGCATTGAAAACGGGACAGCAGCAGCGTCCGCCGTGGCTTAGGCGACGCCACGCGCAGAGCATGCCATATTGGTGGGGGGGGAAGAGAGGTGCCTTCGGAGGCGCTTAGGACGGGCTTATGACGAGCCTGGCTTGTCCAAGTCCACCAGGGGGTTATAATTGTCTGCTAAGGTGGTGACACCTTCAATGTAGAAACTGACTGTTCTGGTGTATTTGAGTTTAGTTTTGTCACATATGAAAGAAAGCCTCGCCGTGGTGGCTCAATTGTTAGGGTACTCGACTGCTGAGCCCGAGGATGCAAGTTTGATCCCAACCGCAGTAGCCGCGTTTCGATGGAGGCAATATGCAAGGCTACAGTGCCTTGTCCGAAAGATCCACAGGCGGTCCAACTTAAGGAGGGATGTGGGCATCAGATCGCAAAAATCGCGAAAAAAGTCGATTTTTGAAAAGTACACTTTTTGGCATTTCCAACACTGTTTGTATGCTGTACTGTAATATTTCACCAAAAAATAAACTGAGTGCTCCAAATAAATATATTTGTTGGCTTCTACACATAGACAGTGTGTGTTAGCTTAGAACTTTCAGGCTTGTTTTCTCGAAAGTTTGTTTTGAGCTTAATACCTTGTTCGTGGAAAGCGTAGCACAGCAATGGGTACGTGGATTTTTACCCCGTTTGTTTTGTTGTGATCACTGAAATAATGATCTGCTTCGAGACAGTCTCAAATTTACCATTTAGGCTCGCATGTTTTTATTACATGGTAATTAAAGCATGATACATTCTAAACATAAAAGAAGGTGCATATTGTGTCCTTTATAAAAAAAAGCAGAGAAGTTAAAAAAAAAAATTAACAGAGTCTTGATTTACGCCACACTTCTTAGTAAATATTAAAACCATTTACAGACCTGTAGCTTGTTTTTTTGTCGTGCTATGCTTTCGACAAGCAAGCAACATGGGGACAACATATAGACAATGATAAAAGGGAAACTACTAAAGCTGTCATTGTGAAACTTTATATCTGATTGTTTGATGCTGTTTTAAGCCAGCCTGCCAAATTTCATCACTCTAAGTCAAAAAATAGAAAAGTTGCCTTCGATCCCCTCATCCCCCCTTAACACTTTAACCGCCAAGCCCGAGCTGTACTCGTCATGGGAGAACGTACCAAACTCGCCAATGACGAGTCACACTCGTCCGACCTGATTATGCGATGCTGCCGCCTCAAAAGACGAGTTACAGTCGTCAGTCGCATTGGTTGCGATTTTAAATGCTAGAGGGCGGTAGTCGACCATAAAAAAACTCATTTTGCGCCTTTGGCGCGTAATTGAAGGCTCAAAAGAGCCATTTGACAATGGCGTCATCCCTGAGGAATACCCGGTAGTGTCAGTGTCCCGAGAAAAACAGCTGCTTCTTCATGCATTTGTGACAGCAGCATTTCTGAGTATATGGAATTTGTTTCTGAAAGTGACTCGGACTTTGTACGTGCTGTAGTCGGCTTCAGATGACGACGAAAGCGGCGACGACGACGAGGGCGAGTCACTGCACGTGTGTGGCAGTGTGTGAGCACAAAAAACCCACCGCTCGCACCTCCACGGTTTCATTTTTCTTCAATGCCTGGGATCTTGCGGCAGCCCACTGACGAGCACGATATTCTCGGCTGGTTTTAGGTATTTTCTGACTGGGACATCATTGACGTAATCGTCACAGAGAGGAACCGCTACGCGGTAGAGTACTTTGCTGGTCGGCGTTCTGCATGGAAACCAGCAGACCGCGATGAGATCATGGTCTTCCTTGCTCTGATAATAGTGCAGGGCATTGTTGGTAAACTTCAAGTAGAAATGTACTGATCTACAAAAGAATGCGCTGCCTCCATTTCACCGATATGAAAGCTGTGGCTGAACGACTCAACCGCACCCCAGGCTTTGGAAGTTGTGGCCCGTGATCACAAGGCTGAACGAGGCCTTCCTTTTAGGACGAAGCAGTGTCTATGCACTTCTTTTTTTGTCACAGCGTATAATATGAAATAAATACGCTGTATTTCAATGCGTTCTACCCATTACTACGGCATGCACTGTGGGAAAGCCACCCTCGTAAGGTGTTTTTTTTTTTAAACTCTTTACGTTAATTTCAACCAAAAATCATCGAACTAATATATTTTCAGAAACACAATTAGATGGAGAAAATTATGGTCACTTAAAAAAAATTAGCGATTTTGGTACGTTTTTCGGAAAATAAATTGGCGGTTAAAGGGTTAATCGGAGCCCTCCACTATGGCGTCCCTCACAGAATGCATAATATTCCCTCTCACATGCACAACTTGACTTGTGCGTAATCCAGTTACATGCAAAGGCACAGTCATTCCATACGTATTTTTCTGTCATTCCTGAAATTTCCGGTTAGTTTGTCACCGAGCACAGTAGTTTCGGATATGAATGATCAGATGACATATCATTTATGTTGTCAGTGCTTTGTTTAATTTTTTTGAGTGCTGTTTTTGGGTGCATTACAGGCTGCTGATTCTATTAAGTCCATATTTGGATAAGGCAGATTGTAACATAGTTCTAACAGGGAACTGAGGAATGATTGTGTGCTTTTTAACCCAGAGTACCTGCGAGGCTGGTGGCGCATCACCGATTCTGCTCAGCTGCGAACCCTGATGGGTGCCCTGCACAGCAATGGAATTCGGGAGAAAGCCCTGCTGAAGCAGCTGGAAAAGAACTTCAACTACGGGACCGTCGCCTGCATCCCAAACAGCCAGCAAGGTATGTCTGCCTGACCCAGTCGGTGCACGCTGGCTTTTGCAGCTAATAGATGGCTGCTGTTTGCCTATGTCACCCGAGTGCCGTGTCAAAGCATCAGTTTCAGGTATTGAATTGGAGGATAATCATGCCAAAATATGTTTAGAATAGGCAGTGAATCAGCTATTGGGTTCATGATTCACCAGGTGCTTGGACAGGTCTAAGTGTGTCTTTGATTTTACTGACACAACTTGCATCTTAAAGTTTTGTTTCCGCCTTTATGCGAGATCTTTCGTCGCTTTGCAAACACACTGCCGTTAATGGGTATGCATTTATTTGTTCATTTATTTACAATACTGCAGGTCTTATTACAAGAGCATAGCAGGGTCAATTAGTACATTGCAAACAGAGGAAAAAACAAACAAACATACATATTCTTCAAGGGCAGCACACGTGATCTAAATGTACAGTTAGGCAAAGAGAGACAAATTGGCTGGGGCAAAAATATGTATCTAAACATGTCCTCAACAGTGGCATTACCAAGTTCACAATGCACTCACCATCGCGTACATGACAAAGCTTTGAAAATCTTCTTATCAAAAGTTAGCGCTGCATCCATCAGACTGTGCATTCATCAAACAGTCCATCTGTGACGAAAAAGAAGATAGGGATTGAGTGCTAGTAGTGTTATGATCCAAACGATTCCATTCACTGATGGAGAGAGGAAAGGAATAATGCTTAAACGTGTCTGTATGACACGCATACGTGGTTAGAGTGCATGGGTGTTGGTGCCTTGATGGTTGTGATTGTAAGTAGCTTACATTTTTTTGTAATGGTTGTGTTACAATTGGAACAAAAACTTCAGGCATGCTTGTTTTCCTCTTGATAATGTGGCAAGGCCGGATGGAGCTGCAAGCAAAGTTGGGAGATTGATGCACTTCTTTTAAGGGGGGATGAGGGTCTTGAAAACTTTTTTTTTATTTGTTAACATATCTTTCTGAAACTTAGCATGTGGGTGTATCATTAAATGCTGATCTCGAATATGCATTTAGATTTCAAATATCTCAGCTGGAAGGAAATATATGGCAAAATAAAATATCCTAATTAGGTCATTTCTTACGGGCCTTTTTAGTAATTTATCAGTTAAATAAACATTTTTAAAGAATAAGCAGACATTTGCAAAGGCCCAAAGCACATCCTAAAGCTAACAGAATGTCTACAAACTAATTTTGTTGATCATAAATAAACAACAAAGTTGGAAAGAAAAAATGAAGTGGCGGTAATTAGTCCACACTTCGCCTAATTGCTCATATGTCATGTTTAAAGGAAAAAAGAAAGCTTTAGCATGTGCTTTGGGCCTTTGCAAATGTTTACTTATTCTTAAAAAATCATTCTTTAGCTGATAAATTACTATAAAGGCCCGTAAGAAATTGCCTAATTTGAATGTTATTTTGCAATAAATTTTCTTCCAGGTGAGATATTTGAAATCTAAATGCATATTTGAGATCAGCATTCTATGATACACCTGTGTGCTAAGTTTCAACAAGTTATGTCGAAAAATAAAAAACAAGTTTTCAAGACCCTCATCCCCCCTTAAGTTTTTTCTACTCGCAGAAATTTGGAAATCATCTTTCATCACTTCGCCCAACTGTTCATGTTCACACAGCACAAAAAGACAGGGACAAGAGGCAGAGATGAATACAACACAAGTTCTGGAATCTAGTCGTGTCCTCATCTGTGTTCTCTTAGCTTTCCCCTTTACAAGTGCCTTAATTTAAACTATTTGAAATCCGCTGGTGCCATGTCATGAGAACAGAGAGAACTTTCAGATGGGTCGGCCTCAGTTATTATGTTAATAATACCTTTATTTTCCATCATAGTGATGGGGGAGGTAGATAGAAAAAGCCGGGCAGTCGGCTTGATGAGGCTCCCACCTCACTTTCCCTCAACAAGACTTTCTCCATACCTGTAGGAAGGATATCACTCATATCATACCAAATATGCGGTCTTTCGTGAAATGTAACTAATGAATTTTAACAGACATCTACTGTAAAGATGGTCAGTCAGAATGTGCCAAAGAACTCCTATGTATGCAGATAGCTTGTGACGTTTGTGACATCACACCGTAAAACAGCGCGCTTACACGGGACGAAGAAAGAAGACACGCACACACACAGCGCTGAACTTACAACTGCATGGTTTATTGCATTGCTCGCAATAAATACCGGAAAGGAAAACAAAAAACAACCAAAGGAAGGCGAGGAGATATCCTCCTGTCGCATCATGTCGTCAAAGGTTATTCAAGGTATTTAATCTCTTTTCTTGTCAGTGCCATCGATGGAGTGCTAACGCATGACGCGCCTTTCCTGTCTATGATGAATGCTTCATATAGTTCACGTTTGTGCTGATGATTGTACCGCCTCAAAATCTGGCTTCGTCCAAGGTTAGGTGTGCAATGACAGGCAGATACGTGTTTTGCCAGCGTGCTGCCGTATCCCGTGCGG
Source organism: Amblyomma mixtum (assembly GCF_055824585.1). Taxonomy (NCBI): domain Eukaryota; kingdom Metazoa; phylum Arthropoda; class Arachnida; order Ixodida; family Ixodidae; genus Amblyomma; species Amblyomma mixtum. Next base: position 151,402,736 of record NC_143017.1, on the reverse strand, counting down.
ATGTTAATGGCGTGCTCTCGTAGACGGTCATTTATGCAGCGTCCACTGGCAAAACGCTGGCAAAACACGTATCTGCCTGTCATTGCACACCTAACCTTGGACGAAGCCAGATTTTGAGGCGGTACAATCATCAGCACAAACGTGAACTATATGAAGCATTCATCATAGACAGGAAAGGCGCGTCATGCGTTAGCACTCCATCGATGGCACTGACAAGAAAAGAGATTAAATACCTTGAATAACCTTTGACGACATGATGCGACAGGAGGATATCTCCTCGCCTTCCTTTGGTTGTTTTTTGTTTTCCTTTCCGGTATTTATTGCGAGCAATGCAATAAACCATGCAGTTGTAAGTTCAGCGCTGTGTGTGTGCGTGTCTTCTTTCTTCGTCCCGTGTAAGCGCGCTGTTTTACGGTGTGATCATGTACCAACTGGCCCGGCAACTATCCTTAATGCAGTTTGTGACATGTTTGTTGGGTGAACTGCCCAGTGCAGGAGTATTCAGGTGGGGAAACCTTGCTTCCCAGCGGCATAAAAGAGCATTGAAAACAAGAATTGCAAACTGGCTGCGTCTGGCAGTCGGAAAGACAACTTTCCCTATATGTCCATTGCGCCTGTGTCGTGGTGTTAATTTTCACCACAAGACATTTGGTGAACAGGTTTAAATTGTGCAGGCACACTATGAGCATGCCCTATGATCTGTCTTGCTATCAATTACATAGGAAAGTACTTTAAAGATAGCTGGTATTATAGGTCACCAATTGGAACCATTGTGTGTTTTTGCGTCTATTCCTCTTCATTGTAAATTTAGTTATCCGTTCAGTATGTGATGTCTGGAGCTTCCTGGCCAGCTGGAGCAATGTCGCTGACTGGCTGCAGCCGTAGTAGCTGCATGATGTCTAGAAGAATTGAATAGCCTTCTGTTTACTGGTACTATATGCAAGAGTGTGAAAAGGTGAAGGGTGCAAGCATAAAAAGTCTCCATTAGGGGCCCATCAACTTTCCCGTGTGGTTGTGGGTTCTCTGCTGCGTGTAGAAGTGTATTGTTTGGCTCAGCTGTTCATGACCACACAGTGCAGTGATCGAGCAGGCTATGTACTCTCCTCAGGTAAACATTTCAGAGCCCCTTTAAGAAAACTACGGTTGCATAGTTCTACACCTTCTTGTCAGTACTGCCCATGTTTGTAAAAATACAACTTTCACTCGTGGCCACCGCAATGCCCGCACAGCAGTTTCACAAATCTGCTGCACCACCCAGTGTGGAGGGGGCCCTGTTAATGAGCAGTGCTGACAGGACTGTCACAACCTGTCACACTCAGAACGAATAAAATAACTTTTGCTTCTATTACACACATGTAAAAGTACCTACTATACCTGTTTCACAAAGTGAAGGCTTAAAAAACTCTTTGTTTCACAGCAGTCTTCATGCGTTTCAAGGCACTGCTTGCATGCATTGCACTCCAAGTAGGTGGTTGTTACTCCTTAAACAAAGGCCTATTTTCTGTCTCTTTATTTGCGTAATCCCAACGCGGCATTCTCAGGGCTATTTACTGACTGAAAGAGAAAAATCATGACTTGAAAGCCGCTTCTGACACAAAGCTTCTGACACATTTTCTCCATTGTGTTGGCCATCATCTTCTAGGCTCGCCTCTGGCGGCACTATTGTCAATGCACGATGTATAAAGGAGAGCAGCAAAGGAGAAAGGAAGCAGTTGGCACTACTTTCTCTAGAGGAGCTTTAGCATCTGCTTCTCTCTCTCTCTTGCCTTTCCCTCTCGCACTTCTTAGCCCACGAAAGATTTTGAGGAAAGGAGGGCCATACTGCTGATGTGGTTAAAGTTACCTTTTTAGTTGTATATAATAGAGCCCAGTGGAGAAAGTGCTGATGTTCAGAGTGTACTGGAGTCACCAAGAAACATTTCGTTCCGCTTGTGTAAAGCCCTCTGTTTACTCAGTGTGCTTGGTCACACTTTATTGGGGCAGTCTGTGCACCTACTCTGTGGTGCGTCACGAAGGCTCAGTATTAGCCCTCACCTGCTGATGCAGACGTGGGCCTGGAGATCACGGACCTGGACCGTGAGGTGTCCGAAAAGCACGGTGGGGCCCCACCACCGGACTACGAGGACCAGTGGTCCCCCGAAGTGGCCCTGCGGGTGGACATGGCCATACTAGCACAAGTGGAGGCCCTGGAAGATAGGCTGTTCGAAGCATTCCTGGAGGTCAAGGTGAGCTGCCTTCTGTTCACGTTTTGGAGGGGAGGCCATTGCAATTACAGAGCACACACCGGGAATGTCTATGGTGCGTAAGTGGTGCACCACAGAGCAAGGAGAGTGATGTGCAACAGGACCTGTTAAGTTAAAGCATGTTCGCATCTTTGTGGTATCTCTGTTTTTATGCCAACATGTGCGTAGTTATCTCTGAAACCCAGTATCTGTAGTGACGTGACGTGCTTTTTATTTTGGTCTTGCTCTTCAGAGCACCCTTGGCAACTTCAGCAAATGCTGTAGCAGTTGTCACTGTTATTGGCTGCTGCAGATTTGCTGCATTTATTTGCATGCTTTCATGCTCTTATGTGCTGCCATGCACTGGCTAGGGCAGCTATTTTTGGGAAATTTGTTTACGTTTTGTTTCAGTGAAATTTATTTTCTTTATAATGGCAATGTGACTGACGGCGTGTCAGTTACTATTTGTGACACTAAAGTTGCCACATGGCATGAAACGTGTTGTCAGTAAGGAACGTTATGAAACGTTACAAGTGATAGTTCGTCACTCATGCTTTAATGCTGGCTGGTGTCGCAGGGTTGGCAAACTGAGGTGCACATTCGTGGTTGCGAAAGAAAATGGAGGGGACTAGCAGAAAATGTACCGTATTGACACGATTGTAGGTCGACCTGATTTCTTTTTATTTGAAAATCCGAAAGGGGTGGGGGGGGGGGGGGGGTCGACTTACAATCGAATAAATCATGCCACGAAATAAAAGCAAGACAGACGAGAAGATTATCAGGGATGCTAGGGCGTGGTAGCATTTTTGCTGTGGGGCTCAGTCGCATCCCTCTTGGTGCTGGCCTTGAGCGGCTGCTCTGTCTGCTTCAAGCATTTTATCTTGTGATTCCTTTGTCTTATGAATAATGAGTGTGTCGCTTCACTTTGTGGCAGTCTGAGTTAACTTAGAAACCTCTGTTTTAGTGCGAATTCTCGGTGCGAAATTTTGGTCCTGCTTGCATTTATTTTGTGCATGTTCTCTTGCAGACTTGGCGGCCCCCACCAAAGGCGTCAGATGACTCTTCAGTAGAGTACCGTCCATCCTGCGTGTTCCTCAACAAGAAGCTGCTCGCTTCGTCTGATGATGATGACGAGGAAGACTCTAGTGCCTCCCAGGCATCAGGCGTGCCATCACCATGCGAGGTGAAGAACAAGACTTGTGACAAAGCAAATGCTGACAACGCTGGGAAAGAGGACCAGGATCAGGCGGATGTCGACGTCACTACTGACGAGGCACAAGGCACATCGTCATCACCAGCACAGAAAGACGAAACAGCGGGAGATGATGACGTTGTGAAGTCAGGAGCTGAGGAAAACGCCAAGCAGGGCAGCCCAGCTTTAGAGGAGAACTATGTGAACCCCATCGAAGTGGCCAAGGAAAGGTTGCTGGGTCTGGAAGCGGGCATTGAGAGGCGATATCTTCGGCCTCCACTGGGCACAAGGTAAGGACCAGTAGAGTCACTAGTAAGGTTGTGTTCCGAGGCTGAGGACAGACTGAGAGTTTGACGGCCGTTTTAAGGCCCCCGGGGCTAAGGCACCCATCATGTGCGTGCAAAAGCCAAGTTGTACACGTTAGCTTTCTAGCAGCTGTGATTAGCTGCCAGTAGGGCTTTTGAGAACCACAGCTTGTGGAGGGCAGAGAATCAGTTGAGAAGCGAGGTTGAAACTGGTAGCTACAGTCAGATCCTGCTAGAGCAGACGACAATACAGTGAAATTTCAGTGACAGCGAAGTATTTCAGATTCTCCATACAAGGCAATGCAATTATTTTCCTCCTCAATTAACAGATTTCGGGGCGAGTTTCCGCTTAGTGAAGGTTTCCGAATAAGCAGCCGATCTTTTGGGGGGAGGGGGGGGGGGGGGGGGGGGGGGAGGGGGGGTTGCAGTATCTACATCTCGTTTTGTTTATCAGAAATGGCTGCCTGAGTCAGCATTTTCAGTAGTGCAGCTAACACTTCCGGCGGAATTGGAATTAATGTGCAGACGTGCACCTATTAGAGTACAGGCACTGCTGCAGAAATGCCGGACTGAGGGTGGTTCTGCGGAGCCACTGCGGTGGCTTGCCTAAATTGTAATGGCACAGTCGGCTCTCAATTTTGTCTGCTGTCAAAATTTGTTTGAACATTGTGGGTTAACAGAAGCCTTTTTAACATGTGTGATATTGATGGGGAAGAAGTGGCAGTCAGAGTGAACTTATGAGTTAAGTGGTTTCTAATTAGTGAGGTCTGATTGTTGTGTACAAGGTGGTCTTTGAGTGTTGTGGTGACACGCAATGGGCCTTGGCCAGTGGGCGCAGTCTCCCGCAGACGAGCAGTAGCAGTGGCAGCGGAAGTGGCAATGGAAATGGCAGCAGCAAGGCCGAGGATGACTCATCTGGCAAAGGTGCAACCGCGGGCCCTGGGGAGGAAGAGGAAGAAGAACCGGTGTTGCCCCCAGCTTTGGTGCGGTGGCGGGAGGCGGTGGCAGCTTGCCAGACAGCTTCCCAGCTGGCGATGTGCCTCGCCCACCTGGAGGCATGCATAGCTTGGGACCGTTCCGTCATGAAAGCTGTAAGTGCACCATTGGAAAGTCAGTGCTTGAGAGATTGTGAGATTAGAGAAAAAAACTGCGATACTCCGATCAGGTTCTCATGGGGAACAGACATTTGGGTGCCAACTCGGTACCTTCTTCAGGGTTGACTGCAATATGTGGCTGATAATGCCAAAGAGAAAATCTTGCAGTGTTCGCTGTCTGTCACTGCAAGCTAGAGCAAGTGACTGGATTAACACCTCTCCCTCTAGCGAGACCGGGGGAAGTAGGTGCAGGGATGCCACCTGGTGGTACAGAGTAGAAGCTTTTCACACTGTGCTTTGGGATGGGAGCAGTATGTATTAGCATGGTGGGCTTGAAGTGGTGGCTCTCGCTCGAAAGGTATTACAGTGAAAGCTCGTTAATTCAAAACTCAATAATTCGAATTTCCGGATAATTCGAACTACATTGCTTGGTCTGGCGAAGCTCCATAGAGACCTGTGTATAAAAAAGCCTGTTAATTTGAAAGCGAGTCGGTTCCGCTACGGATAATTCGAACTACGCGCCGCCGCGCCTGGGCGGCTTGGCACACAGCACGTGGCCAATAAAAAAAAAAAACATCTCCTCGTAGGCAGAGGCTGCGCAAGTCCTAAACGGGGTCTGAAGTTGGAACCAGATAAAACCGTGGATGAGTGGTTAAAGCCTAAATGGCGCCATCACCGGCGCGGCGGCCGACGGCACCGGAGGGTAGGGGTTGCCGGCGGCGATGGCGCCTGCCTATCCTCTTTTCCGCGCAACCTCCGGAACTCGCAACTAAATACTCGTTAATTCGAGCCCTGTTAATTCGGAAATACGGATAAGTACTGTCGGCGCAGTCCCAGCCAACGCCCGTGAAAGGCTATGACTTCGGACGGGCGCTACAAGTTATGTGCGAAAAACTTTTTTTTTTCTTTGCGAGTGTGGTCCATCCTTCCACCCATCAGTCGCCAACGGAAGCACGCGGTCAGCTGTGATCATGACGCATCGTTCCCTGCAAAAGGCGTTTGCTACTGCTATCGCGCATTCCTATGATTGAGTGGCAGTAGATGCCCCAATCGCCCATGGCCTGATAAGGCGAACGTACTGAAAACGAGGCTTGCACAACCGAACAAGCGCTGGCACTCTGCCGAAGTTCGCTTCTCCCCTTGCTAGATCTAACGTCAAAAGTAAACACACCGTGATGTTATTCCTGCGCAGCATCTTGGCGCGCCGCCAAGAAATGTGTTGTGGACTGTGACGGGGCACCAAACGGAGGGACGCATTTTTTTTTTTTTTTTTCACCCCGGTGCTAGCTAAGCACGTGTGTCCGAGTGTGCATGCGAGCGACATATGCAGACTGTGCGCGAAGGAGAGAGCCACCGCGGCTCACATCCTTTGGGACTGTAGCGTAAATCCGCGCGAAGCCAGCGAGAAGACGACGATTCCGCCGCAGCTAGAGGCTGCAACGAGGAGCTGTGATCAAAAGACACAACTCAAGGCCGTCCAGCAGGTCTCGGCAGCTCTCGAGAGGCAGCGACCGAGCGAAACCGAGGAGAGGGGGGCGGCGCCCCCAGGAAGGGGGCGGCAGCCCTCTCGAACCCGCGGAAGTAGCGAGGGACGTAACAAGACCTCAAGGAGCACAACGCACGAGATTGACGTAGTGGCCGCGTCGCGGTAAAAGCTTGTCCTCCCTGCTTGGAGGGAGCCTAACCGACTCTGCAGGCTTTCTAAATAAAAGTTGTTCTCTCTCTCTCTCTTCAAATTCTTTGGGAAAAATTGGGGGTGGGTGGGTTCATTATGCAAGTGGGTTCGTTGCGCGAGTAAATATGGTACATATACCATAACGCAAATGGTTCTTGCCGGTTTTTTCGCGGCCATTCGATAATTCGAACATCGGATAATTCGAACTTTTTTCCTGGTCGCGTGAAGTTCGAATTAACGAGCTTCTACTGTACCTGAGCTGATGCCTTGTATTACCTAAGCACCAGGAAAGAAGGGCGGCCGTGATTTGAGCTGCTAAAAGGCTTTGTAACATTGTTTTGCCATGCTAAGGAGCAGAGCTTTTCCTTCTGTTATATTGCTCTACGCTGCTACAAAGTAATACCCCTGCCACACGGCAAATTTAATGTCATTCCCATCGAATGACATTTGTTCAAAACGACATTAGTTTGCTGCCACACGAGAAAATCTAATGTCATTCGATGAAAACGACATTAGGTATCGAATGAGTTCCCTGAACACATTCGCCTGCGACGTCCGAGCTAATGTGTTCCCTCGACACCAGAGGCTTGGTGAGAATATACACCGAAAAACACGATTACAAAAACGTCACAAGCACTGTAATATTTCCGCATCCCTACGATTGTGCTGTCGTTCATTTATGTATATAAAAATGCCAAATAGAATTGGAAAAAAATAAAACTCACTCTCGCTACCAGCCTTGCGTGGTTAACATTCACAACATGGCGACGCCCAGCTCACCCGCTTCGGACTGAATACTGCGTTGCCGCTGCATTTTTCGACGCGATAGCTTGCTCTAAACGGTTGTATTCGCTTTTATTTTGTGCATTCTCATCCCTCCGTAACAATATAGGTTTGAAATATCAGCCGCTTTTGAGATAAATTTCAGAATTTCTTGATGCTAGGCTTAACTATGCACGGCGTACACTGTCGTCATAGCAACGACCCCGAGCGAAGTATTTCTCCAACTTTGCACTAGAATCTACATTTTCATTTCATCCAATTGATTTACATTAAAAAAAACAAAGCCTTCGAATGCATTCATTACTGCCGTTAATAAAAGAGAAAAACGTTTTATCGGCACTGAGTTCAGGAGGTTTGACTCGCTATCGTCTAGATGGCGCCACAGTATGTTATGCTTCTCGCGCGCTACGCTAGTCACACCCAACCACCGTGCTCCCTACTAAAACTGTTGTGAGGAGGGGCGGCAGTACGCGCAAGGTGCGCCTGTAGCATGCGCAAAGCTTTTGCGGACGCACAGCTAATACTGTCTAATTTCACCATAGAGAGCATTTCACAATATGACGTCCGCCATTTGCCTGCCGCCGCTGGCTGAGGTTTGGCTTGGCTTGGACTTGTGGTGGATAGCAGTGATCAACACGTTATTGAAATCAACGTTTTTAGATCCCTCGCACAGCGCGCCTATCTAAATACGTTGATTAAAATGAGGATGAAGATTTTAGAATCGCTTTCCATTAGCAAAGCAATACTTTTTGCAACGTATTGAAGCATACATCGAAATTTTTGTATGCTGTACTCGCTGTACTCTCTTTCCATCGCAATCGCCATCATTTGCAAATGACATTAGTTTTTGCCGTGTAGCAGCGCGCAGAAAAAATGGCATTAAGTCGAACAAATGTCATTCGATGAGAATGACATTAAATTTGCCGTGTGGCAGGGGTATAAGTCTGGTAGCATGCGGCGCAATAAAATTAATTGTAACAGGAGAGGATTTGCTTCAGGTATCATCATTTATATCCTTCTTTGAGGGCGCTGTGTAAGGGCAGTGTGTTCCAGAGCAAAGAAAAGTGACATCATTGCATGTTTTAGCAAAACGTTCAGTTGGGCGAGTTGGTAGATATTCATGATGTAAACAGCGCGAACTACAAGGGACAAGAAAAAGAAGGGACACAGGACAAGCGCTGACTCGCAACTAAAAGGTTTATTCACTGAAACCTTCTTATATGAAGAAAAAAACCAAAGGGAAGAAACAACACAAAAAATTAAAAACCATGAAACGCAACATTCGTCAGGTGCTCCCGAGAAAATTCATCTCCCTATCGCAAAGGAAAACCGATGGTTTGCTGACGCAATTCAGTTGATCCCCTGCGATGTGAAAAGCCTCGACAACCTCTCGTGTCGTCTGATCACTGTGGGTGTATAGTGCACGTGTTTGAAAAGAAAAAGAAAAGAAAAAAATGCACTGCATTATTCAATCAAACACGTGTACTATACACCCACAGTGATCAGACGACACGAGAAGTTGTCGAGGCTTTTCACATCGCAGGGGATCAACTGAATTGCGTCAGCAAACCATCGGTTTTCCTTTGCGATAGGGAGATGAATTTTCTCGGGAGCACCTGACGAATGTTGCGTTTCATGATTTTTAATTTTTTGTGTTGTTTCTTCCCTTTGGTTTTTTTCTTCATATAAGAAGGTTTCAGTGAATAAACCTTTTAGTTGCAAGTCAGCGCTTGTCCTGTGTCCCTTCTTTTCTTGTCCTTTGTAGTTCGCACTGTTTACATCATGAATATCATAGCATGTGCCTTGGTGTCAAGCTGCACTATGAACATTTCAAAATGAAGGACACCAGGCAGTAAATATTGCTGTCGGAATATGTGATAAGATAATGGTTGTGCCTCGTTTGTAGAAACACTTTGCTTCCTGGGCAAAAGTGTCCATAAAGCGAGTCTTCTCTGGTAACGAATCGTGATGAAGAAAAATTGTGTTAAAAAAAAGCCAAATCTGCTGCTTCTGTAAATGCATGATGAGAAGGGACGTTGAAATTAGACAAAACCTTGTGAGCTAGAAGTGCATTGTTGCAGCTGCCCTTGTCTCCTGCGACTGTTCACATCCCATGAACTGACAGTACATAGCTGCACTCAGTCGGGTAACGGTTGCCAAAAGCAGCTCTCAAAATAGTGGAGGCTACAGAATAGTTTTTCTCCCAGCCATTGGTGCAGTACACAAATCATACGGTGCACTGACTGGGTGCCTTGGCACTGTAAGTCGTGAAGAGAGGGGGAAAAAAGGGCTGGCATTCAGGCATTTGCACTTTAGCACTGCTGAGGTGGCTCAGCATTATGGCGCTCGGCTGCTGACCCAAAAGGTGGAAGTTCGATCCCAGCTGTGGCAGTCACATTTCGATGGAGGCGAAGTGCTAGAGTCCCGTGCACTGTGCTATGTCAGTGCGCGTAAAAAACCCCAGGTGGTTGAAATTATCCGGAGGCCTCCATCCACTGTGACATCCTGCATAGCCCGAGTCGCTTTGGGATGCTAAACCCCAAAAACCAACCAAACCAACTTTCGCACTGCCTTTTGCTGGTGTCCTGAATTCAAAATAAAGGAAAGGAAGGATCTGGTTGGGACAGTCGAGATTTACTTCTTATAGCTGTCCATATTAAAATGGCAATAATGCATGGGCTGCAGTGGCCTTCGTGCATTTCCGCCCTGTCCTTTGGCCGAAGAGCGAGTTTCCATATAAATGAGGGGCAGATGCGTTGAAAACGTTTGGTTGCCAGAAAAATTGCCCATAATTCAGGTCACTGATGTTAATTGGGATCATATTAGTTGCACATGACTATAAAGTAGTACTAACCACTCTACAAGGAGAACACTGCAGTGTTTTAGCCAACCACTTCAATAAAATATTTACACTTTTTCATCTAGGATTAGTTGATGCATATAAATACCCTGTAATTTTAGGTTTTTGTTAAATTATTATTATTTTTTTTCTGACTTACAGAGCTGCCAATTCTGCCACAGTGGAGACAATGAAGGCATGCTTCTGCTTTGTGATGGATGTGATAAGGGCTACCACACCTACTGTTTCAAGGTGAGTATAGCACACAGTGTCGATTACTAAAGTACACTGCCGCCGCGGTGGCTCAGTGGCTATGGTGCTCGGCTGCTGGCCCGAAAGACGTGGGTTAGATCCCGGCCGCGGCGGCTGAATTTCTTTGGAGGAGAAATTCGAGGCCCGTGTACTGTGCGATGTCAGTGCACGTTAAAGAACCCCAGGTGGTCGAAATTTCCGGAGCCCTCCACTACGGCGTCTCTCATAGCCTTAGTCGCTTTGGGACGTTAAACCCCATAAACCAACCAACTAAAGTACACTGTCATGGACAGGAGTATGCGGGAAGGAGGTTTGAGGGAAAATTATTTCCGCATTGCCTCGCTAGGCAATCAGCTGGAATTCGTACCAGTGGATTGAGCACGGATGTCTCTGTGTGCTCCATCCCTGCCATCTAGGCATTGCTCTTTGGCGACTTATTTCATGGCTTGCCCAAGAGCCAGTTGAGCTTGCACCACTGTAAGAGGGCTGTTGTTTTTCCCTGATGTTGCGTGAATTTTAAGGGTGGAATGGAAACCTATGAGGGCAAATGGTGCTGCTTATTTGTGAGATTACAAGTGCTGATACAGAATCACTTGTCAATGCAGCCCAAAATGGATCGCATTCCAGCTGGCGACTGGTACTGCTACGAGTGCCTGAACAAGGTGGGTAGCCTCTTCCCTCTCTTGTGGGACGCTCAGTGAAAAAGAGTGTGTTGCAAGGGACTTTTATTTTTTCTTTGTGCTGTAGACCTGAAAATGCTTTTTTTCTTTTTCTGTGACGTGTGGTGTGGTGCAGACCCAAGACGAAAAAGTGTGCATCCTGTGTGGAAAGAAAGGCAAGCTGGTGCGCTGCGACGCTTGTCCAAAGGTCTTCCACCTCACCTGCTTGGATCCACCGCTATCTAAGTAAGTACGCCCACTTGTCATGTGTACTCTGTGTAGCTGGGTACACCTTCAGAGACCCGTTTTCTTTGTCCCCCCCTCAGGTCGGTAATGGATATTTGCACAATCTGCTTTATGCGTTAGATTGATACAGCTACAATAAATTCTCTTTAATTCAAAGTCAATGGGGCCGCGAAAAATATTTGGATTAAATGGTTTTTTTTAGTTATATGAACACAGCAAAGAAATAAGACTGGTCGACATGGAACTTGGTTAACTTCTCACAGCAACGGAACAAGAATGGCCACATGGACAGTGCTAGGGGCGGGGGGTGCACTTCTATGCCAGTGCTTCTGCTAGACATTGACTTGAGGAAGCACTGTAAGCAATTGACATCAGAGACTTTTAGCATTGACCCGCCGCGGTGGCTCAGTGGTAAGGCGCTCATCTACCGAGCCGGAGTACCCGGGTTCGAACCCGACCGCGGCGGCCGCGTTGCGATGTGCTGTGCGATACTACGAGATATGGTGTCCTCTGAGATATGTGAGACAGATACTGTGCCATTTCCTTTCCTCAAAACCCAATTTACCATAGCGTAGTGTAGCCACCGCGGTTGCTCACTGGTTATGGCGCTCGGCTGCTGACCCAAAAGACACGGGTTCGATCCCGGCTGCGGCTGTTGAATTTCAGTGGAGGTGAAATTCTAGAGGCCCGTGTACTGTGCGATGTCAGTGCACGTTAAAGAGCCCCAGGTGGTCGAAATTTTCGGAGCCCTTCACTACGGCGTCTCTCATGGCCTGAGTCGCTTTGGGACGTTAAACCCTATGAACCTTAACCTTTTAGCGTAGTGCATACCGCGCACCACCACTGCACTGTAGATACACTAGCTGCAGGTGCACTGCAGTTAGTCGCTACATTGGCTGCTGCCCTGCATGAAGCTGCAGGAAAGAACATCAAACCAAGTAAGTTTGAGAAAACAGCTGTAGCAAGAAACTTCTGTTTTTGCACCTTGGATCACTTGTACGAAAGTATGGAGCCGGTTTTGTATTCTTGGATGGTGTTGGCTGTCATGTCTGCAGCCTGCAGACAGAAGACAAATTTCTTTCATGTTAAATGTTTCCTCTTCATGGGCTCCAACCTGTTTTTCTTTCTTTCTTTCAGACCTCCCAAAGGAAAATGGTGCTGCTCTGGCTGCGCAAAGGTAAGCAGTGTCTTCACACCAGTTTGCATAGCGTTCCACCCCATTACAGAAAGTTCAATTAGCTGTTTTTTGCATGACCACGATTTGAATGAGAGCTGGCACTGAGGGACACAGCTCAAGCGTCCATAGACTGCTATATTTGGTCCGTGGTCATGTGTGTCCTTTACGGGTGAGGGAGACGTATTTGAAGATCATCCCAATAGCACTTATACATGCGTTGCTGGCTCCATATTGAGGAGAGGTGGGCCACCACGACTGATTATTTTTAATTATTACTTGTTATTATTTTAAAATGGGGCTAAGAAAGGTTGAATTAAATCTGCACATCCCAATTATCTTTTGTGAAGGTAGTTTAATTACCTCCTCATTTTTTTTTTCTTGGCACTGCTTTATTGTTTCTTTGGATGCCACAAAGTTCCCTTAATTTTTGTGAATGGACTATCTTCACACATTTTGATGTAAGTTGACTTGAATGTGTCTGGTTGTTGAACTCATGCTGTCGACCATAAACAAGTCTGATGTTTATCGTGAGCAAGACACTGGTGTTATTATTTTAATGCCAGTTAGTGGCAGATTATGGACACATCTCAAGAAACTTCAGTTCTGATAAGTGAGCTGCAATGCTTCTCGGCATGAAGAGGTAAATGCATGCATCCAAAATGTGCAGAGCAACTGGGTATTCAGTAGTAAGGACATCAACATATCAACAGTTTGGTTTCTTTTTGATGACACCCATGCAGTCTCTTATTTGATTCATAAATTGATCCATACGCAAAAGTTTCTTATTGCTCGAATGCATGAACCAAGAGCAGTCAAGGAGCAGCATTATGGAAAGTATCAGGTGTGCAGTGTTGTATACAGTTCACCAGGTTTGCTTCAGGTTTTCCTTCTAGTTAACTGCAAGAAACTTAAGAAGAATGGAGCAAAAGCCAACATGGTGCCTATGTGTGCTGCTGCGTACTTAATCGCCTGCGTGCCCTCGGCGTGATCTGTGTGCAGGGCCGCAAAAAGGGGCGTCCGTCTAAAGGCCACCATGACAAGGAGCCAGCCAAGGAGTCTAGCAGCCCCAGCAAGAAGTCTTCGGCTGCTGCTGCTGCTGCCGCCACCGCTGAGACGTCCACCCCGGCAACAGGCACCTCGTCCTCCTCCACGTCTTCCGCCCAGGCCACCAAGGCATCCAAGGGTGGCGAGCGCCGGGAGAAGAACAAGGCACAGGTGCTCAAGGACATGGCTGCCTGCAGGTGCGTGCCAGGTTGCTCTGCGTGTAGAGGGAAGTGCGCAAGTCGGAAAGCTAACGCCCATAGGACTCTTTTTTTTTTTTTCTCACACAATGGAGGCTGCTTGCTGGTTGTACAGGATGCGAGAATGTAAACGAGCTGAGTATCTGAGGTGCATTTCTTGCACTAGTGAGGAAAGAAAACTGATAGTGTGAGCATGCAGCAGTGCCACTTGCAGGACCACCTCTTTGATATGGCATTCAATGTGCTGTAGTAAGTACTAGTATGTAGGTACAGTTGAAGAAACAGTTGAAGTATTTGACACTGCAACTCATTAAAATAATTGTTGTTAATTATTATCTATACATGATCTATACAGAAAAATTAAAGGGACACTGAGGAGAAATTGAAGTTGGCTTGTATCGACAGAATACCAGCTCCTGATTACAAAAACGCCACTCATACTGACAGCAAAGCTCTTGTAACGTAGAAAAGAGCCAGAACCAAAATACAGGTATCGCCGCCACAGGCCAAACTCGCAAGTACAAGCGTGATGACGTCATAGGACAAAACTGTGTTGCTAGAACCAATTGTTCTAGCAACCCTAGAACACGAGAAGCCACGAATCACTGAGGCACAGCCAATGCATGCCTTGACGTCGCCAGATGGCGCCACTACCCGGCAACTACGCGCGCTCCTGCAGCAGCGGGACCAATCAGCGCCTGATCACCGGCGGTAGGCGGGCTCCCGGTATTCCGCTAACGGTAACAAGGTACACGGTATGCTAAAGGCGTCTATTTGCTATAACTTAGTTGACGACTTCGAGAACGGGATCGATCGTAACGCTGGCAAAACGCCAGTGCAAACGTAAATGAAGCGACGGTAGCGACGGCCGCAATAGCCGATAGATGCCTTCAACCACGACCTACTGTATAATGGGCGACCTGCGCATCGCGCCACCCTCTACGGGAGCGCGCGGCCGAAGAAATACCACGTGACCTCTGAGTAGGGACCAAGCCAGCCGGTAGGTGCCGCTAAAATTCACCCCCTCAGCAGCGTTTCAAGCGCTTCGGCTGTGCCTGCAAGCGACCGGCGCCGGCGGCGCGGAGTTCCGCGGAATAGTTTGCGAAGCCATTATTTGGCATGAGAGATGGTTGCGGCAAGGTAAAGCCGCGGGCCAGTGAAATGAGAGTGGCAATGTTGCGGGAAAGAGCTCCGGGGCTGGGGGGCGGCGGCGGCGGCGGGAGGTCATGCCGCCGTCGTTCTTTCGACGGACGCGATTGCTACGACCAGTGGCGACGGCATTCGCCTTTTCTGCTCTTTAACCGCGTTTTCACTGTTTTTAGTTGGCGGGCGATAGCAGCACAGTTGGAGTAGATTGGCAGTCTCCCTTCTCGACTCCCGTGCACGTTCATTCCTCGGTGTTACGTATTTGACGGGCAGGCTGTCCAGTGTAATACGCGAGCTCGGCCTCTTCCCCCTTGTTTTTTGTCGTGCGCTTAAGCTTTTGAACACAAACTTTAGTGATGAGTCTTTTGAAAGGGCGAGATTGCCAACTTTAATGCATGCAATATTTGTGGAAATTTTCAGGGTGAGCTGAGCTGCGAGTGTTCTGTTCATGCAGATTTAACAAATGATTCCAAAAGCATGTGCTGAAAAATAAGTGCCAGTGGTGCGTTATTGTGCCATCACAGAAATAAGTGCTATACTTTCAGTACTTTTCGAGAGCAAGGTTTCTTGTTCAATAATTTTCTTTTTGCATTGCGCTCAGTCAGCTGGCCAGTGAAGTTAGTGAGAAAGGGCCTCATGAATTTGTGACACACGAGCTTCACAAGCCTCATTCTATGGGCCACACTGTCATCCATGGAGCACTGAAATAGTGGATTTTTTACAGCTGACGGTAGCACCACAGCTGCGGACCGTTTTAGTGGCTGCGGTCCTTTCACGAAAGGAGATCCCTGTTGACGTTCGCCCGCTCGACTTGCAGAGCGGCACGCAACAGTAGACCATACTGCGGGAAGATGCCGCAAACGCGGAGGCATTCGCCGCCACCCACAGGCACACGGCACGCCAAAGCTTCCTCCGGTTAAGTGACAACCTGCCTACTTAAAAAGAACTCTTCGGCACCCAGCTTAGCGGCCGCTCAGCACGTAAATCGAGGGCCCACGCGTGGTAGGTCGCAGTGCTCCGCAGCCGGTCGCCGTCTCTTCGGTTTCGTTAGTTTCGTCGTGGGGGTGAGTTACAGCGCCACTCTCAGCGGTGGCGGCTTAGAGAACTAAAAAATACAGCACAAGCAAAAGCAAAACTTCGGCGCTGGGGCGGCGGCGCACGCGCAGGTCGCCCATTATACAGTAGGTCGTGCCTTCAACGTGCGGCCGGCGGTAGCTTTCTTTTCGGCTGCTGCTAGGCCGCACTGTTGGCCGCCAGAAATCACAGAGTCTGCGCTACGTCATGTGCACGCCATGTTTCACGTCACTTAGTCCTGTGTCGTCATAGGAGAATTCCAAGTTTGAATCAGAGCGGCGCGAAAAACTTTTTCAACTTCGAATCCAAATTTCTTAGAAATAAATGCATCTTTCGCTGCCAGCCAAGTGGCAACAAAGCCATGAAATGCCGAACTATCGGATTTTGCTGTAAAAAAAATAATAATACAGCTCTCCTCATTGTCCCTTTAAGAATGTCATCGTGTGCCCCCAGTTCTTCCTAAAGAAAATTGTACAAAAGTTATTTTCATGAAACAAAAAATGTTATCAGAAAGTTGTGTTGGGTTGAGTAAACGGACCATAAATAAGAAACTGGGAAAACTGCGTTTGAAGTTCGACCATATGTTATAAGATCAACGGTGAGTAGCGTGCCTGTGATATTTCCAAGTAAAGATGACATGTTGTTCCCATTTTAAAAGCTATCTTTGCATTTTGAATATGTCATTTTATGGTCTTTTTATTTCCATTTGCTCAGACTGCTGGCTTTGCGATTCTATCGATTTTTTGGGCCAGTGAGGGATGCGAGTTGAGGGGTCGACGTAATGTATAGCATATATACTGCATGTCATGACCTTTGTTGTACTTTTTTTTTTCTCAAGTACAGGGAAACCTCGTTAAACCGTAGTTGTCTGGAACGCGAAAAAAGTATGTGCTAAACGGTAGTGCCACTGAACAGGAGTAGCATAAAATCACCCACTTACCTGCCAAAACACAAAAACAGAGATCAGTAGTAGTTGAAAGAAGAAAAAAAAAACATGCAGCCTTTATTTTGCACTGAAAAAGTCTGCAATCTTCGTTTGATGCCGCGGTGTTCTGGCAGTCGACAACAGCAGCCTCAAACTCATTTACGCCGCGAGCGAGCTTCTCGGCAGTCCCCTTTTTTCGGCAAACAGCCGCATGACATTTACAGTACGCGCAGCCTCTGCCATTGTTGGGCCAGAATCACCCACACTTTCTATGTTGTCCTCATCACTGGTTGTTGGTGACACTTCGGCCACAACTGAGTCAACAATGGCTCCGTCGGACAGTTCTGGCAAAGTTTCCACTTCGCTGTTGACGTCCATGAAATCTGAGAAGGTAATGGCTTCTGAAGCACCTTCCCTCTCAAGAACTTCAGCGAGCAGGCCATCACAAGCTTGGTCTGCAATGTCGCGGATGTCGCTTGCGTCGTCTGCGTCACTTGGTTCACTAAAACCTGCATGCTTGAAACAGTTTTGCACGGTTGCAGACTCTACTTGTCACCATTCGTATTCCAGCAGGTGAATCGCACCCAGCAGGTCAATGGTGTACACCTTGTCACATTCGAGTGCTAGCAGCATCCTGTGCAGCAGGTTTTTTCTGTACAGCTGCTTAACAGCTCGAATGGCCCCTTGGTCTAAGGGCTGGGCGATCGCTGTAGTGTTCGGCGGCGAAAACACTAACTTAACAACCTTCAGATCGTCCAGTGCGACGTGTGCCGGTGCGTTATCAAGAATCATAACAACACTTCTTCCTTTCACCTCAAAACGGCAGGCAGTGAGGCGCACATACTATTCAAAAAGTTTCCCGGCCATCCACGATTTAGTGTTGTTTCTGTAGAAGACTCCTGATGGCAGTCGGGCGCTCTTGAAATACCTCGGCTTCGCTGACTTGCCAATGACAAGAAGCGGCAGTTTCTCGCTACCTGACATATTAACTCCGAATGCAACTGAAATCCGGTCCTTCGCATGCTTGCCACCGGTGCACAATTCTCCCTTGAACGCAAGGGTTCTATTTGGCAGCAGCTTGAAAAACAGCCTGGACTTGTCCATGTTAAAAATATCATCAGGCGCGTAGTCCTTCAAGATTTGTCCCAGCTGGCCACTCCTCCAATATTCTGTGCCATCCACATCAGCTACGGCACCTTCTCCAGCTATGGTCTTTGTGCTGATGCCATGCCTCACATTAAACCTCGCCAGCCAGCCATTGCTGCACTCAAAGTCGTCGTGGTTCAGTTTTGAGGCGAAAACCCGGGCCTTCTCAGTGAGGAGAGGTCCGCTAACAAGCAGATTTTTTGTCTGAGCACCAGCACCTCCTCCACATCCGGAAATGTTGTGCCTTGTACTCGACATCTTTTCCCAGTGGCGGCAACATTGCCGAGCAGCTTTTCCCTGGCGTTCCAAATGCCACAAACAGTTGTCAGCGGTAGGTCTCCCTCGCGTGCCAACACAGATCTCTTTGCTCCACTCTCGATAGAATGGACTATCTCCAACTTGTCTTTGATGCTGAGCACCCGGTGCTTCTGTCCAAGCTTCGGCATGATGGGAACCGCGAAATCTCGACCTCTCGGTGGGCTCTGCTCAAGGAAACAATGCACGTGTGAAAGCTGACTGGGCTAACGCTCGCGCGGCCTTTGTTCAGGAATTTACAAACGCCAGGGCCACAAGTGCCAAATCCTCCTCCAGTTACGTTCGTAGCGGGCGGAGGCAAAATAAGGTCTGAACCATTGAGGTGCGGGGAGGGGGGGGGGGGGGGGGGGGGGGGGAAGGTGTTCGCGCGGACTGGCCCAAAACCGGGTCCGCTAGGGGAGGTGGGTGGATGTGTCACTGCCATACCACTGCGGTAGTTCGTGGCCTCCGCATCAGTGCGCCACCGGAGCTGATCGCGGAGGCCACGGGTAGTTATTGCGGCTGCTGCAAAAAAACTCCCAAAGATACCACTAGGTGTATCTTCATCATCGGTTACTACGGTTGAACTCTAACTTTGGCGCCAATTTGTCATTGGCTGTGTGGCTTGCCGCCCGTCGGCAGTATTTATGGAAGATTGTTGCGTCGCTAGCTGAACTATCCTTTGAGTCGGTGCTATTGTCATGAATTCATCGCGTGCGAATGCGACGAAAAGTGAAAATGGCTAGTGCTAACCGATACGACTGCGATAAGCTGGTTCGGTTCATGCGGATGCAAAATGCATTATGTTCAATGGGTGCTGAGTCGGGGACTTGACTTTACTACTTTTAAAACGGAAGTACTGTTTAAGCGGCTATGTTTTAACGAGGTTTTACTGTACATGTACATGAAATTCCACATAATTTGCACAGCCCGTTTTTGAAGCCTTAACAGTGGCTAGAAGATGCCCGAATTTTGGTTAGCTTATCTGTGGATGATTATAGTAATTGTGCGTTGGCTTTTCACCCAGTAGGTTAAGGATAATTGTCAATTTTAATTCCAGTTGCAGAACAGTTCTGCGTTCATGTGGGTGACATCTTTGCCCTTCCTGCTGTTCCAGCTCTTGCGCTCTTTCTCTAGATTACACTAAATGGATTGCTTTTCCCAGCATTTAGTGTGTTTGTGAACAGTTATTTTTGCAGCCTTTGGTGTCCTTAGGTTTCCAGAAATCAAGCAACATCTCTTGTGTTCTTATTTTTTTTCAGGCAAATTTTGGAGGAGCTTGAGCAGCACAAGGATGCCTGGCCATTCCTCCTCCCTGTCAACACAAAGCAGTTTCCCTCCTACCGGAAGTTCATCAAGAAGCCCATGGATGTCAGCACAATGCGCTCCAAGCTAGAGTCAAACCAGTGAGTTTTGTCATGGACTTAAAGGGGTGGTAGCAGTAATTGCTCCTAATGTCAAATACCAAATAACAACAGGCATTTGGAGACAGGAATGGAAGGTGCATTCTCCACAGCTAGTGTGCATGCTGTCACCTTGCCCAGTTTCCTCAAGCCATTCATGGTGGGCTGTGCTCTTGAAAACTTAATAGTATGACACTTGCCAGCACAGAGGTGCACCGTATTTACCCGAATGTAATGCAACCGCAATTGTAACGCGAGGGTCAACTTTGTGAATGTGTTAACGAAAAACAAAAAAAAACACCTATGTAACACTAGGAACGAGGCTGCAGTATGCGGAGAGAAGGGCAGAAATTTATTAATGTAAGTACCGCAAAAAAATGGCTTTCAGGCGCCCATTCTGTTTCAAGAAGGCCTCACAACAGATTATCTGATAAGACCAATATGAAGGTAAGCCCATAGTCTTGCTGTATCATCACCATGTCAACCATGCGCTTAGAGGCCTCCCTTAAAAATGAAACATATCCCTGTCGCTCAATTGCACGGCGAGTCGTACCTTCCAAGCGTTGATGGCAGTTCTCGGCAACATTTAAACGAGTCATCGTCTCACATGCAGAGCTGTTGGAAAATTGCATCGCAGCACGCGAGTTTGATGTCTCTGAAAAGTGCGTCAGATACCAACAACGAGGAAAGGAGTGAAGAAGCTTTTCTTGTGCAGTAGCAACGTCAAGGTTTCTGTGCATCTGAAGTAGATCGCTACCATCATTGATTGACTGTCACTACCAACATTTTTGGTGCTCCAGACTTTGAAGGAGTATGCCAACCTTTAATAGAACAACACAAAGAACTTTACATCTCGTGTATTCTACAGTGTTTCCTCGGGACAATGCATCAAATTCGTGCTTGGTATGCAAGTGCGAGGTCTCCTGTGGCAAATCCTTGGCTGCCCCTCCTTTGCTCAAATGTTTGGCGTGCCACGCCGATCACCTTAGTTGATATTTATTGTTTGGGGCTTTCATTGGTTGACCAGTGTGGCATTTTTTTTTTTCCTAATCTTAAGGGAAAAGCTGCACAACGCATGAATCAATATGCAAGTAAATGTGACACAATAGGCTGTTGTCTCCACATAATATTCTATTGGAACGCAAGGAGTAACTTTCCACATACATTTTCGGTCCTAAGGGTGTACTGTAAAAAAAAAAAATGGAATGCATCACGGTAAATTTATTTGCCGAGAGATTGAGCAATGGTTACTTAATTTTAAGATAAGAACAGCGTGGCATTAGGTTAGCTATGGTCGCTAAATGTATTGTGCAGTCAGTATTTAGCGAAGTTGTAAAGTTTTGTACTACTGGGAAATGGTGCTGTGCAGAAATGTATTTACCAGAGAAATAGTGCAACTCTGTGTGCCATTTTTACTGCTCATGATTTTGAGCATTGTGGGGTTACAATGGGGGAGATAAACACGTTCTCCCCGTTTAAGCGCGGCTGACTCAGTTCAAAACCGCGCGGACCCCACCCCGTGGTTGCGTACGCTACTGAGCGCACGCCGACCACGGCGGGCCGTGCTCTACGGGAACAAAGGAACGACACACTGGCTGACACAAACAAGGCATTTATTGCTATAGCAACAATAACGCCAGCTAGCAACAAAATACACTGAGGAATCTAGGATGTCCGACTCACCAGCACGGCTACGAGCGAACGTCCGCCCACGGTAGGGCAAAGGGATAAACTCCGAGGCCCGACGGAACGAGCTGAGGGGAAGACGTTTCCACACGAGGACGCCCGCGGCCAAGAGCGGAGCTTTGCGCGTGAACGTCCACACGCTATCCTGTCCCGGGGAGAAGAGAGCCAGCTATCCCTCGCGCGCGCGCAGCAAAACGCCATCCGTGGCGCTGGTGTCGCTGCGACGCGAGCGCCCTCCCTTGTTAGTTAGAAGTAACCGAACCGAGAGGAGTGCTTTTCGGGGGCAGCTGACAACAGTGGGGTGCAATGCGGGAAAGTGAACGCAGGGGACGAAGGCGTCCCCACAGCATATACCGTATTTACTCGCATAATAGGCGCACTTTTTTTTCCAGAAAATCCGGCTCAAAGTTCGGGGTGCGCCTATTACGCGGGATAAAATTTCCTGAAGTTTTTCGACTCGCAAAATTGAACATATTGCATAAACGCACTCATGTACGGGCCGCACCCTGTTTTCCCGAAGAAAATATTTTTTTTAAAAATCCGTGTAAGGGCCGCACCGAAACTTTCCATGACCCACGCGGTAATAGCCTTCGAAATGTACGCGCTGAGGCCTCCGCGATTGGCGCCGTCTGCGTGCAATGGGCGCTTGATCGTGGAGGCCACACATGCGCACAGGAGCTTCCAGACACTGCCCACTGAGGGCGCCCGAGGCCAAGCTCATCATCGTCATCAACGTTTTTCTCCGCCGCGAGCTTTCGCTATCCATATCGCCATCAGCATCACCAGCTCCAGTTTTTTTTGTTGCTGTCAAGTGCTGGGATCTACGGTAGCACGTTAGCTCATCGTGGTTTGTGGCTTTGCCGCCGAGCGTTGCTGTTTTAGCTCGACGGGCAAGCACCTTAATAGCTACACAGCTGGGAGTTTGCTCTCTAACATGGCAAGCGTGCGGCAGGTCGGAAATTCGACGTGGTCGAGAAGTGCGGCAGTTGCGACTGCGGCGTGCCTAAATTTTCGTACGCGACTCCAAGTGCCGAGGTTTTTGCGGGCCTAAGTCGGGAACGTTTCTGGCTGGAGATGAAGCTTTCCAAACAGGCGTTTAAAGTGAGCATCCCTGGAAGCTGCGTGCGGCTGTTCTACGCGATGTCGTTGTACGTGCTGTGGGTCTGCAGCAGCTGCGACGGCAGCAGCAGTAGTGAGGACGAGTAGTCAGTTCAGCAAAAACCTTGTTAAAATAAAGATTGGGGGGCGGCGGGCGGCGAGGCGTCGTCTTGCAATCGTGTAAATACAGTACTGATCACAGTTCGGGGTGCGCCTATTATGCGCGGAAATAAAAAATGATTTTTCGCGACCGAACTAGGGGTGTGCCTATTATGTGAGTAAATACGGTACACCAGGAACATATTATCGAGGTCCTGCTGTATTTGCAGTTGAGTTTTTGTTTGTATTTGTTCTTTCTGTGTGATGTTCTTCAGAACTGTGCTTTGTACTGCTGTCTGTGAGCTATTGGGGTGTAAATAAGTAAGTAAAGAAGTACAGTGCTCAGCAGATGCCAAGGAACTGCTGCCACATTGAGCTCTGGTGCCACTGACAGTTGTTGCGCAGCATTGTTTAAGACACGTTCTCCTCCTGCGCGTGCACAGGTACAAGGGCAAGGACGAGTTTGCTCTGGACGTGCGGCTCATTTTCGACAATTGCGAGACCTTCAATGAGGACGACTCCCCGGTGGGCCAGGCAGGTCACAACATGCGCAACTTCTTCGAGAGCCGCTGGGAGGAGCTCACCTCCTGAATCCCGACCCTCCCACGTCCTTCGCTCCACTGCCACAAGGCACAACCACCCATCACACTGGGGCTTCACCATCCACCCGCACACTGTCACCACAATTCATGATTTTCCACTTCTCTCTCTCTCTCGTTTTTTTTTTCTCCCTCTTTCTGGTTTCTTTATGGCCCCACAGTTGGCTCTTTTTTTGTTACATTTATACATACCATATATATATAAATATATATATATACATAGTGCTATATTTATACACACTTTTTTTACTCCGATATTGTACGCTAATTTCCTCAAAAAAAGCGCACATGTACCAGTGCAGCCTTTTTGCTTGTTTCTTTGGCCAGGGCTGACATCCAACAAGGTTGTGGTTGTTCCAGAGTGTGCTGCTTCCCCTGAGACACTTTGTACTGTGACAGGAGGGAGGGTGCTGTACAGCATTGTGTTTGCAGCAGCTCAGTGGATTTGACAAAGCAAAGAAAAGCCTAGGAAGCAGAAGCGTGGGTCACATGTTTGCAAGGGCGATGGGGAGGTGACTGTCTCTCTCTTTTTTTTCTCTCTCTGTCTTATGTTGTGTCACATTTCTGCACGTGGTTGTATTACTGGAATGACTGCCTTCCTCTGTCATTGACGTCTTTCGCTCATTGCTTTTTTTTTTTCGTTGGCAACTGCTCGGTTGTTGTTATAATGACTATGTTTTGGTCCTTAGTACTGCGTCCTTTCCATTCATCAGATGCGAGTGAGGAGGAATGTGGGATGCTTGAAAGAGTTGGGGAAAGTGCCTGCATAAACTGAAAGGTACACGTTGCTCACACCTCTCTCCTGTGTTCGTCACACAGGAGGGGTCTGAAGAACCAGTAAAGAGAACCCCCTCATGTGCCAGTGGCTGTCACTGCAGTGCATATTTTCTTTGCAGTGCTTCCGAAATGTCTCCCCTTTCCACCCCCTCCCCCATTTCTTGTTGTTTCATCGCAGATTGTCGTAACACTGTCCATCACTAGTACAATCATTGCTCCTCCCCAAAGCTGCATTGGCTGCATGCTGTCTGCAGAGCGTGGCCGGAGACTCTCTCTTCCTCCTGAAATGCTCTCCACTTTCGCCACGATTGCTGCCAACTTTATGCGACACCCGAGACGTTCCTGAGGCGCTGCACTCTTTGGTGGATGCCAGCTGTTGCTTTCTTTCTGTCTTGTGTGTTGCGTGCGTGTGTCTTGCTCGACAGCAAGCTCTTTCACTGGTGCGCAGTAATAAGCCAACTGCTGGGTTGTGCGAAGGCTGCCTTTCGGCCCATTTTGTAGAAGGCACAAAGAAAAAAGTAATCGCCTTCTGCGCCTTGTTGTTGATGTTAGCTGTTGGCTTGCGAGGCATTGACTCACGTCGGTGCTCGCTGCACTGGCACCTCTGTTGCTCTTCTTTCAAGGCGGAGGCAAAAGCGGAGTCCTTGTCATGTGGCGCCTCTCATACCTTGCACAAACGCACCTGAAGATTCAGGGGCTGCATATACTTCATTCTTTTTTTTTTACATTCTTGCGATGCCCCTTCTGCTCACTTTTTTTTTCTTTCTTTTTTTAACTTGTCCTGTCTTGAAATGACATGTCCCCTGTCTTACCTCAGAACCTTAGTTGCAACCAGGGTAAATTTTTGTTGTTTCCTCGGTTTATGTGCTGCTGAAAAAGAAAAAAGCTTCATTCACTGTGCCTCATATGTTTCATGCTGTTGTCACACGAAGGAAAATGACATCCATTTTTCATTCCGTTTTCCAAAGGCAGCGTTACGGACCTTTTTTTTCTTTTCTTTAAATTGTGTGCTCACAGTCTTCTGATTTTAGGACGTACACATTGCATAATGCTCAAGCAGACATGTGAATGGCCATCATGCGCAATGCTGTAAAGGTTTCATTTTTATTATTAGTTGCTTCCGAGAGAAGCTTCCTTGGCTGCGCAGGCTCGGGGAAGCTTTTCCAAGGCTCGGCAGGGCAGGGGTTGTCTTGTGTATAGGTTGACTCTCTCTTGCGCGTAATTTATTTATTTTTCACCACCACTGCACAACATTGCGAGGAGCGCTGTAGTAGGAGACATCTGTACGTGTGTCGCGGTGACCATAATCATTTAGACGGCAAGTGATGGCTGTGTCGTCTGAAACCCTGTCCACCACGTGTGTTGTGGCTACATATTTATATACTCATTGAGTTTTTATGTTGGAAGATTCCCTATGTAAATAAAGATTAAACATTAACAAGGCTTGTTAAGCCACTGAAAATGGTAACAGTAAACGTGACGATGTGGCTGGTACAAAATAACGGAAACCAAGCATTTAAATCTTGACGCCAAGGCTATTTTTGTTTCAGTGTTCTGTTTGTGCTTTGGTTTGATGTGGAGTCTCCACACATGCCACGAGCTGTTATAGTGCACTCTGCTAGTGCCATTACTTTTGTATAGGCTTGCCGCTGGCAATAAAGTAGTAGTATTAATGTTTATTGAGCAGGACCCGCTACAAGATGAAACCCATCTTGTTGACGGATTTTGTTGCAGAATGTTTGTTTCTTCACACAAGGTAGTGGATGTGGAGAGGAATGTCGCCAAAATGCTGTTTGCTTTTAACCTATGCCAGGGTAGGTGCTGTGGTGCAAACCATTTTTTTTTTCTTTTTGCATTGGCTTATGCTGGAGGGGCGTACATGCCTTTTTTGTCAGCTGTAAAACACAGCCTCGGAGCACTGTAGCACAGGTTGTGTACCTTGGTATATGGTGTGAATTCCACAGGACACTGTATGATTTGTTGCTCCATACATCTCTGTGAACAAATTGCAGTCTGGATCCGTAACTCCATTTCTGCATTAAAGGTGTTGCATTTGCCCACACATTCAGTGCTCGTTTTCGTTTTTCTCGCACCTTCATGGTGACCACTTGCTGCGTGATGAGTGGAACAAGCAGTGCACGCAGCGTTGTTGTTAAAGCTGCACAAGAGTGTAGCTACACCTCCTAAACATATGTTGGCTGTCGAGTAGTATGTTTTCTTTGCACTTGGCTCTATTTGCACTGTCCGGCTAAAATGAAGGGCAAAAAGTTTGTTCTAGGAGGTGAACAGACTGCTCCACATGCGTGCATTCGCATTTGTGGACAAATGCCGTGATTCATTCTTTGGTGTGAAAGCCCACGTCCAGGTAACCCTGACATGTCACTTCATGAACGCAAGTGATGGAACATGCAATTTTTTCTCATCTTATTTTGTCTCGTGTGTTTCGTTCCTGGCCAATAGTACGAGCATAAAAGCGGAACTAGGAGAACAAGGAAATTGTATATTGGTCTGGGTAATGGCAGTACGTTATTGATTATAATGATGGGCAAGACGCAGTAACTCTTTCAATGGAAAGGCACCTTCTTTGCTGGATAGCATGTCTTGTTCATAGCACAGATCAAATTGAAAAGAAATATTGGCTGTAGGATGAAATGAAGTGAGCTGTTCCATCTGTTCCTTTCTTGTTCCGTGTGTTGTGCTGCGAATTCTTTCATAAGTATGTACCAACTTGCCTAAGTATCTGTCTACCTTAACAAGGTGAAATAAGTAAATGACAGTGCTTAAGAAGGGGCACCGATCTTAGACGGCTGCTGACCCTTAACATGCGGGTTCGATCCCAGCCATGGCGGTTGAATTTCGATGGAGACGAAATTCTAGAGGCTCGTGTTCTGTGCGATGTCTGTGCACGTTAAAGAACCCCAGGTGGTCGAAATTTCTGGAGCCTTTCACTGAGGCGTCCCTCATAGCCTGAGTTGCTTTGGGACGTTAAACTCCCATAAACCAAATATATTTTTCTTATTCCCCACAGCCATGCAACAAAACGACAAGGCCATTCTCGCCCTCAATCTTGAGGGGGTGTTTGACAATGTTAGACATGGTACCATACTGTCTAATTTGAGCACCACTAACTGCGGGGCGAAGGTCTTCGCTTATGTCAGAGACTTCCTCTCTGCGCATCAGGCACTCCTCCGGATCGAGGACGAGGAATACGGCCTGTACTGTATGGGTACACGGGGTACACCACGGGGGGCTGTGTTATCACTGCTCCTTTAAAACATATGTTACTTATTCGTAGTCTAATCCTAGTGAAACTACGTCACCTTGCTTAGCTTTTTAGGCCGATTTGAAATCTGAATTTTGTTCTTGTTCTTAAATTAGTTTGTAAGTTTATTCATTTTAGCCTGATTAGTACCTCGGTGCACTTGGAATAGCAGCGTTTGAGGTGCAAATCTCGTGCATCGATAAACTTTGCAAAATAGTAAATTTTTTAAACATGATTGAACATTTGTGCTTTGATTATTACAAATGCTGTGCCTTCAGATTCTTTTAGCAAACGAATTGACATGTCTGACCTAGACGCCAAGAAATCGGTATACTGAGACAGCCAGCTATCCAAAATTTCATGCAATTAAATAATCTGCTCCTCTATAAATTCAGCCCACATGATGATCTAAATGTAATATGGTGCAAATTACTGATTTTCGGAAGGAAAAAAATTGCTGAGTTGAATGCCATAGCTGTAGATTCCAGAAGTGTTTCTTAGAAAAAGATTTTGGGGCCATTTGTTGGTCGCATGCAAAGACCATGTCGCCCTCTAAAATAAAAGGTTACAAAGAAAGGAGCGATGTGTGTTCTTTCTCTTGTCGCATATCGCGCGGAAAAGAAACGACCCGTCTGTTAGTCCAGCGTTCTGCACAAGGAAGCGTAAGTTGCATACGCTGCCATGTGGGAGGCACTAAACATGAACTTGAGATACATGGGACACGTGACATTAACAGGCAAGAAATGCAGTGCTGCTTTGTGTTATCTACGTAAGCCAAAAGGCTTCACTGGGTCCCCTGAACAGAGTAAACATCCGGCGTCGAGCAGCGTTTAGGCAACAGGTTACGTTTGCACGGAATGTGCGTTTAATGTATCGGGCGAAATGGAGGATTTTAGCTGCTACTTCGCAGCTAGCAGCTGCAGTGATTTTTTTTTTTTGTTTTGATTTCAGTGTAGTCTTCTGGAATACAACGCCCTGTCTCTTGCTGTTCCATGTTTCCCATTGTCAGCTGCACGGAGCACTCATGTTGACGCTCACTGCTGTTGCTGCTATCGCCATAATTTACAGGTGTTGAGAGCGTTTGCATGCTTAAAGCAACTGACGCTACTGATTTGAACAGTACGCTTGAACCTCGAGGAGTTCCAATAAAGAGGGCTTTGGTTCGCCTGCAGCGGACGGTTGCTACCAGGCTAGAAAATATGTCTAGCAAGAAAAATCAAAACATCGGCAGCGACGCCACGCCGCCACGCCTCCTTACGTATCTGGCGCCCTCTCTTGACATTCTGATGAAACTTTAGTGTGTACGTGAACTGACGTCATAAAAATTTGATGGCCGTATGTGGCTAGGTTTAGCGTTGAGCAGTGTTGTAGGTGTTGAGTGAACTGCTGCCAGAGTTTGTAGAAAATCGCGCGTGAATCTTCATGGTTTCCGCAAGAAAAACGCGAAAGAAAAGTGCAGCGCTCGTGAAAAGGTGTTGTCTGTGCTGTGCAGAAGCTTTGGAAACGTTGACGAAAGGCGCGGTGAGTGAACTTCTCTTGATGCCGCAAAATGCATGCGCTAACTCAACGTAAGCCTACAGTGTCGCTTTGAAGTTGTTATGAGAAATATTCGGTTCGAAATAGAAGTAATTTCTGCAGCATTTTGTGGAGTCGAAGCACTCGTCTATGTGTCACGACACGTCTATTTCTCTGGGTGCAGCCTAAAGACGATGGTGGGGTGTAGTACGTCACCCCGAAAAAGTTGCGCGTGTTCTTGAGGTAGGTGCCGATCCTAAACGTAGAACAGAAAAAGAAAAGAAAATCACTTTCTTCATATCGTTCCAGCTTTACTGTTGTGAGTAATGCAAGTATTGTGCTTTAAGCGGGTACGCTTCGTAGCACCTGAACTCTGCCATGTTAACGGTTGCCTTTGCTTGGAAGGAGGGGTGCCCTCTGCGCCAAAGGGATGCGGTGTCGGCGTCGTGCTCTCTTTGAATATATCTCGTACTCATATTTCGAGTTTTGATAAGGCGAGTCACTGCTCGGCTGAAAGCTAGCTGCTGCGCGAAAAAGCCTGCATTTTGCCATTGCCGTGCCTGTGCTCACCGGCATACCCCACTTGTCACTCCCATGCCGTCAGTGGTACAGGATGCCCAACAGTTCGCTGCGTTAGTGCGCAGCTGTTCCACACTTGCTAGCATTGCCAAAACAACGCATTCAAGGTCGTTACTTTAGGATTAGATCGGTGGTTTTTAAGCGCCTCTTGCCAAGTTTGTTTTGAGCGGCAGCGGCGTGTGCGTCCGCACTTCGAATGCAAGAAACGCACGACCGAGCCTCATTTGCTCATTGCGCTCTCGTACGGGCCGTATTATACAGCTAGGCAAGGAACTTGCGAGCCACGAAAAATAAATGCGCAGCGCGGAAAGCGTCTCCTTCCAACAGGCGTGTCTAATGTGCCGTGAATTCCTCCGGCGTGTCTCGCGTGCATTTGGCCAGTCGCGGCCACACCACCATTGTGTATGTGCGCGTTCGGCCCTCTCGAAAAGACGGATCCCAAGCGAAGGGTGTAGCCCCTGTAACGACGACAACAACAGGTTGTGGCGACATGCACGCTGTTCCAGGCGCGTTTAAGCGCTTCTGACTCGCGTACGACGCTTGCCGACGCGGCCGGTCACGGTAGGGCTTGGCCATGGGCGCAGTGTACGCGAAATTCCCAAGTAAGGCAGGGCCCCCTGACGTCACGTAAGCGCGCGGAATTGCGGAGGCGACGGCGACGACTGCCGAGTCTCGCTTGCTGTTTTGGCTGCGCCGGCTGACGCTCTCCTCCGGCCGGTTTGGCTAGCGCGAAGCACAAACGACGTGACGAGCCCCGAACAGGCAGCAAGCAGGGGCCCTGCGCGCCGCGCGGTAGACTTCCCAATTGTGCACGCACCGGACGACTTCCGCGTCTTGCTTCCCCACTAGTGTGACGTCTTGTGGTGGACGGGTGAGGGAGCTAGTTCTTAACGTTGACACGCTTCATATGAGCGCGCTTGCCGCGGATACCCTTCTGGTCGCGGCGTTTCGTGGGGGCACCGCGCACATACGATATGGGTCACGGACGCCGCTGTCACGCCCAGCACTTGTGTACTTTTGCCGAGGCGCTCTTTGGGAGCGCTTGTACGACCCCACCTGTAATGGTGCGATGGGCTGGGCGTGCTCAAACGGGCTCCCTTTGGTGTTGGCCAGCTTATGATCAATTGTCTCGAAATGGAACTCCCGCAGCAGCGTGGGGCAGTGCCATTGTTGTAGTACAATCCATTAGGTTGGTGCTGTGGATGCTTCATGACAGCGGATAGTCGAAGTGGTCGCGATTCCTGTGAAGGCACGATGACTGCATATTATTGCTCACATCACCTGTGCTGCCTGTTCCAAACAAGTGCAGACTTACTACCAACGCCACATGCGATAGGCAAGGCCATGAACACATGCCAACGTGTAGAGCAGCATGCAGCTTAATTTGTAAGCAGAAAACATTATGCAACATTTTACTCTTCCATGACCACTGTATTTTTGAACAATGTCAGTTTTATCTGTGAAAGTGATGAAGTAAGTTCAGTTGTGGCTGAAGAGAATTTAGCATCATTATTTAGCAAATGCTGTACATGTGGAAAACTGAGGATGTTACTGGTAGGTTTGTTTGGCAAGGCTGAAAATTCTTGCTGCCTCTGCTTCCTATGCCGTTGACAACCCCTGCGACAGACAGTCGTTGCACATTGAGATGTCAAAAGTGTCAAGGAAACATGCACAGTGGAATGAGGCTGTGAAGGCTGCAGATGGCTACGTACCACAACACAGGAATATCGAGCTTTGAGCAAAAGACCCAAATGTAGTTGTCACACCTATAACACATATATGGGCTCTGCTGGTGGCACCTGGCTGTATATTTCATAATTGAAAATTGGTGGTTTAGTTTTTCATTTGGTTTTCTGGAAGTGTTTACAGTTGCACTAGACAGACCATGGTGGCTGTGTTTCAATGGGGGCAAAACGCAGAAGGCACCCATGTGCTGTGCGATGTCATTGCATGTTAAAGATCCCCAGGTGGTCGAAATCATTCCGGAGACCTCCGCTATGGCACCTACTTCTTTCTACTTTTCATTCCCACCTTCCTCCCTTCCATCACGGCATGCTTGAGTTGTCCACTGATAAATGAGTCACTGTGCCATTTCCTTTCCTCGGAAACCACTAATAGAAGAAAGCCCATTTCTCAACCTTCAGACTTGCATTCTGCCATTTAATGCACGAGAACTCACTTATACTTCATGTAATATTTTCATTTAGTTGATGCTAGTTTTAACTAGAAGACACGCAGTTCTCTTGCAGTTAATAGTGCATTATATCTAGTGTAAGTTATTCTATTCTGCTGCTAGTGGAAGTCTTCTGGCAAGTGGAAGTCTTGGACAAGGGGAATCTATTAAATGTGGCTGCTAGCATTTAGAAGCATGCAGGAGGGAAACAGCTGTGCAGCTGGAACACTAGGCAGGGCCACTGCACCTCAGTTGTTTTGAGCAGGCTAGAGCTGCAGGAAAAACTGCTTTGTGCTTTTTTGAATGACTGCAACATGCGTTGTATGCATTTAAAATAAATCACTGGTCATTTCAGTGCAGGGAGGTGAACATTGGAGGTGAGAAAATATTGGTTACGGACAATAGTGTGTCCATCTTAAGTTAACAAGAAGAATGACCTTATTGAATCTTTGTGCGGTTTCGTAGGTTAGAAGTTAATAGTACAAAAATTATTGGGTTGTATGTAGTTTTTGGCTGTCATATTGTACACACAGGTTATTCAAATCTGATTCTTTTAAAGTTTCATGTATTTATTTCTATTTCCATATAAGTTAAAAATTATTGTATCCAGCTGTTCAAAATATGTGGTACTCCACTCTGATTTGGTGCAAAAATGGGTAGGATCAGACCGAGAGGTTTGGGTGTGTGTAGAAATAGGCTGGTGATGAAGTTCTTATTTAGGAAATTGGTGACCCAGCATTGATTTGTTAATTAGGTGTGCATTAATTATTCATTTCCTTCAATAGAAAAGTACTGCATTAAACTATAATGGAATAGTGCTGCAAGAGTGGCCAGAATATGCTGGCATTCAGTTGAATTTGTGGTTAGTTTCACTTTCCTGAATGGTTTGCTAATCATTGATGTCGGTAATAGTGTCCTCTTTCACAAGCTCTCTCACAGTTGCATAACTACTGTCATCATAGCTGTCCATACGTATGTCATCTGTAATAGCAGTAGTAAATCCTGATTTCTGCCATAAAGGTCCACGAGGCATCTGCCAGCAGGAGTATTTGTAGCTTCGTGTAGTTTTTAATTTCCACCTCCCACAGTACTTTGCATTTGCATTTTCTAAGCATTACGTTGTTTTTATGCAGCACTACATGAAGTTGTTTAAATTTGTACTCTGGACTCATTTTTCCTGTTGGCTGTCATGTGTTTCACAAGCAGCATCTGCATTGTCCTTTCTCTATGCCCCTGATAGGGTGACTGGTTTCAAGGGCAACTTGAGGTATTAAAGGCTGGAAGCCCCACCCTTCATCCAAGTTACATGCTCAGCATTGTACACATGCTGTTTTTTTAATTAACCTTGTCTTTTCTTCTAAGGCTTGGTAGTACCAAGACCTGTTGCTTTGTCTTTTCCCAAGGAAAAATAAGCTTTATGTAGTTTTGATTCTTGTCTAACAAAGTTTTCAAGGTGATGGGGCTATGTTAATGATTCTACCTACTTTTCTGCCTGCGAATGAAGACAGACTTAACACTGTATACCAGATATCGAGAGGCAGGATGCCTGATCTGCAAACCAAGATTGTTAATGAAAGAAAATTTCAAGAAAATATAAGCCTGTCTAACATAGACACCCCTAGCTAGCGTCTAATGTGCAGGGCTTGAATTACAGTGGTATACTTGATTGCTACCCATTCAAACAGTAAAACCTTCATGACTTTTGACCGCATGATTTGGTTTGCAAAGCAAAGCTGTGATTGCATAACATTGCCACAGTATGCCACATTGCCACAGTATGCCACACTGCCACAGTATGATATCCAGAAAGTAGAAAAATACACTTTTCATTAGCAGGATATTCTAAATAGCAGGGATCATTTAGCGGTACCATTGCTATATGCAAGCCTTATAATGTTCTGTGTGCACTTGCTGTAAAACTTAAGCTTCAGCGAAGCGGTTTCTCAGCCGTAGAAATGTAAAATGTGTTAAGAATCGTTTCTCCTAAATACAAAAAAATTTAAACATATTGCCATAGAGTGGCACTAGTCAGAATACAATTTCCAATGCCTGCTTTTACATTTATTGCAATGGCATTAATGCAGTGCACACTTGAAGTGTCAGTTGCGTATGTGTGTAGTGTGTGTGTGTGGGCGAGAGACACATAAGTGGCCAAATTAATCTGAAGCCCTCCCTACAGAACCCTCAGTGTTGCTTTTCCCCTGAAGACTTATCTTCCTAATGTTACTAGTCATCTCTCACTCTTTGTATGTCTACCGCTAAGCTCTTCTTTCATTAATATTACATTGTAAGAATACTACACAAGAATTATGGTGGGAGAACACTGTGCAAACTGGAGACATTTTTTGCTTATTCTGTCATACTTATCTGTAAAATCTGTACACTCAGGGGTATGTAAACTGGCCAGTTGAGGATACAGGAATGATGGGAAAGTTCAGGCGTCGGCATTTCAAGGACCAACAACTGAATTTTAAGCACCCATTTTTTTTCACTGCAGGCAAGAACTTAATGTCTAAGGGACTCAGTTCCGCAACGGTTTTGTTAGAAATGAGGCAGAAGATATTTACGGGGAATTTTTCGATCTGTGGGTGCACCCAATTTTATGCATCCTGATGCTGGAAACCAAGATCAGGAAGCGCGATGGATAGAGATGGTGCCTGCATGCCGGCAAAATTGGTGTGCCAGAAACGGATATATATCTCGTCCTCCAGACAATAATTAGAGTTTGAATATAAAGTAGCATTCACGTTAGTTTCCAACCCAAAGTTATTTCGGCTCAGTGACATACGCCTCATTGAACAAAGTTACAGTGGACTGTGGTTATCGATTCAACCAAGAAATGGTATATACTGTGGTGCCACCTAGTGACAGAATCTAATAGCACTTTATCGGTGATGTGAAGAGAGCGTTGCTTTTCATCAAAGAGTTTACTGGAGAGAGTACAAACTATAACAAAACGGGATGTACGTTCGTGAAGATGGCACTTCACTGTTTTGTTTTCAGTATTCAATGCAAAATTAGTTATAAATCCTGGTTTCTTTGATATTGCATT
Organism: Amblyomma mixtum; assembly: GCF_055824585.1. NCBI lineage: Eukaryota > Metazoa > Arthropoda > Arachnida > Ixodida > Ixodidae > Amblyomma > Amblyomma mixtum. The sequence goes on along the minus strand of NC_143017.1, from coordinate 151,368,223 downwards.
TCTGAATTGTTGCAATTTGGAACAAGGTATTCTAACTTAAACCATAATATCGCGACACATTTTGGCCAGTTGTCTGTCCCTTTAAAAGAATGAGACAGTTGAACTGCAGTAAAAGTATGAGCATAAAATATGGAAGCACGCTCAAACGCATGTACAGGAAAGACTAACGATTATTGTACATGTGTTCATCATGTATGTTTCTTTTCTTTGTCCTTGTACCTTGTGCACATTTCATTTCTTGGTCAAAATGCTACCGCTAGTCTCTGAACAATTGCTGTTTATAACAGTGTCCAAATGAGTTATCAACTAAGCTGGTCATGTTACATTACTACAGGAACAGGAGGTGGGAGTACGCTTGCATTGTTAAGGGCCCTGAGACCCAATTCTCATTTTCTTTGTTTTTGAAGTTAGCTCTTCATAAATGCCAAGCATTTGAATGCCTTTAGTACATGCCAGATGCACAGCCAGTTCTTTACATTTTACATATGGAGACATCTGTATGAATACCATGTATCTGCTTATAACACTGGCCAAACTTTCAAGATTAACATGTACACTGCATCATAGGTCATTGGTGGGTCGCGTCGCATATGCAAGCTGTGCAGCCATAAATACTGAGTCACGCAATGAAGCCTTGGGATGGCCGAGTAAGTTTCAAGAACCTGTGAAAAGCACTTATGCAAGATTGTTGTCGCCACCTGTCGGCAGCTCAAAAGAAGCTGGTTTTGCCATCGGCTCACTGGTGGGTCATGCTGGATACAAAGAAATTTATGGGCCTCAATGCATAGTGGGTAGGGCTCCGAAAAAATCATTGCCTCAGTGAATGTGTTACTCTCCTCCACCTTTATTTTCTTTATTTAATTGGAGTTAATATTTGTCTTATAATTATAGTTTTTGGTAGTTAAATAAAATTTATACTGATTTCCAAGATTTCTATGCATTTCAATATGTTTTGAGGATGAAATATAGTCTGAAGTGAACCTTCTCATGCAAATTGAATGGCACCTTTTTCATTGGCATTTCGCATGCCTGATGTTGTCCTGTCAGATGGAGTCAGTGCAGGGATACGGGTGGCTGTCTCTGTGTGCAGGGCTGGGGCACGCAGGGCTGGTGACAGCCCCCCTCGGCTGACAGATGGCACTGGTGGTGGGCCTCGAGCAGTTCCTGCCCCAGCTGGCGAGCCAGGACACCAAGAAGCGGCTCCAGCTGGGCGCCACCCTGCTGGCCTACCTGGAGGACCCACTCAGCCTGGTCGACAGCACCGAGATGGGCGCGGTAGTGGACGGGCTGGTCGCCTGGCTCAACAGCAGCAACTCCAAGGTATGGCAGAGCAGAGTGGGAGCGTACGGTGAGGGGAGCTTCTGCTTCCTGGTGCAGTGCGATGGTGCCGCGGATGGCCTGCAGCCACTTGTGTGGTGTAGCAGTTGGATAGACGTTTTTCTTGACTGATTCTAGGCTAGGTCGAGATCCATTTTTTGCTTCCCAATGAGTTGATGTGTCTAAGCTTCTGCTCTTTTTTTGTGCTTCAGATGAATGTAGCAGTGTGTTGGGGAAGTGTGAGAGTTATTTTGATGAACGTCTTGCTGCTATTTAGGAATTTGTTCAGCATTCTGAACTGGGAAGTGTATTTTGAATGAGCTGTTTCATCCAACTGCATAGATGCAAACTGTGTTCCTGCACAAGTGCTTATGATGGGTCCACATCAGTGACGCTTAGCTTTAAGGGACCTTGCGGACAAGTGGAAGTTAGCCTGCATACATAGATTACAGCATTATGACAATAAAGGCGTTACTGTCACCGATAACCCCAGCACGGTGGCTCAGTGGTTACGGTGCTCGGCTGCTGGCCCGAAAGACGCGGGTTCGATCCCGGCCGCGGCGGCCAAATTTCGATGAAGGTGAAATTCTAGAGGCCCATGTGCTGTGCGATGTCAGCGCACGTTAAAGAACCCCAGGTGGTTGAAATTTCCGGAGCCCTCCACTACGGCGTCCCTCATAGCCTGAGTTGCTTCGGGACGTTAAACCCGGATAAACCAAAACCAAACTTTCACTGGTAACAAAGCTTTTATCAGCTAGAAAAGCCCAAAAATGAAATGCAGGTGTCACCATCACTAGCTGATTTCACAAGTAAACTGCATATGTCAACTTATCTTTTTTTTGGAATGGACCATAGATTGTAAGCTATGCCTCTAATCACTTCCAAATAGTGATAAGAGAGCCCCTCTTGGTGTGAAGGTCACAAGTTTGAACCAAATGGCAAGATTTTTAAATGCAGTTTTCTCGGCCATAGTTGAGTCTTTTTTGGCCGGACAAACATCAGCGTATCCAGAAAGAAGCATAGGATCAATATTCATGAAAAAAAATAATTGGGTGACGTTGTTCTCAGTGTCCCTTTAGAACTTTCCAATGAGGGTTCCCTAGGCATAGCCATGTTGCCCGCCGGAGTGTTGTGTGCACCTAACGCTAGCACAGGGAGGGCGGTATTGGAACTGATTCACAGCAGCCCAGAGATGGTGCATTTCGACATCTTTCTCACATGATTGAAAGGTCCATAATAGTTGTGCTGCAGGATGACTTATGCAAGCACCGCAGCTGCGATAGCTGTTAGGTGTAGTTTGGAAGAATTTGGTTCTCACTTCGATGGAGGTTAAACACAAAAAGTCACTCGTGTGCAATGTGATGTCAGCGCATGTTAAAGGACCCCAGGTGGTGTAAATTAATCGGGAGCTCTCCACCGTGGCGTCCCTCATAGCCCTTAGTCCCACAGTTTACGGTATTATTTATTCATAACACATACTGATGATGTGACAAATTTTTAATTTGCTAATACCTGGAAGTATGTGCTACTTAATGATCAAGGAAAATCTTTTTTGTGGTACATCAGCCTGTCTATTCTGTGGTTCAAAGTCATTAGCAGAAATGTCAAACAAGTGTGTGTGTGTGTGTCTGCTGTGCTTAATCGACCAGCTTTATGCCTAGGAGTTAAGTTCTACTTTATGATTTTGTTAACTGACTTTGCTTGCATGAAGTACAAAGTTATCCTTTCAATGCATGACATGAGAAGCAAATCGAGAGAAGCCATGTGGGGGGACTGGTGCTGTACAAACATACAAGTGCATTTTCTCAGACCATGATTATAAATCCTTTTGTACTCCTTTCCATGATCTTTTTATTTAATGTCTTTCCCTTTCCCCTCATGAGCACAAAATGTTAGTGCTGTTTAAGACTGATTGGTGACCGTTTGTGCTTGTATCCGTCATCCTCATGTTGTTCATTTTGACTTCCTTGAAGGTGGCACAGAATGGCTTGGAAATACTCTCCATCCTGGTAGAAAGACTCAAGGAAGACTTCCGCCCCTATATATCGACAGGTGGGTAGCTATTTTACACTGTGCAAACGCCATTGTCAGTGTTGTATGATAGCTGTGCTTTGGCTGTCTCATCAGAAGCTTTGGGTTTCTACCACTTGCGGTTGTTAAAAAGCACTGGTGGGAATTGCTGCGCCAGTTGCATCAGTTGTGCCAAAACTGCACCATTCCACTGAGCTTGCCGCATGCCGCTACAAACGGGATACTTTTGGTGAAACTATGCCAGTGTTGTCTCAGTAAAAGCTGAACAATAAACAGAAGTTGACCAATGCCTGGTCCGAGGGGCACAATGCATGGGGTAATTTTCTCTGTGTGATGAAAGAGTTTCAAGGGTGAGCGACAGAATTCAGTTCTGCTTCACTCTCATGCGCCTTTCCACTTGCTGTTAGGGCATGTACTGAAAGGGTGTGCACATATTTCATGTATTAGCAGCTAATGTCTCGTTCCCCTTCATCGTAGTGTGTGTTCATTGATTGTATAGGCAGTGACTGTGATAGCAAAAAAAAATTAAAGGAATTATATACTCTGTTTCACACTTAGCGTCCAACGTTGCGCAAGCTACGCAAGTACTGGTGCGGCCCACAAAAACATATCACTCCATCACGCATCACATTACTTCTCAAAGCCTCGGTGAGGGTTTTGATGAAAATATAGAGTGGTATAAAATGCCATGTTTGGAATTTTAAGTCATAGAGAAGGCAGTCAGGCATTCAGTTATTGAACCCTTTGGTTATAATTTTTGCTGAATGTGAACTACCTTTTGGGTGCCGATCGAGTCTGAGTGAATAGACGTGCCAACTGTACGTCACTGCACCACATGTCACTTACTTCTCAAGGTCTCGGTGGGAGGCAGGACGAAAACAGCAAAGTGCAGGAGGTTGCCAGCTGCGGTACTCAAACTGCGCCACTACGAAAGATGCTCGTCTGTTCTTTAGACCTGCGATGAACTACTGTTTGGGTGCAGAGATAGCCAGTGTGAAGAGACATACCAGCTTTGGCAGCGTTGCATGCAATATATGAAATGTAGTGTACATGACTGTGCTCTAAATGGATGTGATGCAACTGTTTGTTATTCATAGCTTTCTCATCTTTGCTTCTGGTCTGGTATTGGGGCATGCTAGATTTTCACTCTTGCCTCCTGTCATAGCTGTTGTTCCTTGTGTTCTGGTTGTTTCTGTGGCACCCTGTTCCTCCCATGCATGCAATTTCAAGGCATCCTGAGCTTGATGATACTAAAACTGTGATTCATTCTTGGCCGTCCGTTCCCATCTTGTGGTCCACTGCTGCTGTTTTGGGCTTTTCGCGTATTGGTTCTACAGATTGTGCATGGTGTCTCCTTGTCAAGCATAATACTGATGCTGTTGCCTGTATACATGGTTTTGGCATGCCATGAAAGAAAGGTCCATGCCTCTCTCCATCACTAAAATTAGGCTCAGGCGATTTGGGTTGTTTGACCTTGATCTGACCACTGCACTTCCCCCTCACCACTTCTTTTCTTGCCTTGATTTACTGTTGCATTTTTTAAACGCATGTATGTCAGAAGTAGAGCACATGTGTAATCAATTCATTGGGGTGTACGAAACAGGAAAAAAGGAGTGTTTGAAAACAGGTAGATCGTATGATTGAAGCTGGAGAGACAAAATGGCTGCAAGGATCTCTCAGAGGCTTTATGTACAGAAGAGAAAATAACTAATGTAATGTTACTAGCACATACAGCCAAAGCTTTCTTATCGGAGGCTTGCCATATGCATTCGTCGACCAATTTTTTGGACCTGATGAAACCCGGAAAATAGTCCGAATAATTCAACAGATAGAAAAATCTGGCTAGTTAAAAAGAAGCACCTTTCTGCGAGAAACCATCTTTAAACCAGCAATAATATATTAGGCTGTATCTGTGCCAATCATGCTTTCATCATATCCACACCACCTGTCATTGTAGTATACCAAACAGTGCGACATGGGTGCATGTCATGCCACGAACACTGTGCCGCGCCAAGCAAGCAGTCTGTTTCCACACGGGAAACGACACTCGTGAAGACCAAGAGAAGTAACCGATGGGAAGAAGTGAGCGGTAATGAGTGCCTCTGAATGCACCCCTCCCTCCTCATCTGCACGGTACCACGGGTTGCGTCGTCTGTGCTGCGTGGTGGACACTGTGGCTGTCTCGCTTTCAGCATGATTCCACGTTCTTTGTAGGTATCTCAATGGCAATGAATAGCGTGCAGTTGTCTTGAGTGGCAATCTTGGAGGTCAAATAACCAAGCCTATCCAAGCCAATCAATCCAATTGCCTGCATTTAAATCACAGATGGGACGGCGGCAGAGGACGGATTAGTTGGGACAGCAATGCCAGCTCACGTGTACATTAGGCGGAAAAAGCTAACTTTCATTTGAAAAAAAAAAACAATCTGCTCGATATTGCTGTCATCTACTTTAGACCTAAGAGTCGAAGTTTTGAACTGCATAGGTCGAAATGTTGGTCGGGATTTTATGTACACGTTCTTATGAGGTACCTAACTAGTATTCCTTAACGAAGTCCTAAATAGGGCCACTCCCATGTAATAACCACACCCCCAACTTGGCAGCCAGTAATTCGCAGAGAAAATAAAATGTCAGTCTGAGGAATTGTTTCATGTGTGCATAATTTTGCCTGTGTATCAGGCTCCTCTGGTCGCTAATAGACAACGATAACTGCCTATGACTGTCGGTACAGCCATGAACGTGTCATCCAGCGCGTTGGACTCCGACTGGAACTGCGAATACAGGCTACTCCAAATCTACTCCACCTTGGGAGGTTCTATAAACATCTGACCAACAGTGTTCCCACTTCAAGTTATTGATCAATTTGCTCTTGCCCTACCATCTGCTAGATGTCTCGGTTCATTTCGTAGAGTGACTGCTCCGGTGAAGTGATGGTTTCGGGTTCAAACCCCAGACTGGGATGAATTTTTATTTAGCTAGCAAGTTTCTGTGGAAGCTGTATAGCTTTCCTTTGTAGCCGTATGGCTGCGCTTGGGTGGATGCCGGTGAGTGATTACTCCCTTATTACAGATCTACTCCACCTTGGGAGATTCCCCTAAACATTTGATCAACACTGTGCCTCTGTGCTGCTAACTCATCTAGTGTGCTCGGCATTTGCTCCAGAAAGGGCAAAATGATGTGCTGCACAAAAGCTAGAGTGGGGTGCACCCTCGCTAGTGGTGTGCTTTCTTGCGGCGTATGCGCCATAATAGCACACTGATCACACAGTGTTGCTAGGCCTAGTGTCCTTCGCATCGAAGCCACAGCAAAGGTACTTTGAGTCTAGTCGCAATTTATCCTGAAAGCTGTAACCTTGTTTACCATCACACAGTAACCTTAAATTAAAATGAACATGTAGATTTCCGCCAGGTCTTAAGCAGTGAAGTGTGTGGAAAAGCAAGCAAGGTTAAGAGCACCTCACATCGATGCATGTGGGTGACGGGTCGCGTGTGTGGAGTGTCGCTTTGAATCGTCGGCTAAGCCGTATTACTGTCAGTTGAGCTCCAGATTTTTGGAAGATTGATAACTGAGGGCAATGTGATGTTTGAGAGGAAAGTGATCTAGCAACCAGCTTTACTCCGGCTATTTATTTCGTGCTGATCATCAGGGTACGACGTATCATTTATACTTTCAATGCATTATGTATTTGAAGAATTTTCCGAGGCGCAAGAATTTTTGTTGTAAAAATGCGCGTTGATGCTTAAAAGGGAAACCTTGAATTGGGGCTCTGCTGTAAGAGCCACAGCCTGTCACAACTGTGAAAAAAAAAAAAAAGTGCGCCCTTTACACGAGTATATGTGCCATTTTCCAGATGGGTCTTATCTGAAGAGTATAAAGTCATGTGTTTTGTGTTTAAGCTTCAAGCTCATAAAACGCTCTAATCTAGCTGTTGTAGCTATTACAGATAATCAACCTGCATGTTCATCCCACTCAAATTATGTCAGTGTTTTCGGATGTCTGCAGACCTTTCTTTGGCCGTTCACTGCTCAGCACTTGTTTGTTTGGCTATAACAACTTGTTTCGTTGTGCAGTCTGCTCCATCTTTGTTCAAACTTTGGTGCGCATATTGGCTATGTGCAAGCATTTGCCAGTGTTTTGTATACCACTCGTAGTCATTTAAGCATACTCTACAATGTTCTAAGATTGTGTAATATTATTTCTTCTTTATTGCAGTAATTTCAGCGGCCGTTGACAGGATGGGTGACAGCAAAGATTCTGTAAGTCTTCCAGGCATGCTGCTTATGCGTCTTCTTTGCTTATGTGCGGAATGTCATCACTGTGGCTGCTTAGTATTGGTATCGTGCACACTATAATCTGCCCATTAAATGAATGTAAAGAAGGAACTGTTTTAAATAGTTTTATCAGAGTCGCATTTCTTACACTTGTTTCTTGCTAGGCAACAAGCCTTTTGTGCACCCTTGAAAGCATAATTTAATTTTCAAGTGAAATCGAATTCTTATGCGTGGCAGTTTGCGGTATTTGTCATTGCATCATGAATAATTGCTCATTGTTTGTGCAGCCTTTGTCATCCCATTAGGTTTTCCTAACCTTGCTGTGTGGCTGTCATTGTTCCATGTCTGTCAGATGAGATGAACCCTCGTACTCACCCCTCAAGTGTTTGTAATTTCCAGTGCAGCTAGAGAGTCGTGCTGCTTGGTATAGAAGCAAGCAAACCCTTTGGTCTGCATATTTTTGTCAAAGGCTTCACCTTGTCAGCCTGTGTAAATGACATTGAAGGAAAACAGTCCACTTATTTTGCAGTAGTAGTTTCTCCTTTTTTGTTTTCTTTTCTCTTTCTGTTAATTCATTTTGTGAGCATATTCCTTATTGAGGCCTAATAGAGGTTTGGCCCGTGACTCTTTCCAGGTGCGGGAACAGGCAAAGCTCTTCACTATGAAGCTTATGACAGTTTCATCTCCTCAGGTCAGTTGTCTTGGGTGTACTTGGGTTTTGCACGCCAGAACTCTGTTTGTGGGGTTGTGAGGAGTGTTTGAGGTGTCCACTGAGGATTGAGACAATTACTGTGCGTTTCGTTTCCCCGTAGCCAAATTTAGAGACACCATGGTTAAAGACTTCAGATTAATTTCGACCCCCTGAGGTTGTGCACTGCCATGCATTGCCATCGCACAGCACACGGGTGTCTTTTGCAGTCAGTAATGAGTTGAGGTGTGGTGCACTAACGAGTGTGATACTCCAGCATCTAGCAGTATTGCTGTGGCAAAGATAATTATGGCTCAAGCTGCTCACCAAACTGAAGCCATGTCACCACACCCAGCAGTACACACCTCCTGGTGGCTAGTGTGTCTCATGCCCCTTTTCAAAACAGCAGGTCAGTGGTTAGACATGGCTAGGCCTTTGCTGCCTCCCTTGTAAGTGGTAAGGCTGTGTAAGTTAGCATCATCTGTGCCATGCTGCTTATTGCCTTGACAGTAAGACAGTAAGCAATGTCCTGCTCTTCTAGCTCATGTGTCATGGGAAAAAGTGAGACTTCACACCACTGAGAAGTGTGTGTAGTTGTGTGTGGCTTTACATGCTCAAAAGGTCAGAAGCCTTCAAGGTGCAGCATTCAGTAAACTTTTGACTTTTTTTGAAATGCAAAAACTTATGTGGCAGTTGCTGGCTGCTGCCCAAAAATCTGCCTGTTTTCTGATCCACTGTTGATGCCCCTGTGGTAAAGATATGTTGTTGCCTTGAAAAGTTTTCTTTTAAATGCTAGTTAAGCTCTTAGCAGGAACACCTAGTATGTTGCCCAGGGAAAGCCTAAAGCTTTTGTTACAGAAATGACCTGCCAACTCTTTGTTTGCGGTAGGGGAAAAGAACCGTTATGGTGATTGCTATCATTTGATCGAAGCTAGTTTTCCTTGCCCTACTGGTGAAGTAGCATGCTTGTCTGAATAAATGTTCTCTGACTGAGCTGTCTAAAGCAGGAGTCTTCAAACTCGCTTTCATGGAACACTTGGGTTTCTTGGGGTGCTTTTGGAGTCCCCAGACCATCTGAATTCATGTATGCATTACCCCCTCCCCGCCTTTCCTTTTAGCGAAATTATTTTGAGCCTAATCATACCACAACTTCTTGTATCACACAGTTTCACTGTGCTGTCAGTCATTTTTTAAATTGAATTTGGACATTTTTTAAAGGTGCCGTGAAGAGGAATCTGAACTCGTCTTTTTGCCGCGGGAACTCAATCCACATGTTCCGAGCATTCTTAGAAACTTCGATTTATTTCCCTGTGTGGCTGATTTCCCTAATTAAATTGAATTAAAAGTCCGGCTCCCGCCTTTTTTTTTTAATTCTCCCCGTACGGTGGGCGGAGTCGACCAACGCGTGGAGTGCCTTTCACCCAGTCCCGTGGCGGCTTGCCGCTCTGCCATCGGTGGAGTAATCCGGAGTAATCCGTAGAAGCAAATAGGCCGCGCGTATTTTTATTTCTGTGGGCTTATTTTGCGGCTATATTATCTGCTAATGAAACTATTTATTCACGGAAACCTAAAAAACAAAATTAGGCGAGAGCAAAGCCTCCACGGAGCTGGCTGAAAGGCACTCCACGCGTTGGTCGACTTCGCCCACCGTACGGGGAGAATTCAAAAAATAAAGGCGGGAGCCGGACGTTAATTCGATTTAATTAGGGAAATCGGCCGCACAGGGCAATAAGTCGAAGTTTCTAAGAAAGTTCCGAACGTGTAGATCGAGTTCCCAAGACAAAAAGGCGAGTTCAGATTCCTCTTCACTGCAACTTTAAATGTATCTGCATACTGTTTTTCAAGTTCATATTAGGCAGGAAGGGATGAAAGCCAAAATTCGCGAGGTTCCGCAGCATCTTTTGAAAAACGTCGGAATTCCTTAAGCCTGAAAAGTTTGACATGATTTTGCAGTAGAGCTTGCCACTGCTGCTTGGAACCTTTTTAAGTAAAACTTTGATGGCCGAGGAGACTAGCCAGTTTTTAGTCCAACTGTGAAGTTCATGTCAGCTCTGTGAAATTCACTGTTCAGAGCTTCGAAATGCCAGTGCTAAGCCTTCTACGGAGTGCACAGTTAATATCCATGAGAGCTGGATCAACTTGCATTATTTGCATTGATATCATTATGTGAAGAATTCACACTGTAGAGAGAAACGAAAAACAGTTAAGAGCTGCGTATTTGTGGGAAGCTTTGTGACATTTGTGCTCAAAACCTGCTGCACACGGCACGGCTGCACGGCTGTGATGAGAGGCACTATCAGATTTATCTCGAATGATTGCAATCACATGCAGCTGTTTGCGTTGTACGGGATTAATTTAGATGCTTCTGCTTTTCTGCTCCTTGTCTTAAACTGCTTTGCTCTCTTTAAATTGAGCGTGGCCAACAGCGGCAGCATTTCTTTTTTTTTTGAATATTACTCAGCAAGTTATTGATATTGCCGCCGCGAAGTTTTTGAGTTCTTTGTGGGTGCAAAGCAGCACTTATAGAGTTTGTTTCAGTTTGTGCCCAGCATTGTCACCACCACGTGACGGTATAATTGTAAAAAAGTAAACTTAAATGACCATTTTAAATATTCTTACATTCATTATTCTGAAGATGAGAATGCCTCAGGGTGTTCCCCAAATTCTGACAAAGGCTTCCGGGCAGCTAGATTTGTTTGCTTCTAACTTGTTTTAAATGCTTCTGCTTTATGCAAGCTGTCACTTAGCTCACTTAATGTTCATACATTGGAATATTAAGCATGGTGCCTGTTGTTGCATCATCTTATCATTGTCTTTGCTCAGTTTGTGCGTTATTCGGATGTAAAACTGGGTAGTATTCTAGTTCTGAAACCTTTCTGTCGCAATGTTTTTGTTTATTGTTGTTCTTTTTTGGTTCCAGTACATACTAGAAAAGATGATGCCAGCATTCAGCCACAAAAACTTCAGGATACGAGAAGAAATCCTTCTGTGCCTCCAGGAGACCATAAACACGTGAGTGGACATGGTGGGAGCATTTGGTTTATCAGCACTCTGGAGATGTTTATCAAGGAGGTGAAAATCACCAAGTGCTTGAGTTTGGGCTTGTTGGAACTTAATTTTTACGAGAGCTGCACTGTTTTAATTGACACGGACATAGCATGTTAACCTTTACCCGTTTGTGTCTGTCCTCGCTAACTGCGTCCTTGTCAATCCAAGCTGCGCAAAATCACCAGCCTTCCGAACACAACGTTAACTGCTAGAGCACTGCCTTGAAAATAACAGAATTGGCCTTCAGCTTGACACTTTTCCGGGTACAGGTTTTATGATATCTGTAATGGATTCTAAGAATAAAAAAATGGTTAGCGGTTTGGCATTGCTGAGCACGAAATATTGTGCGAAAGCACGATGGGCCACCCAAATTTTGGGGGTGGGCCAAACCCATTCTGGGGGTGTCTCAGGTCGGTTCCAAACGTGGGTCAACTTAGTTCTCAAATTTTTTGGGAGTAGGCTACCCAGATTACGGCGGTGGGCCAACCACATTTTAGGAGGTGGGCCAACTCCATTTTAAGACTAGGTCAAGCCTGTTTTTCACCCAAGCACACCCAGATCCACCGGCAATCAAATTCGACCAAGGTCATTCCAAGGGCACATTTCAGTTTCAGTTTCAGTTTATTTCCCACAACAAGTACAGGGCATGTACGAGGTGTGGCGGGGGTGACGGGATAAAAGCTGCATCAAGGGCAGCTTGACTGGCCCCGTCTCCCCAAACAACATGGCAGCAAGCACGACAGTTCAGAAGGACATAAAATATATATGATGGGGAGAATAACAAGGAACAAATGGAAAAAAATATACGAACAAGATAAGTGCAAAAACAGTGAATGAGTGCATTAGTTAAAAAATACAATCAAATCTTACAGTATAGATTAGTTAATAATGTCGAATAATTTTTTCTTGGTTAGAACCCGCAGCTGCTCTTCCGTTAGCTTATATTTGCTAAGTGTACTAGGCAGCCTGTTTCGAAGCATCTGGAGACCGTAGTTAGTACGTGATCGCGGAACGTGCCAGTGTTCATGGTGGCGGGTGGAGCGAGATGATATGTTAATCTGCAAGTTTGCAACGGCTCGTAATGTTGTTATATTTTTATGGATTTCAGATTTCAAAGATGACAGCAACTGGCGATCATAAAGCGTGGAAATTTTAGTAATCTTGTATTTAAGGAATAGGTCGGAAGTGTGGGCATTATATGGAGAGTTTGAAATGGCTCTAACTGCATTTTTTTGTAATGTAACCAATCTATTTAGTGATTTCTTGGTGCCAGTACCCCAAACAAGATGACAATATAAGAGATGAGGTGCAAAAAGCGTGTTATAGAGCATTAGTTTTTGGGGGACAGGTAAAAAATGTACTTTTCTCAATATACCTAATGCTTTGCACAGTTTAGTTTGTATGTTTTCGGCGTGAAAATCCCGTAGCATGTTTTCATCAAAAACGACACCCAGGGATTTTGCTGATGAAGAAAATTCTATTTCAGTGTTATCGAACTTCAGTGGATTAATGCGAACATTTGTTTAGCTTGAAAGAGAACTGCTTTTGTTTTGGAACAGTTTATTTTTAGGCTATTAGCGCTTGACCATTTACATAGTTTGTCCAAGAATAGGTTGGCGGATTTGACAAGGTCATTTGGATTGCTTCCTGTAAAAAATGTACTGGTGTCGTCGGCGTATATAACATAATTTATGGTGCTATCTAGAGATACAAGGTCATTGATGTAAGCATTGAAAAACAGTGGGCCGAGAATACTCCCCTGAGGTACGCCATGCTTATTTTTTTGTAATGAGGACATTTCATTTCCTATACATATTGCTTGATGTCGATTTGTCAAGTAACTTTGAACCAAATTAAAAGAAATACCACGAACACCATAGCAAGACAGTTTGTCTAGTAGGATATTATGATTGATTCTGTCAAAAGCCTTGGAGAAATCCACAAATAGTCCTAGTGTTAGTAGCTTCCTTTCAATATTATCTAAAATTAATTCTTTTTGGTGAAGTATAGCTGTCTCAGTAGATCTACCTGTCCGGAAGCCATATTGCGATGATGTAATAACAGAGTTAGCATCAAAGAAACCAGTGAGTCTTATAAAGATGATTTTCTCGAGTGGTTTTGAAAATATTGGTAATATTGATATTGGCCTATAATTTCCTAAGTTATCTTTTTCTCCACTTTTGTACACTACTGTCACTTTAGCAGTCTTTAGTTGCTCTGGAAATACACCGGTATACAAAACTAGGTTGTAAATATGGGTTAGGTATGGGGCAATAAGTTCAATGACAAAGCTAACCGGCTGCATTTTTATTCCATCTATATCCTCGCATTTGCTTCTCTTCAAAGCATGGAATAAATTCAGGACTTCACTCTCGTCAGTAGGATTCAAAAAAACGGAATGTTCTAATGGGGCAGATAGATATCGCTGGGCGTCGGTGTTGTAAGGACTTTCAACTAATGAGAGAAAATAATCATTGAATTTTTCTGCTAGTGCTTTTCCCTCGTACTGTTGGCCATCGATTTTTAATTCCAAAGTTCTTGTCTGATGCCTGGAAGGCAGAATTGAACTGAGTTTCTTCCATGCTTGTCTAGAATCCGTAATTCCGTCAAAGAGATGTGCATAATAGTCGCGTTTTGCACGCTTCAAACACTTATTTAACAAGTTCCGGTATTTTCTAAAATCTTCTAGAACTTCAGGGTCACGACTCTCAAGAAAATTGTGATACATCCTTGTTTTAACCTTTATCATTTTTAGTAATTTATTAGTCATCCAGGGCTTTCGTGCACGTTTGGGTTTCTTTACTACTTTATATGGAAAATGCTTCTTGTATATTGAAGAAAACAGTGAAATAAAATGGTCATAAGCTTCATTGGGCGAAGAGTAACATAGCAAGTCATGCCAGTGTGTGATAGCTATTTCGCTTCGAAACAGCTGAAGTGTATGTTCTGTAACATCCTGAATGATAAAACTTTGCATGCAATTTTTTGCGGGTATAAGTTTCTGATCGGCAACCAGAAATATAGGTAAATGATCACTAATTGCTGCTGTTACAGTACCACTAAGTATATTATTATCAAGAATATTAGTAACAAATAAGTCAATTGCCGTTGCACTATTTGCAGTAACGCGTGTAGGGGTTTCTACAACGTTGTAAAATGAATGCAACTCAAGGATCATTAAAAACTCTTTTTGTTTCGCGGTGCAAGAGAGAATGTCGATGTTAAGGTCACCACCAAGAACCATTGTGTAGTTACACTGATTTACAGAGGAAAACACCAAATCTAAATAACTAAAGAACTTGTTTAGGTCACCTTCGGGTGGCCTATACATGACAGAGAACACAAAATTACCACTCTTTACACAAATAGCTTCATAGTGATCAGTAGACAGTGATAAGTCACTCATAATTTCATAGCCATTTCCACATTTAAGATATAGACAAACACCACCGCCGCGCTTACACTCACGGTTCAAAACTACTGGGTTGTAGCCATTGAGATGCATAACATCACTGGTGTCACTGTACCACGTTTCAGTCATCATGATGACTGTGAAATCGAAGTCAAATTGTTCTAGAAATGCACAAAATTCATCACTCTTATTTCGGGCTGATTGCATATTCAGGTGCAAGAAGGTAAGGGTTGATGCAGGTCTTCCTTTGATAAGCGAACACAAGTCATTTGGTTTAAAACATTGCTCAAACATGACGCATAAGGGTCCTCTAAATACTCTTTATAAATGGGAGGAAAAGAATTACTCAAGCTCTGAGAGATCGTCTACGCTTCGTATGACCTGTGCGGAAAGACCTTCTGCCTTGCGGAGCAAAATCTTGCCGTTGTGATGCCAGGCAAACTTATAGTTGTAGACTTTGGCCCATTGTTTCGTCTTGAACAAAAGTTCTCTGTTCCCCTTTGTCAGATTTTCTGTGATGAACACAGAATCTTTTGTGTTTTTCACTGCCTTACTCTGTGAAAGCCAATAGTCTCGGTCTTTCTGTCGGAGGAAACGAACAATTATTCCAGGTGCTTTACCTTGTTTGGCGGGCAGCCGGTGCAGTGCCCCGATTGATTCTGCGGTAAGCTCAGGTACCTTTATCTGCTGGGCAATTTCGTTGACAGTATTGAGCAGGTTTTCGTCATCTTTCTCGGGAACACCATGAATTTCGAGGTTGAGGCGCCTATTTCTCCACTCTAGCTCATTTAAATCCTCGCGGAGCTTTGCCACCTCTTCACTGTGGTCTTTTTCCTCGAGCATGTCAACCCGCTTGTTCAATTTCTTTATATCCTGATCTTGCCGTTTAAGTGCCTCAAGGACTTCATCATACTTTGAAGACATCATATTAATAGAGGATTCAATTCCATCAACCTTTTCAGACAGTGGGCCTAAGGCTTCGAGCTTTGCACTGATGCTGGCGAGAGCTACTAGAATGTCAGAGTCGGTACTCAATTTTCTGCCGCTAGCTCCTCTCAGCCTTGCGGTTGAGCATGTTGGACATTTCCACGTTGTCTGAAGCGATTCTTCCTTCGTTTTGAAGAAAGCTGCAGTTACTCCGGAGCATTTCCCTACATGATAGTCGTTCTTACATTCGGTACAACTCAAGAAACCAGTGCTAGGCAGAGCGCCATGGCAAGCCAAACATTCTTTTTCATTATTTGGGGGCATGTTTTCATGAAACGGATCAAGAACTTCACAAACACTACAGAGAGCAGTGGCAGCAGCGAGGCAGCGACAGCTGCGCGGTCAAGGCTAGTAAAAGCAAGAAAGTTTTGACCAACCTGCAAAGTTGCAGAAATTCAGCAGATTAGCACACGTCCTTCCGTCGCTGCCGCTGCTGCCAAAATGATGCGAGACACTCGGCACACCACCAGAGGGAAGTTCAGTCAGAAGGCGTCGGGCTTGGGGGCGGTGAATCCAAGTGCAGCTGTACCCAGCTATCAGAAGGCTTGCGTGTGCGCTTGTGGCCCGCCTCAGCTTGATTTGCAGCAGTTGTTTGCAGAAGACGAGCTTGCAAAAATACAGCGGCGTTCCTTGGACACTGCAAAGTTGCAGAAATTCAGCAGATTAGCACACGTCCTTCCGTCGCTGCCGCTGCTGCCAAAATGATGCGAGACACTCGGCACACCACCAGAGGGAAGTTCAATCAGAAGGCGTCGGGCTTGGGGGCGGTGAATCCAAGTGCAGCTGTACCCAGCTATCAGAAGGCTTGCGTGTGCGCTTGTGGCCCGCCTCAGCTTGATTTGCAGCAGTTGTTTGCAGAAGACGAGCTTGCAAAAATACAGCGGCGTTCCTTGGACACTGCAAAGTTGCAGAAATTCAGCAGATTAGCACACGTCCTTCCGTCGCTGCCGCTGCTGCCAAAATGATGACCTAACCAAAAAGTGCCAAAAAGTGACCTAACCACATTTGGGACATGCCTCATGTGCCATACCATGTGTTGCCTTCCTTACCCTGCAGGGCCATCCCCAAAATAGAGTTTTGCTTGGTCCATTTGCCATTTCTCTTACTGAGTCTTCATTTTCTTCGTGTGAGACATCGTCGAAATCGCTTTCAGTAGGCTAGAAGTGCTTTTGCACTAAAAAACAAAGGTAAACATGGGCTTGGTGGACAGTGTGATCAGTCTTTCAGGCAAGCTGCATTGAGGTTTGTTGGGCACCTGACCATCAGAAAGCCATGCTTGTGCTTCAAGTAAGGCACGCTAAGCTGCAGTAAAGTGGGTGCATGACACATTACAAACTGGATTTACTCTTTATGAGATGGTCCACACGGGTCACTCAAGAGTGCTAGAATAACAAAACTTTCAAAGGAAGAATACTGTTGAACGTTTGTTTCATTGTCTCATTACCCATTCATACATGTTGCTCTGCATTTCTATAGAGCGCTCTTCTTCACTTCATGGCAGTGGTACTGCAAAGCTTTAATTTTGTTGAGATAATCCCCATACAAATGCGTTTCTGTCACTGCATAAAATATAAAGCCTAGTTCAGCTTGTGTACTGACTATTTGTGCTCTTCTATGTTTTTATTTTACTCAGATATGGCTCTCAGAACCTCTCCCTGATGAAGTTTATGCCATTGATTGCAAAGCTGCTTGGGGATCCCAATTCCCAGGTACAGTAAAAGAATTTTGGTATATTTGCAGATTTTGCTGTGACTGCCTTTGTCTTCTCAGACATTCAAACGTTGGGAATAAGCCATTCAAAGCAAGATCAGTGTGCACGTGGTGTAGGATTGACCCAAGAGCCTAAGAAAATTATTACTTCTTTTTTGATCATAGTTCCTCCGTCACCTGCCTGTGAGATAGCCAGATGTAATAGCAGTGCAATCCCGCTACAATGAAATTCACGGGACCCATGACAAATTTTGCTGAATTGGGGACATCAGACTTGAACATTGACAGATAGTACTGGATGGCTCGTGGACGATTTAAAAAAAATCTGTCATCTTTGGTCTTTCGCGCTTTCAAAATTGGCGCTATGGTGGGATTTTTGTGGTACTGCCCCACAAATCTCGAGCAATGGACATATTCACGTAATAAATGCACCCGCTGCACTGGCTACCAAAATGCTTTTTTTTTTTTTTTTTTTTTTCGGCGTGCATTATATAAAGCATCCCTGTTTCACCCTGCGAGAATTTTTACTGAGACCACTCTGCCTAGGGGCCTTTCGGAGTCTACAAGGTAGGCTTGCGTTCACGTCATGTGCACGTCGAGTTAGATGCGCTGGACACTGAGCACCTAGGGACACTGAGCAAGCAGTACATGATCTGCAACAGTGCGCGGACTGCCAGCACGCTGGGTGACAGCGGATTGGCTACGCACCGCTGAAGCCATATCGCAACCGTTTTGAAACTAGCCATCGCTTATCATCAAAGGTCTAACATTGTTGCCAGTTAGTGCGAACACAATAACTTCACATCGAAATGAACACGCAGCTAATTTTCGTCATGCTTTCATCAGTGAAGCGAGTGAAAAAGCAAGCTAGCCGAAAGCTGCCTTGCACAAGCGACTGTGGGTCGCATGCACGGAGTCCAAGCCATCAGCAGAACCGTGACTGTTGTGCTCCGGATCGCATCATTACGTGGACATGTGTGCTTTGCTGGGAATGTCAACCGTGACTCTGAAAGTGCGCAAATAAAAAAAAAAGTTGACTGCTTATTTCAAAAACTTGGCTGAAGCAGAATCACATTCCGATAATTGTTCATTGGTGGGTGTTATAACTGCATTGCCTGATATGGTTTGCTGACAGGGAATTGAAAATACTTCATTGTGGTGGAAATTTCGTTGTAGCAGCATTCATTGTAGCAGGATTGGATTGTATCACTTTAGCTCTGCCCACTTATCCTCAGCAAGTGCCGTTTTTACCTTCATGGTATTCAGTGGCGAAGAGTGTGTTGTTTAGAGCTCATAGTGATGGTAGTTTGTTGAGCAAACAACCGTTCAGGATTTTTAATCGTCATTACAGAAATCCACGCAGTGCTATTTTTTACTTCACTAAAAATGCTTTCCAGGAGGCCGTTTTTTTCAACTAATGCATGAATTTATGCTAATTTCATTGATGTCTAATGACGTTGCTAACCAAGGAAGTTAAGAGCCGAATTCAATATTTAATCAGGCAGGGTGACAGTCATCATCATCATCAGTCTGACTACACCCATTGCAGAGCCTCTCCCATGTCTCTTCAGTTTACCCTCTCCTTTGCCAACTGCGGCCACCGTATCCCCACAGGCTTCTTAATCTCATCCGCCCACCTACCTTTCTGCGCCCCCCTGCTATGCTTGCCTTCTCTTGGAATCCACTCCACTACCCTTAAGGACCAGCGGTTTGTTCCCTCACCCACTTCGCCCACATCCGATCTCTTAGCATTACACCTATCATTTTTCTT
This sequence comes from Amblyomma mixtum, assembly GCF_055824585.1. Lineage (NCBI taxonomy): Eukaryota > Metazoa > Arthropoda > Arachnida > Ixodida > Ixodidae > Amblyomma > Amblyomma mixtum. The sequence goes on along the minus strand of NC_143017.1, from coordinate 151,348,989 downwards.
TCCATAGCTCGCTGTGTACGTAGTTTGTATTCTGGTGACACTGGTCCAGGAGCTCTTGCTTCAGTTCTCATTTTCAGCTCTTCGCATTTGTGCTTGAAGAACGCTGCTGTTGACGCTTTCTCCGTCTTCCAGGTGCGTGACACAGCATTTCAGACCCTGGTGGTCATCTACATGCACGTTGGGGAGAAGGTGCGGTTAGACCTTGGGAAGAAGTACGGCATACCACCTGCCAAGTGAGTGCTGCTCCTGTCCTCTGCCTCACAGCAGGGCCAGCAGAATGGCTGCCCCCCCTCATCCGCTTTTCTCTTGCCCCTCCTACCCCTTCCTGTGCATTAAAAGAATTTCTGCCTACTTGCTCCACCATCCTGCATAAGCATCAAGGTAATCAATGTCATGCCACCTGCACCCATCCACTCACCAGTCACAGTGACTAAGGTGTTTTGCTGCCGAGCTTGGGTCTGTAGGATCTAGTGGCCACATTTTGATTGGGGTAAAATGAAAAAAAGAGAATACACACACATGTTCTTTGCAAATGTCTGCATGCTTTTGGGAATCCCAGGGGGTCAGAATTAATGAAGAGCCCTCTGTGTGATTTTTTTTTTCCTATGCGTGTTGATATTCTGGAAGAGTCAGCCTTATGGCTGCAGTAAGGGGGATGCTAGCGATTAATTACATTCTCTTCCCTTTATTGGAAATTACTCAACTTTTAGGGGATTCTTAAACACATTGGAGCTCTGTACAGCAGCCTGCATCGTATAATTGTGCAGTTTTGGGACATTAATTCCCACATAAGGCCGTCCTTCCATGGTCACTGATCTGCACCTTTTAGCAAGAAAAGAGCCCTCTCACTGTGAAGTACTCACATGACTCACTTCGCTTTTCACTCCAAAAATGGTTACAGGTTAGACCATTATTGACTGTCTGGGTCACGTAAACTAGACTCTTAGCGTCACGGGCAACATAAGGACTGAATAAAAATGGTTGGGGGGGGGAATTCTTTTGCTAAGTGGGAGTTTCAGTTGAGGACCCTCTAGTCTTATTCGAGTAGCAAAATGGTGTCGGCTATTGCTTTGGCCTCCACGCTATGGTGGCTACAATTTACCCTAGCTGCATCAGCTTTGCGAGCTGCACAGTGACCCATTTTTAATTCCTGTTTCTGGCTTGGGGGTATTTTTTTCGAGTTAGGAATCGAGGTTTTGCTTGTTTGGCACGGAAAACAAATGCTGTTTTAACTGTGGGCTCCCTGACTAAAAAGGCACGTTTCTTTGGCAGAAAAGTACAAATATTTGTGAGGTTGTGTGAAAGAAACTTGAGTTTATCGTTTATAGCCGAAGTCCATGTGGGGCAGGCATTACTGTCACACTGGGTCTTGCCAGTATTCCTTACTGCCTTGCCGTACTGGTTCCGTGCAGTTTGTGAGTGTATGCACAAACTGCGAGGTCATAATGGAGCAGCTGAAGGCATAGCCAGCCTTCACTCCAGTGTGTGCTGCCGCTCCAAAAGAAGGAATACACAGTTAATTGAGGGCACAAGTGTTTATTAGAGAGAGAGCTGCATTACCAACGCGAGTATGTGAGCTTTCATCAAGCATTTTGTTCAATTCATTTATATTTATGTCACGAAGACATCCTGACTCCCTCCCGCCACCCCTTTACTTCTTTGCGCCAGCTCATTACGAATATCCTGGCGGCGTACCTACATTCTGTGCGTTGGTAAGCAAAGTCGTGACTGCGTGACGCCAATGAAAGGAGCCTTTTTTTTTTTCTCCACTACAAAGAAAAAAGGCTCCTTTCGTTTACATCACACAGCCACATCAGTAAAATTTGTCGCACGTGTTTCTGGGCAGGCATTTCGTAGTGTTTACGTTTTTTTTTTTTCTCTCAATGACAGCTGTGGGGATGAGAGCTAGTCTGTCTTGTTGACTCGTCCGCTTCTTTCTGTGCGCTTTACGCCAAACATGGTTTTCCAATGAGCCCAGACCTATACCTTAATGAGAGATCTATTGTGTTGCCTGACGACTACTCACTGGGGCGACGAGCCAGCGTCTTTTGGAAACTGGGGCAGACGGTACCGCGTTGCTCCAACTCCCCTTTTTTAGTTTAGCGTGGCAGGGATAATGGGATTCAAACGAATTGGTAATAAGAGGCTGATTTTGTGAGGTTACTTTCTGAATCAGTCGCTTTTGATAATTTTTTTCTTGAAGTTTTGAAGAGAAAAAATAAATGTGTCAGTTCAATTTGTCCTCGAATAAGGCTGGTTAACAACTACGAATCAGTAATACGTCATCTCATCGCATCATTAATCTACATGTAGTCAACACCGTTCAGAGAAAAGCTCAACCGTCTGCATGATTCTCTTAAAGAACAAGCAGTTGCAAAAGTATGACCAATGGGTTTCAGACATGTCACAGCTGTACACCTGAGAACGGTGTGGTGACGGAGCATTTTGAAGAGAAATTTGTCATTACTGTGTGGAATTCTTCACATATGGCGCAGTAATAAGAAGAAGGGATCCCAAAGAATGTTGAAAAAAGGTGGTGTTAACTAGGCAAAAATAGTTATATTTGGCAGGTCATCCTCCGCGCTTCTGGCATGCCTGAGAACATTAGGGCCCTGTGAACCGTCCTTACGTACGAACAACAAATGCAGCATAATTCTACTGAATTCGGCGACCATGGCACTCTAAATTAGAAGTGCGAAGGAACACCAAATAACCGCTGCCCTTCTTCAGTGCAGCCAGTGACTGGTGAACATAGCAGTCTGTCATTGCATTTAGGTTGCCGTTTGGTTAGAGCGATTACACCATGCATAATAAACACCCAAAAGTGACAGAATATTATTGCTACTAGTGGAACAACCGTGTACTGCATATTTCCTGTTCTGTCGCATTATTCCAGTCGCCACGCAACCGCATACAAACCACGCTACACGCATAGCGCACTGTGCACGACCGGCGCGTGGGACCCAACATGCCGCTGCGAGGAGGAAACGGCAGCGCGGGGTGGTACAAAGGGTGTCCCCACCTTGAAAGCGGAGGCAAGCGGGCATCAAGGCACCCTAGTCACCCACTAGAGTTACTGTATATGCTACCAAAGGTACCAGAGTTGTGCGTCTGTTTTCAAAATGCCGCTCGCGACTCCATTGGTTGAGTGCCATCACGCGGTGTCCAAGCAACCGTGTACTGCGGAGAAGGCGACGCTAGGGACACTTTTTGTAATTCCCGACACCGCCGCTGCAGCGAACTGGATTGACAGCCGGCCAATTTCGAAGCATATCCACTATCCAACCGCTGTTTGCATTCGCTGCGGTTCATGTGTGTAGCTCTCGCAATGTTGTTTTTTGTTTGTTTGTTTTGTTTTTGTTTGTTTGTGCTATAAGTTGCATTGAGGTTTCTTTATCGAAAACAGGCTGAACTTGTGGCTCTGCGCTTTTTTGTGTACGCTGTTTAAGCGCTAAAATAGACCTCTGTGTTGCATATTTATCCCTGTTGGCATAAAACCTGAATGGCAAACAATTTAAGCAAGGGAAACATGTTTAGGCATCTGATTGTTTAGTTCAGATGCTAATGTTCTTCCAGTTTCGAGTAAACTGTATTCTGGATTTTATACTGTTCTTAGTTCCGGCTCATAACTTTTTGCAGGAGTTTCGGATTCAATAAAGGGGACTATAAACAGGTTTTTTAACGCAGATCCGGCGATTAAAGATGAATGAATGCTGTATTTGTACGGCGTATTTAGAATACTGAGTCTGCCCTTAAAGATGCACTGAAGAGGAATCTGAACTCGCCTTTTTGCCGCGGGAACTCGATCTACACGTTCCGGGCATTCTTAGAAACTTCGACTTATTGCCCTGTGTGGCCGATTTCCCCTAATTAAATCGAATTAACGTCCGGCTCCCGCCTTTATTTTTGAATTCTCCCCCGTATGGTGGGCGGAGGCGACCAACGCGTGGAGTGCTTTCAGCCAGCTCCGTGGAGGCTTTGCTTTCGCTTTATGTTGTTTTTTAGGTTTCCGTGAATGAATAGTTTCATTCGCAGATAATATATATAGTCGCAAAATAAGCCCGCAGAAATAAAAATACGCGCGGACTATTTGCTTCTACGGATTACTATGTATTACTCCGCTGATGGCAGAGCGGCAAGCCGCCACGGGACTGAGTGAAAGACTCCGCGCGTTGGTCGACTCCGCCCACCGTACGGGGGGGAGAATTAAAAAAAAAGGCAGGAGCCGGACGTTAATTCGATTTAATTAGGGAAATCAGCCACACAGGGCAATAAATCGACGTTTCTAAGAATGCTCAGAACGTGTAGATTGAGTTCCCGCGGCAAAAAGACGAGTTCAGATTCCTCTTCAGTGCACCTTTAAGTTATAAGGTAAATAGTTCTGGGAAAGTGACTATGGAAATTGGCTGCTGCGGCAGCTCACGGCATGCCAGAAAGAGCAGCTCTTTTTCTTGACTGTATTTTTTGTCTGGGTTATGCAGTAAGCTGTTTCGATGCTCTTTGTTTGCGATCAAGTGAAAAGTGGTTTACAAACCTTGGAAAAGCACCCACGGTTGGTCAGTGATGTGCTAGGCATGTTGCCTGCAGAAAGGGAGTGCGGCTTCGACGCATATCTTCGGTTGCTTGACAGGCAAGATGGCGGAACTACGCGCAACTCTGCTACGTTTGGTAACATATGCAGAAACTCTATCAACCACGGACGCCTGACGCCCCCTGTCGGAGCGGACGACAACTAATACAAAAAAAAAAAAACAGGTGCCGCATGTAGACGACCAGGACGACGAATGAATGCTGCTACTGAAATAAACACTTGTACGTGCTAATGACTGAGTGTTCATTGATCTTGAAGAGGGGGGGGGGGGGAGTGGAATCACGAGTATCATATTTACTCGCATAATGGTCGCACTTTTTTGTTTTTTTTTTTCACAAAATTGACACAAATTTAGGGATGCAATCATTACGCGGGGTAAATTTTCTACAAAAAATTTTTGAGCACCAAAAATGCAAACAAGTTGCAGGTCAGACTACCCTTGTCACACGGGCACACTGCCCGCAGTTACGCCGCTAAACGCGGTTATCACGAACCGAACTTGGTGACCTCGGTTTACGTCGTTAGCCGAGAAGGTAGAGTGCGAAAAGCACACGAGCTGGCCAGATTCAAGAACTTACTTTCTTCGCACTAAATCATGTTCTAAAAGCAACGCATTAAAATAGGCAGTGTATATAGTGCCACGCGACGGTGGTTTTATGCAGCCTTCAATGAAGGCGCAGCAACTGTGTAATACAACAGCAACGTCCCGCGGTGCTCAAGCTACGCATTTTGCCGCCGTTACGCTCAAAAATGGCCAGTCCCTGCCGCAGCGTTAAATTAGGCGACACGTTCGCAACACTCGCAACACCGGATTCCGCGCGTTTACCGCAATGGTGCTGTCCGCGAGCGCGGCGGACACCGCCGCTCTCGTGTGCGACTCCCTAGTCGTTGCTAGGCCTATCTTGTTTCGTATCGAAGCCACAGTGGATGCCACTTTCGAATTGACCATCACTATACTAAATGGTCAACTTCTGGCGCTGCCTTACGGACAACCTAATTGTTTCGTATTAAAAGCAATACATACGATCGGTTTCAGAAACGCCTTAGCAGCGGAGCTGGCGTGCAAGCAGTTCGGGTCAGTCGCACTGCAACGGTGGCAGCTGCTACGTGGCTGCGAACATAAAACCAGCTTGTATCGCAGTTATTACTCCTACCAGCAACTCGCTACAGGTCAGCGACCCTCAAGGAGGTTTCATTTCTCACATTTCCGTATCCCAGGGCTTATTATTTACGAGAACGAGAAAGTTTAGCACGGTTTCCTGATGCTGGTGCCGGGGATCCACCGTAGAGATGTTTCCTTGGCGCAGGCTGCTTGCGGGCGGCGCGGCGATTTATTGGGCTGTGGAGGCAGTGCTGCAACCGGACAGCGCTGTGGGACGGCACTCTCGGCACTGTGCCAACTGCGCTGCAAGATATTTGCAAATGTCCCATTGCTCCGGATCACCGCGTCACTTCGTTGCACCACAATCTAGAATGATGGCAAGCCTTGTGACAACAGCGAACCATGATTTGAGATAACCGCAGTTAGGTTTGGTATCCGCGATTAATCATAAGCGCATTTAGACTGCCCGTGTGACTGGAGGTCAGCCAACAGGCGGCTGCCGCTGCCGCTGACGTGCCATCTGTCAGACAGAAGTATAATCATCGTCGGCTAGACTTGGCACACAACAAATTTGCAGCGGCAAGTTTGGAGTGCAATCATTACGCAGGGAGTAACAAAATTGAATTTTGCCAACAAAATTCGGGGCTGCGATCATTACGCGAATGGGTCATTATGCGAGTAAATTCGGTATAATCACAGTTAACTTAGTCGAACCAAGCTCAAACAGTATCGCTGTGTCATACGTCTTACACGAGAGTGTAATCTGCCCTACAATTTTTGTTTGTGTATACGTATATTTTTTTTCTTTTTCTCTCCCTTGTTTCTTACCATGTATCCAGGCTGCAGGCACTGTTCAACAAGTTTGACGAGGTGAAGAGCTCTGGGCAGCTCCTGCCAACTGCCACACTTGACATTGGTAAGTGGCCGAGCAGCATGTTTTTTTCTTTATTGCCTCCACGTTTTCCCTTACTGAACAACCTGACAGCTACCAGAAGACACTGCATCTACGGGGACAGTTTATGCACAGCGAATGCGAGGGCTTTGCTTTCAGGACCAAGCTTCACACTAAGTTTGGCCATACTACTGCTGCGGGGATTGATGTTCATGACATGTTTACGCAAAAGGCGTACTGGCGCTAAAAAAACGAAGACAACACACACAACAGGACAGGACTGGCGCCAACTTCCAACTAGTTTATTCACAGAAAAAACCACTTAAGAACCACACTGCATGCAAAAAGATACAGACAAACCAGAAACAAGGGGTGATTTAACAAAGATGCACGTGCCAAACGGACCAATCTTTTTCCAGTCTGTATCTTTTTGCATGCAGTGTGGTTCTTAAGGGGTTTTTTCTGTGAATAAACTAGTTGGAAGTTGGCGCCAGTCCTGTCCTGTTGTGTGTGTTGTCTTCGTTTTTTTAGCGCCAGTACGCCTTTTGCGTAAACATGTCATGCTACAACCAACTAGCTCAAATCAAAGTATTATTGATGTTCAGCGTTGGAGGATCACAGCGCGAACAAGTGGCGTCACTGTGGTTCGAGCTTCGAGCGTTTTTGCTGTTAGTATGCACCGGCACTTACTGTACAGTACGGTCCGCTATTAAAGGGAACATGCGATCGCATGACCTCCGCGCTTCGCATAGCGCTGCCGCGAGAGCCGGCGGCACAAGGCGCATGCGCAGTAAGCACGGCCGGCTGCTCTTTCCGCGCGTGCGCCTGTTGACACGCATTCTCGCTGGCTCTCAGCGGCAGCGCTTCGCGAAGCACGGAGGCCACGTGATCGCATGTTCCCTTTAACTGTGGAACGTACTGTACGTGGGCCTCTAGTCGCGGAGGTCGCGCCGCGTGGCTAGTTTTGGTCGCTTCTCGGCGTTCTTGGCGACCGAAGGCTTCGGATGCCGAAACATTTGAAGGTCGGAATCATTCCAGGAAGCACTGCAAAGCCATTTTTGTTCGCCTTTGCCCAGTTGTCCACACGGCTTCGCTGTGGCCTGAAGACCGTAGCGAGGAATATTCCCCCGATGTGATGCGGGCGAAGCTAGCCGCGCCATTCGTCGCGTGTCGAGCAGCCATCGTGCTGAAGCGCGTCGCAGCTTATTGCCGCCATTGCATTACATGTACGCCCGTGCTCTGATAAAAAAAAAAAACAAAAAAAAACACTGTGGTGGAAAAAGTCACCTGTGCCCAAGTGACATTGGCGTCGTTGCCCCTCCCCTCACCTTTCACACGAACGCACTTATATCTCTTGATTTTGGAAAACGAACGCACAGCTGTTGGCGAACGGGGTTTCCACAACTCTTTCCTCCTCGCGTCTACTTTCGTTTCGAAACGCGTCATTGACAGGCAGGCTGGCATTGCGTATACATAGCGCCTCGCGCGGCACACGGCCTTGCGTGCGTGTGTGTGTGTGTGTGTTAACGAGCTTGGCGTCGATCGCATCGTTTGGGGCGTCCCCTCCTTGCTCCGTTGGCGTTTTGCGGGGCGACCTTGCGCCACACGTTGTGGTCCTGGCGCGCGCGACGAATGGGCGGACGATAGAGCGGGCCTTCGAAGGTCGGCCGTCTGGCGACTGTGCCGATCTTTTTTTTTACCCTCTCATCACCGCGTTATTTCTAAGTGACAGCGCTCATTTTTCGGTTTTGCTTCTTTTTTATTTTATCTCCTTCTGTGTGCTTAGTGGACTATAGCAGTCGCCTAGGGCACGAGGTGGTGTGTATCGCTTTGCTCAAGCACACACGCATGAGAGAGGGTTAGTGAGAGAGACAGTCGGATACTTATATGTCGAACTTCGAAGGGAACAGAAAATTAGTTTGAGTTAATGGGAGCCCAGTCCGACTCTCCTTAATCCACGAGACTGACGGGACCAACGCTTGGGTTCGAATAAACCGGAAGTTCGAGTTAAGCGAGATTTCTCTATGATCAGCTACGTCGGGACGTCGTTGCGACATGGCCCTCCCCCTCCCAAGCCGGGTATCGCTTCCGTTTTCGGTTTCGATTGCGGCAGAGCTTGGAAAGGGAGCGTGCGGAGCGGATAACATTTTGGCGGTAGGAAGGAGTGCGAATGACGCGTACGGTGCGTGTCCCCCCCCCCTCGTTTGCGGTCGCCTTATATCGAGCAATATATGCACATTCGTGTTGTACGCTTTTCGCTGACATGCCGCTTATTTGGTGTGTTCTGTTAGCGAGGGGGCGCGGTAAACCTTGCTGATGACAGGGCGGTTTGAAGGCCTCTGCAGAACGGCGCGGCGTTACGTTATAATTAGCAGCACAGCAATCCTACCTGCTTCGACACTTCCATCGCCCCGAATGGCTCCAGACTATGACCGAGCCATTCGAGGTATGTCTACAATCGCTGGAGCCGCTGCTATCTACGCTGGAATGTGCGTATACCTGCGCAGTGCGAGGAGCACGTGCAACTAGAGGCGCGCGCGTCACTCGAACCACTTCACAGTGGAGGAGTATAGGATAGGTGCACTCTAAGCACGGATACTCCTGAATGGGAGAAAAAAAAAGGAGTAAACTCGCTCTCTAGCTCACTATAGGATAGGTGCACTCTAAACACGAATGCTCCTGAATGGGAGTAAATGGGGTGTAAGCTGCTCCTTTTACTCCCATTCAGGAGTATTCGTGTTTAGAGTGCACCTATCCTATAGTGAGCTAGAGAGCGAGTTTACTCCTTTTTTTCTCCTTTCTGTTCAGAGTTTGCATGGCTGCATGGGGCTGCAGACGGAAACGGATACCGCGGGCCACTACGTTTTTCTTCTACTTGGTTTAGTAGGCTGCGTCGTCGGTACGATCTCACGAAACCAGTGATCTCAATGCTCCCGCAGGCGCAATTGTAATAACTTTTTTTTTATTTATTACCGCTAACCTCGCCGCGCCTGTGCTGAAATCTGCGCGCGTCACGCCGGCGTCGTGGTGTATATGCTGTACACACGCAGGGCGCTCGAGTGCGCGGCAATTAGCTTTCGCTTTCGTTGCAACGCACGGCTCCGGTTCATTAATAGGTCCGGAAAACGCGCTCATTAGGCGTTGGCCTGCGCCGGGGCGCGTTGCGCGGTATCCGCCTCGCCTCTCTTCTGATTTACGATCATTATAACTCCGTCCCCCTTCGCGCACAGCAGCCCGTCTTGTCCGCGCTGGGGCGTGTTCGGGATAATTGGCGACTACCGGCCGCGCACCGGCGGTTGGGTGTCCGTCCCGCAGGGGAGGCCTTTTAATCGCGCGCCTTGCGTCTCGCGATTAAGCGTTGCGAGTTCTGTCGAGGCGCCGCGAATTTTCACTTCCTCGTGTGCTTACGAGCGCCAGGACCGCGTGCTTGCGGCTGCGCAACCGTGGTAAACACCCAGCGCACCTTGTTTTGGCGGTCCGCGGCCCTCGCGCCGTTATCTCTGCCGTTATCTGGTTGCCCGCGAAAGCAACCTGAGAATGCGCCGCGACCTGGCGCTAACGGGATCCTCTTTTGCTCGCGTGGTGCCCACTGGAGGCATCTTGCTGTGGCCGCGGGTACACTCTGAACACGAACACGCCTATGTTGGAGTTAAAAAAGGAGTAACCTGTCCTCTATCGCACACCCTTTTATAAAAGGGACTGCGCTAGAGGACAGGTTACTCCTTTTTAAGGCGAACGTCTTTAATGCCTCATCGTTGTCGACAGGAGGTTGTCACCAGAGGTTTCACGCTTTTCGGTTGGTCGAAAGGGTTATGACGTCAGAGTGCGCGGATTCGGAGTAATGAGGTCACCCACGGATGCCTGACGCCCCCTTTTGGAGCAGACGACAATAAAATAGTTGTCGTCCGCTCCGACAGGGGGCGTAAGGCTTCCGTGGGTGACCACATTACGTACCTCATTACTGCGAACAGAGCCATGGATGCAACCGAACTCATCGAAGCAGAGAGAGAGTCGTACTAAAGAAGCAGTCAAAGTGTCCCCTGAATTTTTCAGAGGCGAAATTCTAGAGGCCCGTGTACTGTGCGATGTCAGTGCACGTTAAAGAACCCCAGGGGGTCGAAATTTCCGGAGCCCTTCACTACGGCGTCTCTCATAGCCTGAGTCGCTTTGGGACGTTAAACCCCATAAACGAAACCAACCAACCCTGAATTTTTTTACTCATATGTTTTAGGGTGTAGGAAGGTGGCTGAAAGAAACTGTATAGGGGCTTACCTTTGCAGGGTCGTCCTGCGTGGTTCCCGCTTAGGGTCCGCGTTTAGGCGGATTGAGCGCCCTCTTTGCCTCGCTTCTGGTGCATAGCGAGACGAACCATTGGGGTGGGCGGTCTCTGTGGCCGAAAAGTCACTGTTTGAACTGTGGTCAGAAGCTGTTGGTGCTCGGCGATGGTTTTTTGAGGCGGCCTTGGAAGATTACGCCGACTGTGTCACCAAATCTGTGTGTGCGCTCATTAGGATCACACCTCCGGCCGATTCGCTTTCGAGATACGGCCGGCCCTGTCTCCTTATATAGGAGTGGAAAGCAAATATTCTTTAGTGTAGGTAGGAGCGGACGCCGCGAGTGTGCTCTTTTTTTTTTTTTTGGGGGGGGGGGGGGGGCGCTTCCTGCGCGGGTATAGTTTCCTGGGACGATGCACGATCTTGTGTTTCTCTCTCTCACTGTTCGTAAGAGCGATATGAAGAGGGAAATGGGGTGGAGTAGCTAGGTGAGCATAGGAGCTCCGTGATGTGTGGTGATTCTCGGTAGTGGTTGTCGCGGCGCAAAGCATCCTCCAGGGCAGGTCCCGCGAAAAGGTGTACGGCCGCCGCGGGGTCTCAGTGGTTATGGTGCTCGGCTGCTGACCCGAAAGGCGTGGGTTCGATCCCGGCCGCGGCGGTTGAATTTCGATGGAGGTGAAATTCTAGAGGCCGGTGTACTGTGCGATGTCAGTGCACGTTAAAGAACCTCAGGTGGTCGAAATTTCCGGAGCCCTTCACTATGGCGTCCCTCATGTTAGCCTGAGTCGCTTTGGGACGTTAAACCCCATAAAACAAACCAAACCGAAAGGTGTACGGAGGTGCACGAAGATACGACTTGGTCCGCTTGGCGCAGCCAATACAGCGGTGATCGTCGCCGACCGTAAATCGTCCCTTCCGTTTGCGGTGTGTGTCCGCCGAGTGTTGTGCTCTCACGGTGTATTGAGCCCATGGCATGTTCATCGCGGCGATGAGCTAGGAGGGACAGTAAAAGGGGCCCGCCATGCACACGTCACATGGCGCGACACAGTGGCGACGTCTTTACGTGCTGTTGGAGTCGGCACGATCTTGCGGACCGCCTTTATGCGAGGTGGCCGCCGGTCAGCCAGCGACGGCTTAGTTTATCGCACCTTTCGTGCGTTCCCGCTCCTCGTCTCCCAATCTCGTCACGTCCTCCTCCGGCCTGGTCGACGCACTAGTGGTGTGCGCGCAGCTTTCAGTCGGCGAGCTTGCGTGCCGTGCATGCGGGAAGACTTCACCCCCCTCTTCTTCGTGTATGCCTTATGCGTGGCCATACACTCGCATTGGAGGAGAAACACCGCGGACGATGCCGCTGCTGTAGAGCTGCAAGAGTTGGCCGTGGCTCAATATCTCCGGCAAAGGTTAAAAGGATTCCGTGTAGTACACAGTCGGCGTGTGGTTTTTAGTCTTTGTTAATCGCCACGGACGATGTCGTCGCAAGGCGTGTTTTTCGCTCGGGTTTGAAAGGCCTCGTCGTACGATTCGTTTCGAAAGTCTCCAGCTCACAACGACCCCCTCCCCTCTCTCTCTCTCTCCTTTTCTTCGAGACCTCCGTTGGCGAGCCCGATTTTCATTTCAAGCCTGGTGATCTTGCCTGACTCGTTCGAAGACTCGTGTAGTACAACGAAATTGGGGCGGTACACGCGGTACCTTCGAGAGTCGACTTGGCCAGCCACTTTCTTCGCGGACGTGTATGCCGTCGGCCCTGCACTGGCTTGACGAGGGCAAAATAAAGCGGCCGGACGACCGCTCGGGGCGGGCGGTTCGCATGTCCTCGCGTCATCTGCGGCTTCCTCCCGGAATAGCTGGCGTTTCCGCGAAGCCCCGCCGCGGCTGTGGGAAGAAGGCGGCCGTCCACCCGGGAATGGCCCGCCGCGTGTTTGTCGAGGCAGCCAGCTAGGGCTGTTGGCGTCGGCGAAGAGAGAGAGAGGGGGGGGGGGGTAACACGTGATAGTGGTTTAGCGGCACAGTTTCTTGATCCTGACGCCCGGCGCAGTGTGAGCGGCGGCCAGCAATTCAGAGCGTCCCGCGGTCTTTCTGCCAATGTTTCGCGTTTTTCTGGCATCAAACGTTGTGTGCGCCAGGTCTCCTTATCGCGGAATAACCGCTCCCTCGGCACCCTTATACGTTATCCTGGAATAAAGATGTTTTCGGGCCCGCTTTTCTTGGAAAAGCCTGGCAAAGACGCGCGCGTTTTCGAAAGGGAGCGTCTTTTGGCGCGAGATGGCCAAAATTTCTTGAACCGCGTTTTCGAAATCGCAAAAACTCATGTGGCTATCAATATCAAATCTCTAATTGCAAACCGGTGGCTTGCTGTAATAGTTACGATGTTAACTATAAAATATTAGTTAACCAGCTTATGCAAGTTGGCATGGTACACATTAGATAACTGTAGTGTACCGTGTTACCGTTACTGGAGTACCGTGAGCCAGTGCGCATGCGCAGATCGCCTTGAGGGCACCAGATGGCGCCAGGTACCGGGCAGCTGCGCGTGCCCATATCACGACCAATCAGCGCGTGCGGACTGGCGCTGGGCGGGGTCCCGGTAGTCCGGTAACGGCAAAGCGGTACGCTAAAAGTGTCGTTTTTTTTTTTTTTCTGGTGCCTGTCAACACCGGTGCCGCGGAGGCCATCTTTATATCTTAAAAACCCTACATTTTTAAAAATTAGTGGTAATGTAGCACATTGTTTCAGACGGCACGCTATCAGCGTTCGAAACGCGCACTGTGCCTCGCAATTTTCGAGTGTAGCAGTGTCCGCGTAGTCTGTCACGCACGGCATTAGGTTGGTCCTTGTTCGGAGGTCCAGTTCAAAGCGTTGTATTTGTACGTTTTCGTATGAAAAAAAAAATGCAGGCGTTGTGGTGGTGGCTGGGGCCGCACTTGACAGCGCAGTGACCAGCTTTAATTCTCGACGAGTTTGTTTACATGCGTATACACATGGGGAAGACGGCACAATTCGTACGTGCGGATTTCCTTCCGCACTTTGTGCTCGTCACTATATTGACGTGGGCGATCTTTTGCTCGGATAGCATCTTGCGGTTTGTAGGCTTCGAGAGAAACAAGTTCTTTGCAGCGCGGGTCATCGGCATCGAAGGGAACTGCTTTGAACGTGCTGCCAGCGGCGCCCGCCTTGTTATGCGGCGGTGCCGGCCAGCGTCTGACGAGGCTGCGGAATTCCAGAGACGCCATAGGCTACACTGTGGTAGTTCGCGATGTCTGCCCCGTCGTCGATGGTGCATGCTTTCCGCTCCAGACGTGGAGGAAAATGCGACGGCCGCGGAGCATTCCACGCCGCGTCCGCCGCCGTTGGGTAACAATGGGAGGAATTTCCTCTTCTGACCGTTGCGGCATCGATTGTTGCGTCCCCCCCTCCCCTTATTCAGGGGGCCACCGATGTTAGCCGTGACCCTCTTCGATTCACAGCTGACCCGCTGCAGCACCATATGGCTACCGCTTCCCTCCGCAGCCGCGCGCGCAATATGACTTGCCGTATTGCGCTTCGTAGCAGTTGAACGCGGTCTGATGCACGGCGCCTGTCATGCGGGCACGCTGTTGGGAGCCGATTATCTCGATTGGGGATTGTACGGGCTTCGCAGCAACTCTAGGTTCAAAGGGCTTCGCCGCGTATTGCGCCTCGCGGGTATCGGCCGAGCGCGACTTATACGTACAACGAGAGAATTTTTTATATATGAATTCCTGGCCTTCTATACGCGTGCCCCCCCGTTGTTATAGAACTGGCTCACCAATGCCGGTGTGGATCAACCCGCCGCGGTACCTGGCTCAGCGGTTAGGGCGCTCGGCTTAAGTGAGCCGGAGTACCCGGGTTCGAACCCGGCCGCGGCGGCCGCGTTTCTATGGAGGCGAAACGCGAAAGGCGTCCGTGTGCCGTGCGATGTCAGTGCGCGTTAAAGACCCCCATGTGGTCGAAATTATTCCAGAGCCCTCCACTTACGGCGCCTCTTTTATTCGCACGCCTTCCTCTATTTTTTCCCCCGCGGCACGGTTGAGGTGTCCACAAAGAAGTGAAACAGTTACTGCGCCATTTCCTTTCCTCAGAGCCACCAATTGCAGTCTGGATCTCCGGCTCTCGTGAGGGTTTCCTTGCCAGTAAAGGTGTTCCTTTCTCTGCCTTTCATTTGCGGGATTGCCAGTGACATCAACACGCAGCCCGACCCAACAAGTCGACTAGACCGTACTCTGTCGGGTCCGTTCTGCACTCGACACTTCCTTGGTGCAGCTGGCATTGTCATCTGCCGATGTCCCTTACTCCCGGTGTAACTTATTCGCATGTTCCTGTCTTTTGCATTGTTCTGTTTTTGTACCATGCGAACGCGCACCCCGTACCGCGGCGTGCATGCACGCGTCCAGATCAGCACAGGTAGTCAGCCCAATATTGGTAACGTATTGGCAAATGCCGGCTCTACAAAGGACCAGAATGAAACAATCCATTTGGTCTATCCCAGGTGGTCGAAATTTTCGGAGCCCTTCACTACGGCGTCTCTCATAGCCTTAGTCGCTTTGGGACGTTACAATCCCCATAAACCATAAACCATCCATTCATTTGCAGTGTGGGCCGATTACCAGGGCTGCTTGGGGTAGCTTGCAGCGCGCACCACAAAGACCTCGGCCTTATACCAGAGTTGTTCGACGAAAGCATTTCCCTGCATTTGCCACCTTCTGTCCGGTTTACGTAAACTCCGAGGGCAGGCTCTCGTCTCTGGCCTCTGGTCTGAAACAGCAGGCGACTTAGCCGTTGGGCGGTTCAGCAGCACAGTGCGTGTGCAGTATAATATCTGGTGGGGAGATAAGCGTCGCGCCCTGTCGGCGCTAACTGTGCTCGCTTGGTGGCCGCGACGCCGCCTATGTAGCAAGCACTTTAGGGCACTCCGAGCCGTGCTGGGTTGTACAAAGATAGGACCGCGAATTTTATGGGTGCGAAGCAGAATGGACCGCTCGTCCTTGGGCGCCGCTCTCGTGTGAGCGACTGTATATACCGTTCGTGCTGGAATCATTTCTTCATCGCTGCAAGCGGCAACCCTGGCGCCAGCTCCTGGGTACCGCCCCATGCATGTCTTTGCCTCTGCGGTGCTCTATTTCGGCTGCTGTACCGAGAGAAAAAAAATCGTTTACCCAGATTTTCGTTCAGTCTTGAAAAAGCTCGGGCTCCACGCCCAGAGAAAGTTTTGTTCGAATGGGTCGGTTTCCATCCCCAATAGCAGCAGCCTTCCCAACTGTGTGGTTTCTCAGTGCGAATGGCTGGAGACGCGTGGGAACTGCAGCTGTCCCGTTTCAGAGAGGCCTTCTTTTATTAGATTGCCGGTGTCTGTAAACCTGTCCCTAAATGCTGTTTCACGTAGCACGACGCGCACGGCAAACTACAGTCGCATTGTCGTTGCGAAGCCATGCGCAGCCGCTGTTTCACATTATAGCGACATGAGTCGGTGCGGCGCGAAGCGGCCTTTGATTGATTGGCAAGAAATGCTTTGGCGAATGTAAACGTCAGACATGTTATTATTCGTTTATTTTATAATCGTAACTGATTCCATCGAGCTGTCATGGATAAGACATTCTATTTTTAACGGGGAGCGTTAATTCCCCCCATGTCAGAAAAAAATTGTCCTTCGTCGGCGACCGTTTCAAGCCTCGCAGCCGGAGCGGCCTGAGTAACCGGCCCGTTGCGCCTTTGACAGTTGTTAACCGTTAATTTTCGCAACTACGAGCAGCCAGCCTCCCTTGAAATCCCATTGGTCGACGGCTGGGGCTGTTCACAGCAATCGTGCCGACGGCGCAGCAGTGCGACCAATTCGTTGAGAGTCCGTCGAAAAGAGTTTACGACGATACCGATGGCGCCGTTCTGTCGCAGAATGTCGGAAATCGCGCTGCGATGCGGCTGCGGTCCCATCATGTGAAAGATGCTTAACGTGTACTAATCGCCCTGAGCATGGCTTCATTTCGGGATGAGTTCAAAGGCACGGCACATTCACAAGAGCGTCTTCGCAGAACACTTGCACGGGCCAAGCAAAGTGTAGCGGGTTCGAGTTCGTTAACGTTTCGCTGGCGCTGAGTGAAAAAAATAATAAAAACAATTGCTGCCTGCTATGGCGTTTTCCGAAAAAAAAGTGATACCTCTGCAGCAAGGCAGTGCTGATGGTTTGTTGTTTTCGAGTTTTTTTTTTAATTATTATTTCGGGGGGGGGGGGGGGGGGGTTGTTCGGAAAACGTAACAGAAAATGTGGAACGGATTCGAGAGGAGTCCGATTTCTACCCGGTTTTCTTTTCGAGAAATATCGCGTGCTGCGTCGGTGGAGAAAAAAAAAATTCTTCTCCCTACTACTTCCTAATGTATGTACTGGCGACAACGGTGCCAACGTGTTTTTGCATCGTGTTTGTCGATATCTGTTCCCTCTGTGTATCGTCTAAATTCGTCGGGGGAACGTTTTGCACTGCTATGGAGATAATTGCAGGAATGCTTACGCCTTTCCTCTCTCCCATGAAAGTCCGCCGAGAAGTGGAACAGTTACTTTCCTCAAGCCCAGTTTTTTTTTTTTTTTTTTTAGATTTTGCTTCGAACGACGGCGTCCGACTTTGCCGCTTTCAACCGAAGCCCCCATGACTGGCTGCTGCCTGTAGTAAAGGGAAGCGGGAACTTGTAAAGCGAACGGCTTTACGTGCACCGATATGCCGATGCTTAACAGCGCGCAGGATATGTCTCGGAGTTGTCGAGGACACCCTACGATTCGCGCTGGCAGGCTGTGTGTGTAGGCAGTGCTCGAGCACGGCGTTTTTCTGCGTCGTAGCGCCCTTTTCCGTAGCCGCGTGTTCTCTTTTTCACCGAACCTCCGTTCTCGGCTGTTGCCATTGTTCAGGGCTCGTTGACACAGCGCCCCGCGGAGACCCGTGCGCGGACGAAGCGCATCTGTCGTAGCGAGCGCGTGTTCCTTCAGTTGTTCGTTTCGTCGTCGTCGTCGTCGGGCGTCTCTCTCTCTCTCAACCTTCGCAAAGTGGAGCGTTTCGCGGAGAAGCGGTGTTTCTTCCCAGTCTGAGCGGAGCCCACAGCTGCTGCTGGGAACAGTTGCACGATCGTGGCACGAGTTGGGAGTGTGTGTGTGCGCGCTTTTGTTTACGTCGTCGGTGCGCCGTCTTGGAGGCGTGCATTCCGCCGGTGTTTAGGAAGCGGCAGGAGTGGCTGTGGACGAGGGCTCTCACTACCCCCCTCCCCGTATTCTTTCATGAGCGCACGCGTGCACGCAGTGCAGAAATGAAACGTAAAAGTACTTGTTTTTTATTGTTTTTATTACTTGGTGCATCTTCATAGCACCACAATAAAGGTTCTGAAGAGGGAGAAAAGATTTTGTTTCGAGGTCATACTACCGTACTAACACCTATAGGTAGTCATTAACGTTTGGTTTTCTGAAGCTTGAATGGGTTATTGGTTGGCCGAGCAGAAAGAGAAAAAAATATATTGCTTGCAGAAGGAATTTGATTAACCTAGTTATGAACTAAGTTGCACCGATAATTTCTTTTTTGTCCTTTACGTAGGATGTGCATACTGTAGTGGGACTGATAAAAAATAAAGACTGAAAAATAAGTGACCCGTCCCGTGTCACTAAGTATGACGGGCTTAATCCTTTTAAAGTAGAAAATTAAGATTTAAAAAATGCATAGCAGAGAACAGCCGCAGCCATTGGAAGCTTAGGCTGTTGAAAAGGAGTTACTGTATGACCAAAGAAAATAATGAGTAAATATTTTCTTGCTGTGCTGGCGTTTGGATGTTCACTCCTGGTAAGCGCATTAGGAAGAATTTTATAAGGATGGAGGCAAATGATGGTAGAGTTGGAGAGAAACAACTATTGAAACATCAGTCAGTGAACGCCGGGAGAGAAGTCCATCTCCCCGATCGAATCTTGATTGTTGATTCCATTTCTTGCGGTACTGGAAGGATAATTGAGAAGCTGATCAGAAAAAAAAAATTATAGGGTATTGAGTGCCCCACCCCCTCCTGGTGTATTGATGATGGTTTGGTTTATGTGGGTTTAAGGTCCCAAAGCAACTCAGGCTATGAGAGACGCCGTAGTGAAGGGCTCCGGAAACTTTGACCACCTGGGGTTTTTTAACGTGCACTGAAATCGCACAGCACACGGGCCTCTAGAATTTCGCCTTCGTCGAAATTCGACTGCCGCGGCCGGGATCGAACCCGCGCCTTTCGGGTGAGCAGCCGAACGCCGTAACCACTGAGCCACCGCGGCGGCCTTTTGTGTATTGATGAGTGTCATATATATGATATGTTTTGGCCTGGAAACCACGTGGCTGTGGACATCTATAATAGCGAGTGTTAATGACCGTATTGTCTAAATGGGTTCAGTTTAGTTTTTAGAATGGTTTGAAGCTGTGGTAGTGATATAGATGATTACCCTGAAATGGGAGTTTGGAGGTAATTTTCGTTGGTGAACGTGGTAATGGTATTGTGTTTTGTGTGCTTTTAGAAGGAGCGTATTTTGTTGACTGTTAATCTGTTGTGGGTTATAGTGTTAGATATTTTTGTTAATTGTTATTTTCTCGACAGGTATGAGGTGTATGGCGTCTACATTTGAGAATGAAAGTGGAATTTAAGTGAGCGTAAAGGTGCGGCTCAGGAACTCCGGATGGGTCTTGCTTGAAAGAGCTTGATCCGTTTAGAGGAGAAACTATAAAGTGGGGAACTCATTGGCAAGGAGCCCGCTTCTTCAAAAGCTTTCACCACCGCTCTTGAACAGATGTTTCTTCGAAAGGAGGAAAACTCAAGTCACAATGCCGAGTGTAATACTACGACGGCTCTCTACGCACACGCTCAGAAATGCGAGTCACGCGCTGATTCGACGGGTGTCGTGTCGCCCATGGGCGCGAGTTGTGTAGTTTATTCTGGAATTTAATTTTTTCGCCGCGATGTATCGCGCTCGCCCTGTTCCCTGCCTTTGTGCGCGCCTACATTTCGGGCCCGCGTTCTACGCTTCCATTACCGGTTTGTTATCGTCTCTACGTGCGCATTTTCTCGCCCTAGCTTGGGACATGCAAGGACTTGCAGTCTCGCGAAGAGTGCTTCGCCGCCGCTATAGCAGCCGCAACTGATACATTACTCGTACATTAGCGATGCATTACCGATACATCGCGATGCGTGCTTTCTTCGGATTGCGGTACTTAGTGCAATGCAATTTAGTTCCCTTTCTGCGTGTTTTACAGAGGGGTCGTTCTCTGCGTTTTCCTTTTGAGCACCGTCCACTCGGCCTTCTGGTAGCAGCATGTTGTAGAGAAGACATAGCTTAGACTTGGCGTATAGTCAGTGTTTTAGATACTGTTTGCTTTCCTGTTTACTGGACGTCGCCTGCGCGAACGTTTCTTTTTTTTTCTCTCTCTCTCTCTCTCTCTCATATAGCCTCTCCCCTTGCCTCTGACGCAAAAGCAGTGGCGGTCTCGGGAAAGTTTTAGCCTCCAGCGAGCTGTCGAAACGGATATCTTTTTGCACTCGGCGCTTTCTTGGACTCCTTTCTTGACGAAGTGCCCGTCGTCTTTCTTTCCCCGTTCCCTCCTCCGCTGTCGGGTCGTTGTGTCACGCACTATTTCTCGGCTCCGACGGAGCGAGAAAAATGTCAGCAAGACGAGAAGGAAGGAAGGAAAGAAAGGGGGGTGTCGTTTTTTTTTTTGGCTCGGGCTGTAACAGTGCCGCGGTCGTTCCTGGATGCACTCGACTCTCGTGATGCGTTGTCTTTCTCCTGAAACCTGTTCGCTTGCTTCTGCGTTGGCGGTTGTCCGTCTTTCTCAGTTCTTGCCAGAACTGTTTTGAGACGGGCCTGCAACGTTCTCCTGTGTGCCGTTTTAATGGAAGGTTCATTAGCGCCGGCCGTGTTAGGTTGGAGACGAAACAAAAAAAAGTGTCGGGGCATTAATCTGATTCAGCAGATAATAGTGCGAAAGCACGGGCAGTATTAGTGGACGACAAAGACGGTGTGCAATGCACAGCGCGAGAGTGGGTTGTAGTTTACTGAGGTAAACGACAACAACAACACGAGGCGTGTTCGGGTGCGGCGATAGCCTAGTGCTCTCGCGCAGTGGCCTGCGAAGCTGATCTGTTCGCGCTTCCGCGGGTTCGAATCCCAGCCGTGGATATTGACTTGATTCTTTAACTTGGCGTCGCTGTTGCTAGGCAACGACACAATATTCAAAGATGACTAGATCCTTGGTCAGTGTTGGTGAGCGTATGAGTGCGTTCGTACTGATATGATTGGTAGTCTCCTTTTTATCTTATAGCGATGACTGTTGAGCTAGGAATTAAGTACAGCTCTTTGGGTGTGTCGTTTGAAACCATTCTCTCCGTGGCTGAGCTACTCATGCTCTTATCCACCGTTCCTCTCTAATCAGTTTTACTTATTTCCGGCTTTACCACTGTGGCGTCACCCAGCGGGCAGTGTTTACGATCGATCTGCGGACGGCCAAATTGTCACATATTTGATGACGATGATGATTTGATTTTTACTGCACAAGGCCGGCCATCTTGGCCAAAGGGCGGCATGTTAATTTTTGGTCTGCTCGAGATGGGGTGAAATAACTATATTTCCCCAGCATTTGGACCGTTTAGAGCCCTATGAGAAGAAAAAAGGGCGAAAAAGTAAAAAAAAAGAAAGGACCTCTTCTCTGCAATACGTGTGTCGTAGTTCGGTTTCACTGCGCATTATTTTCGGGTGGCTAAAGTGTTCGCTGGTAAAGCTTTACTTTCACTCGTCGTGATCATCAAGAAAGTGGTTGGAAGTGTTAACTTGTGCAAGAGCCGGTCTGGTAGCAAAGGGTTGCAATTGTGTGCTGCGCATCTGAATGCAGGGTGCCGCTCAGACCGCCACACCACAGTCCTCGCATCACGTCCGGGTTCCTTTCGGGTGCTTTTAGTGCTAAAGTACTGAACACGGGTCCAACCAAAAATCTTGTGTGGAGCTTGACCTTAAGGTTGACCTTAACGCGGTTGCAACCAAGAATCATGTGAAGCTTGACCTTGATGGTGACCTTGGCCAACGTGGAGATATAGAATAAATATTGCCGCGGCTGGGTTTCGAGCCCGCGGCGGCGCGATCAGATCAACTACGCTGGCCACTGCGCGACAGCACTTTGCTCTAGCCGCACCCGGTCACGCCTCGCGTCAAACTAAACACCTGCTAAACACACAGCAAAACCATGAGCCAGCGAGGCTAAGCACGTGCTTTCGCACGTTTGCTTGGTTTAACCACATCAGAACCCTACCACTTTTTTGTTTTGCCTCCCTGTGACCGCTTGGAGCGAATATGATGCAGCACCACAGAAAGTGACGCCACATAAAAAACGGCGCCAGAATATCGGACGCCCTTCCTTCCTTGTTTCGGCTGCGGAGCCCAAAGGTTTTCAGCTGTCAGCAGCTCTACTAACGTGGGCCCAAAGTTGAGATGCGTCTCCTTCCCGCCTCAAAATGAAAACGCCGAGGCGAAAGCGGGTATTTGTCGACGTTGACTGGAGTCTAATGCCGACAGGGCGAAACTTCGTGTTCAGAATCCGTCGACTCCGAACTGAAACACAGTAGTTGGGTGGCATCACTCTCATTGTCAGAAGAGGCTGATTTCTTCTGAATGTGGGGAAACATCAGCACACCTTCGCTTTCGGCCTTTTTTTTTTTTTTGTGCAGATACGTTCACGCGGCAACCGTCGCCACTGCAGGCCACCATGTTAGTTGCCTGTTAAGCAGTTTTAAGTTTGTTTTTTTATGTAGCGCCATATGTTGATGACAGCGTGTACTATAAGCACAGGGACATCCATGCTCGTCCTCGATAAGGGGTGGTAATCTGTGCGAGCGACGCCGTGCCCAGCTCGTCTTTGGTAACGAAAGCGTTAAACAAAATGTGTACAGCGTAAGAGATTCACAGGGACACCTAATCATTTTGTGTGTTGGCAGTGCGATAGCATTAGAAGCTGTTGATGCCTTCGCCGGAAGGGACGTCACTTCCAGCCAGTGGGCATATTTATGACCGACGACACTTTTTTTTTTTCGACGAGGCTTTTAATGCTATCGCATTAAAAACGCCCGGTATATATGTATACTGCCGCATGTCGTGACCCGCAATTACGCTAATGGGCCGTCCCCATACGCTGGTGACGCAGAAGCCCGTTGTGGGCGGCGGGTAAAGGATACGAATGACGGATCAGAGTAAGGCAGGTGACGGCTGGTATGGTTTCCACTCGATCGTCCTTAGGGGCGTTTAACCTCGCCGTTGTCACGAATTCCGCGCGGCAGGTGCCTTGCTTGCCGCTGCGACGAGGTCGTCGCGGCTTTCTTTGTGCCTCCCTTGCCTGCCTGCCTGTCGCCGCCGCGACAAGGTCGGAAATCAGATCGATTCCCTTCCCTTGTAGCGTTTTCAGTCCTCGCGCAGCTGGATTCCAGATTTGTCATTTGTTTTGTTATATCTCTTCGCGCGCATAAGTAAGTGCCGCCGGGCGTTGGCACGGCTTCTCCTTTGTCCTCGCAGCCCGTGTCACAAGGCGCGGGCTGCCGCAACAAAGGGCGCCAGGGGTTTAGATACACCGCAGGGCAGAAAGCGCGGTTTTGTTGTTTCGCGTTTCACTACTCTTCGTCACCCAGCCAGCTCGAAGGCAGAGGGGGGGGGGGGGGGGGGGGGGGGGATTCTATACCTCGCGTTTGCGTCATCCCCGGAGGTATCTCGATGTCACTCTGCGCGGTTTTTCACCGGTCGCGAATGTTTACCCTTTTCCTTCCTCCGTGACGTAGCGAAGGGCTGGGCCCAGCACACATCTCTAGTGTCGCTTTCGCAGACCGAAACCGCAGCCGCTGCCTTTTGTGCCGTCGCCAAACAACGCTATTGGGTTGCTCGTCTCTGTAGCACGGTGCAGCTAACGCGCATAGAGTGTCCTGTTTATATAGTTACCGTTTTCACTTGCGGTCGGTTTGCGCTCACTGATCGATGCACTTGTTTCGCGACTGTAAGTAACGAAGCGTTTGTTTGTTCGCTGGAAATGAATTTCTGGTAGACGGACCCAGCTACGGACGGTGCTTTCGGCGTGCCTTAATTAGATGGATGATTGTGCACTTTTATTCTACCGCGGTTATGAAAGTTCATTGGCCGTTGCACTGCGTTGGTAGGACGCTCTTTATTCATATTTTTGTGATTCTGCGCGCGTGTGCGCTTAGTTCGAAGTTAGTTGAAGCGTAGTCCCTGTCTTTGCGCCGCATTATGGTGCGAAAAGTCCCAAGACACTTTCGGTCCTTTGAGGCCTGCTTGTGCTCTACATATCGTAATGAAGCTGGAAGAACGCTCCCATATTGTCGTTATGAAATAGAATCCGCTGTTACTCCGGCTGGTTAGCACCGATGTATCTGCAGTGCGGCTCCGATGCGTGCGGTTATAAGCATTGGCGCTGGTCACCGGACCAGCACCACCGGTGCGGGAAGATGCGGCTCCCCAGTAGCATCGTCCCCCGCGTCCGTCCATTCACTCCGCTGGGGCCGCTCATTGGGCGTCCGCGTCCATCCCCCTCCTCCGCTCCGGAGAGCGAGGGCGCTGCTCTCCTCCGCAGCGCCGCCGCCGCCGTTCGCGCAGCGTTTCGCCGACGAACGAGCGAGCGAGCGTACTCGTCGATTACGCGAGGTGAGGAGAGCGCAGTACGCAGCATCTGCAGCAGCAGCAGCCGCGCCGCTCGGGTGGCGGCCGTGCGCACAGTGCCCCGCTTTCCGGCTTCTTCGGTACGCGTGCCCGCCGTGCCCCGCTATGCCGCTCAGGGCAGCGGCGGCGCGTCAGTCTTCGCCTCCGGCGCCGGAGGCCACCTGCTTTTGCCCGGCCGCGGCGTCGTCGTCTCGGAGTAGTGCCGTCCCGCTGCACCGCTAACTGCGTCTTCGGAGGAAGAAGAGTGTCTCCCTTCCCCCCTTCCGTCACACCGTCCGCAAGCGAAACAGCCCAGGTTCCTGCGGCGTGCATGTTGTGCGCGTGTGCTGTGCCACTGTCGTCGGGCGACGATGCCGTCGACCGTGCCGTGCGACTCCGGCGAGCAGCCCGCGGGCGCCGCGCCGGCTACACCGGGCCTGGAGGAGGACCCGGCAGCCTGCGCTTCCAACGGGCACGCGGACTCGCCGCAGCCTCCTCCCGCTTCGCCCAGCGCGTCGAGCACGTCGTCCAGCGCTTCGACGCCGACGCCGAACGGTGCGGCCAACGGCGCGTCGGCGTGCGGCGGTGCCCCGACGCCGCCTTCGGTCAACGGCACCGGCGCCGTGGACGGCAGCAGTGCGCTGTGGGACGCGGATTCCATGTGGATTCTCATGTACGACAACATGCTGCGCGAGGGCACCACCCGGTCGCCCACCAAGCGCTCGTGCGGATGCAAAGGTAGGCGCCACTCGCCGGTACGCGTTGCATTGCTCTACCCTGCTGATGGTCAGTCTCGAGTTGATTGCTTGAGGACAACCGAGAATGTTGTCATATCGCAGCAGCCGGTGTCACTCGTACACGGTGGGTGTTCAGCGGGTTTCGGTTTAGGTTAGTTCTGTCTATGGCTGCGACGCCAAGTTAGCGCTCTTTGTATAGCCTGTGGCCACCGTTGAAGAAAAACCGAAAAATAAAACTAACGAGGAAAATTCTTCTGAGGCTAGCTGCGTATATCCTTGACGCAGCGACGCTCGAGATCAGAAGGGGTAATAAAAGTGGGGGGCTGGAGGGGGTAAGAGTGTCGTGCAGCGCTTGTGTGCGCTCGGCGCGAGAAGGCGCGGGCTTTCATGCGCCGCGCCGAAGAATTCAGCCGTGATCCAGCGGTTCGATATAAGGGCAGCTCAGTGCACGCGGCGATAGGGATGGCAGCGCTCTTTTTCATTCGCTGCAGCGGTGGTTGTCCGTGCGAAGAAGCCGGTCAGGCGCGCGTTGCCTGAATCGGTGATGATGCGCCTGCCGCCTTCCCATCCCGGCCGCTTCCTCCCCTCTCCCGCTCCACAAACGGGCTCCCATTATTCGCCGAATGATGGACACTTGGCTGCGCGGCTGCCTGATAGGTAGCTTCGTTCGGTCCCGTGCGCGAGGCGGCGATTGTATCGCCCGACGGAGGCCTTCTTTTTGTGTTTTACTTTTTGTATCCTACGTTCGAGTCCGACCCGTTTGATTTTTTTCGTTCCATTGGGTATTGTTTATTAAGCATGAAATGCTTTTTTGTTTTGATTTATGTGCGTGTGGCCCTTCGTATAGCGCCTGCCAGGCTCGGTGCCGCTTATATTTCTCTCGGTTTTCCTTAGAACAGACAAGGATCAAGAGATGAGGGACTCCATCGCGCGCGCGCACGCCCGAAATAATTTATTGTCGCTTGTCTGTGTGGTCTTTTTCTGCTCAAGTCCTGTCGTTCTTGCGCTGCGGTACAGTGAATCCGTACGTACCAACTCGCCTAGGTGTCGGCGTTAATCCATGTGCGAAAGATTCTGACAGTTTACTGAAATGGAAAGTTGGCTGTGGTGTTGATCATAAGGGGGGAGTAGTAGTAGTAGTAGTAGTAGAAAACTTTTATTGAGATCTTTTAAGAGATTCGCGGATTCGAAGCCTCCGTCGTCTTTCGTGGCGCCGGCGACTTGAGGCTTCTCTTCAGCAAGGTTGGGCCCCTAGTCCAGGGCTCCACTGAGTCGCGCTGCATCAGTAGCGTGCCGCACTAAGGGGGGAAATTCTTTTCTAATTTTACTCAAGACAATTTTGAGCTCATAAAGACAGACGAGAGACAACTGGTATAAAGCTTGATTCCCGAAGTATGGGGCATATAAGTGGATCGCCTGTAATCTAAAGAACAGCGTTAGCGGATTTGTTCCGTTTCATTTTTGCGCTCGAAATATTTCAGCTTTTGATCTTTGAGGCAACGTATAATGGCTGCCGCGTTAATTCGCTCGCTCTTTTTCCCCCAGCCCGCACTCGTTGCCATCGGTTTGACGCCCCCCTCTCCCAAGAGGAAAGTTCCATCGTTGTAAGAGATGGATGGGAGATAAGAAAGCGAAAGCTCCTTAATGACTGCCTTCTTCTCAGTTAATCGAGCTAATTGTGCTGATTTGCCCATTCCTGCCGAGTTACCTTGATGATGCTCGCTGATTTCGTAACGCGTCATCGCATGAACGTGATGATGGGAGGTTCTGGGAACTTGCGTAAACACTCCCCGCGAACGCTTGGAAAAAATAGAATGCGCTGTCAGCATTACGCTTATAGAGCGGAGCAAGCCTTTTTGTTGAGACTCGTATTCGCAGCGGGCGTCCCCTGACGACGCGTCGACTCGATACTAGCTCCTGTACACGAAAGTCGTAGCGGTAGATTGGCTGCTAATTTTCTTGGCGCGGCGTCGGTATATGCGTACATTTGCGCCCGAGCGTGCAGGAATGCGGCCGCTGTCTTTTTGCTGTTTGTTTTTTCGTTTCCTCGAGGCTCGGCGGGTATAAGTTACGCTCATACGGAGACGCGTTCTTCGATCGGATCCCCTCTACACACACATGCGCGAGGAGCCTCCTTTAGGAGCAAGAAGGAGCTAATCACGATCTCGTTTCGAGCCGGGAACTTCTCCGCTTTCACCGCGTGATTGGTCTCCAGCGTTGTCACACAGCGTGCGGGGAATTCTGTACGGCACCTTGTCCGCGGACTCGTCGACGAACCGATTCCTTTTTTCTTGTTCTTTTTGTCTTTTTTTTTTTTCAAATCTTTATTCCCTTACTTGCTCGACATGTCGTGTCTGAGAGCCCGTGTCGGCGCTATGTGTATATTTAGCTGCACATATAGGCCCTGCGTGCCTTGCTGTCTGAGTGGTAGCACTGCTCCGGCTTTCACGCCGGCTTTCACGCCGGCTATCTCGTCGCGTTACCGTGCCTGGACTGGTTGCAGCGCTAGCCAGGTCACTGCCGTCATTTTCTTTTTTGTCATTGGCGAGGAGAGTTGTTTTCACACGTTTCATTGCAGGCCGTTGGGTAAAGCATGGCTGCCTCGTCACGTGCAGGCGTGTAGAGCCTTTGGGCGCAGAACTGGTTTGCATACATTGTGCCCTGTTGCTGCGCGTTAACGCTGGTTTAGCAGGTTGGCGAAGGCCACTGACTAGTAGTGTGTCCGATGTCTCGTGCCTCTCGGTTTCGCTTTTTTTTTTTTTTTTTTTGCGCAGCGCTCTTGCGCGCCTTCTCGGTCATTGTGCTGTAGAATGTTAAAAGGAATCGTGCGTTGCGTCGAAAGTATCTCGTCGTCTCCTGCCGTTAATGCAGTACGGTTGCGAAACAGTGTTGGCGTAGAAATTGATTAGAGTACGTTAGAGCTTGCTGCGCATAAAAAATAAAGGGGAGGCGGTTGTCAGGTTTGCTAGAACTATAGGCTCCTATTCCTAGCAAACAAGGCTGCATAACTTAATGTTGTTAATCTGTTTGCTTTTTGTAAAGACGAGCGCTCTGTAGATTACTCAGGAACGGTCTGTTTTCAAGGCCGTGTGCGTTGTTCCGATATCTTTTGGTAGTTCATGGGAAGCTCTGTTGCGGCCAGCTGATAAGTAAATCAGGAGAGAGATAGGCTAGTTAATTCGCTTCTGAAGGGGGGAGGGGGGGGGGGGGGGTCGGATCACTTTTATCAGGAGCTTACCGCTGGTGTTCCTTTCTTGCATCGCACCACAACAGGCAACACACCGAGATAATGAAATCTTTTCCCAGTTATTCCCAAAGCTGGAAGCCTTCGCTAGTAATTCGCGGTCCTGTCCCGTTCTGTCGCTCCGATATTACGGGAGTGTAGGCGTGAAGCCCGATCTAAGGACCCATGAGAAGTTGAAAAGGCGGAAGGTGCTACACCGCCATCACAGGCGGTGTAGCACCGCTCTGGCATTGCGGGAGTGTTGGCGTCATCTATCGATGGAGCCCAGCGAGCATCGGAGGGCTCGAATGTACCGTATTTACTCGCACATTGTGTGCGCTTTTTTGTTTGTCGAAAAAGAAAAAAAAATGTAGCGCAAATTCGGGAACTAGCGTTTGTAACGCGGGAGTGAAACTTGAACTTCAAAATTTTCTCGCATTTAATGACTATTGTTATGGGATGCGTTTATCGAGTGCGTTCGTTTGCGAGTAAATGCGGTGTATTCACCGTCCGTCCTCGCCTCTGTAGTGTGCGGGCCATGGGCGCCGGCCCTGAACGCAGTGGGTGGCACAGGCCGGGAAGCGGGCGAGGCGTGCTCCCGCACGCGTCCCGCCTCAATCGCGGAAGAGGGAGCAGGGCCCGCGCTGCTGCCGCGTCCGGAGTCCGTTTCCATGGCAACGCTTCCAGCAGCCGCCGCTGCTCGTTGTGTGCCCGGCCCCCCTCTCTCCCTCCTCTCTGCACATCGTCTGCCGGCTCCGGATATGAGGCCGTCGCTTTCTGGCCCGGCGTGTCGCGGGATTTTACAGTGCCCGCTTGCGGCGCTCGTCGTCACACGCCCTGTATTCCCGCGCGCAGACTCAGATGTAATCTTGTCTGTGTACCCAAGAGCGTCTGTGTGGAAGTGACAGGGGCGGCCATGTGGTTCTTGGTGAACGCAGGAAGCGGAACAGTTTCTTAAAAAAAAGTAATGAATAAAACGCGGGATTATTTCGTTGCGGGTATACGCCTAACGCTGAGTTGCTTGTTTAGTGAGGCTCATCAGGGTTGTTTTTGACAATCAGTGGAGTAATTTTTGAATCGCATAGTACGTTTTTTTCCAGAGCGCCAAAACATCCAGAACGTAACAGCAGCTTCGCCACATTTCTCTCGCTTCAAAATGCTCCCCTCCCCTCCTTCAGTGGCGGATTTTTGGGTCACTGTTGGAGGGGGCGGTTGGGAAGGCTTGGAGGGGCAGTCCCATTTGAACGATTTATTTCACGGACTTCATTGGTCGAAAGAATGGGGTGCAGCACACGGTTTTCCTGTGTAAAATTCTTGGCTTGGTGAGTCGGCCTCGGTGGGTTTTCAAGGACGTTGTAAGTGGAGGACTCATGCACTACGGCTGCCACAGTCTCTGGAAGTTCCAGGTGTAGGCTGCCCTCAAGGCTTCCCACCAACGGCGGTGAAGTGCAGCTAGTGGTTCGTTCCGCCCCCTGTGGAGTGCTTAGTGCATGCCCATTGTGGTATTCCTTGCGTTGGCTGATATTTACGGCTTTTGCAGCCTGAAACAATCGTGGAAGGTACGAGTGGGTGTGGTCAGTAGCGGGATACGGTACGCGATGGCTTCTCATACGGAATTACACGCGCCTGCAGTTTCACAGCACAGTAGCGGGCGCAATGGTTCCGGGATGTAAGCGAGCACCTCACGCTGTGTAGTTCACCTGACTATAGCTACATTTCCGACCTCGTTGAGTCGAAAATAGAACCGATCTGCGTATACCCGGCGCGGTGACTTGCGTCAGAAGTCGGGCTGCAGGGTATAATTGAATGTGAACGCGGAGCGGAGACGCGCCAGTGTGTTGTACGCCCGAAGGAACCCAAAACAGCGCCAGATGCCTCATCTAATCCGGTTGCCTCTGCGAGCAGCCTGTCGCTCGCATTCGCTTTCTGTATCGGCTTTCCGGCCGTCCGTTCGGGTTGGTTCGCTAACAATCGCGTTACGAAAGCGAGCCGCTCGCCCCGGCGCCGTCGCCGAGTCGCGCAACCGCGTGTGGTGTGTGCACCGGGCACGAAACGGCCGGGGAGGGGGTGCCTTCTTTTCCTCGTTTTTCTGTCTCTGCAGCAGGTGCCGCTACGCACGACTTCGGAACCCCCTCCCCTTCTCTTCCGATGCCCACCTTACGTGGGGTGGCACGCTTGTCCTATAGTGCCCGCTCTCCCGTCTCCGCCTTCTGTGCTTTTTGTTTTTCATTATTTTTTTTTTCGCGTGCCAGTTTCGGGACAGGGTTTTACGACTTGCCATTTGCGCGCCCCAGCTCTCGTGGAAGGCACGGCCCATTGTTCGTGTATCGAACGCGGGGCGTGACTTTTTATAGACAGCCGCTGCTCTTCTCGCAGTGCGTGCGCGCGGCTGTCTGGGATGCTGCTCCCGTTGTCTCTGGGAGAACGGCAGTACAGTCGACGCCTTGATGGCGCATGCGCGCAGCAGGTACCGCTTGCCGGGGAGGTAATGAGAAATAAATAGGCGGCTAGGCTAAACGCGTTTATATACCCCCATCTCCCCCGAGTTTGTTTTGTACACACAAAGTGAACATGAGGGGAGACGCTTCAGTGTGCTTGCCAACGTTTCGAGCCTTCCTGCTCGGTGTGAAGGCCATACTTAAGCCCCGCCAATCATGAGCGCTTTGGCAAGATGAAGAAAAGTCCTGTTGTCGAAAGGTTTGTGTGTATCAAGAAACCACCTGCCAGTGCTTTAGGTGTCTGACTGAACGTGTGTACTGCGATGTAGTGTGTATTCTCGCCGCTCCCGCCGACCGCACGTTCAAGTGATGCGCAGTTAACTGTGGGCACGCGCATTGGTTGTCGCTTATACCGTCATAACAGTGCTCCAAAGAGCTATATTTCTTGCATACTGCGTCGCTGTTGAAGGTGAATCCTGCGCGAATATGGCCCGCGGCACTATCCTGCCCCCCCCCCCCCCCCCCCCCCCCCCCCCCTCCAGTCCGGCACATTTGCGGGTTTTTCTCGGTGCTGCGCTACGCCCACGTCGCGTATGTAGACGGCCATCAGAGTAGTGCAACACGGTCTGCACTGTGCGAGCTCGTATAGTATACAGGCGCAGCGTAATCAATCGCTCCGGTGACGGTGGCGGCCTTTCAGCTTCGCGCAGCTGCGCGCATTCACCCTTGATCCTTCGTCGAGCTGGGCGCGAGAAGTGACGTCGCTCAGAGCTTACAGCGCGTCTTGCAGCGATGCTCTGCAGCGCGTCAGGGTTGTGCTCACGCGATGAATGGGAATATCAGCCGGCTTTGTACTGCTCTCGCGGCCGGGTCCCGTGGGCGCGTTGCCGGCGTCACTGCCGCCTTGTTGCTCTTCGCCCTTGTTGGTCATGAAGAGCAACGGTCCTTGCCCGTATGCTTGCCGCGGAACTTGTAGGGAACCTGCACTGAAAGAGCGTGCTACAGGGAACCTCGCATTGCCGCTATTGTGACGCTTGTCTGACGCTTTTTTTTACTATTCTATTCTCTTCCCATTCTGCCCTGCACGCGTGTAGCCGCATTTATTTATTTATTTTTTCAAGGATTCCTGCAGCACCCCAACACATTATTGCAGGCGTGACGTACAACGAAATCGAGCATTGCTAGTGGCATAGTCAGATGATGGGACTATTCGAACAACGCGTGGAACAGCCAGACACACAACGAAAACGCGTACACACTCGCGTACGTTGAATTATGCAATTTTAGGATAAACGCGATTTATGACCAGATTCATGAAACGCTTCCGCAGATGTCAGTCGGCACATGCCCGTGCTCGTTCCTGTTTTCCTAAAGCGACTTTTGGCCCTCTCACGCTGGGAGGTGTCGCTGAACCGAATGATTTAGTGTTTATGCAAATAATTGACATTTATATGGATTTCATTGAATGTCATCACCCTCGTATGTCTTTCGCGGTCGAATGAGTTTGACGAACTCAGTCGCATTCGGTTTCAAATTGAATTATTAATCTCCACTCTAAGTCAGGCAGTGATAACGGGAGAGAGACTGCGCAGTGACGGCATGGGGTACGCCACTGGGGAAGTTATTGCTTTCTGCAGTTTGAGAACACCCTGGCTGCATCTTTAGCGAAGAGAAGCGGGTGGGTGCAGCCGTGCGAGTTCTCTCCCACAAGCTGCTCGATCACGAATGTCGCCTCCGCTCAATACTCGATGTGTTCGCCTCGGCTGTGCCTGTTGGGCAGCGACTTCGCATCGTGGATGTCGGTGCCAAACACAACTCGCATCGCTTCGCGCCGCCGTCCTGCTCTTTTAATTCTTACTTTACATCTCTTCACCTACGATGAATAAGTACTGCCGAAGTAGAAACGCGAAATTGAGTTAGTGGTTTCGCGAATTGTCATTCGTGTAAATCGCGAAATTCTGGCGAAAATCCAGTCGTTTACAGCGGATTAGAATATTCCGTTGTCCAACAGTCGGGGGAGGTAGGTTTTTGTGATTTGCAACTCGCGTGCCGTACGCGGCGTAGACTGCTGCGAGTGACGATAAATCTACTGGCGCAAGTAAATGGTTGCCAGCATAGAAGGCTGCAAGTGACCAAGACTGAAACTTCTCTCCGGGTGTTATGAAATTTGTTGTCGGACAGTATAACCACAAGTTTCGGGACTCCCGTCCTCGGTGCGGTGTGCGAGAATGGCGTTTTAGGTGTGGCACGCACTTTTTTTTTTTTTTTCGCGCTTGACAGCATCAAGAGGGCAGTGGGGCAGTATGAAGTGTAGACGAGAGCGTTCGCTCTTCCCCGTGATTATGCTAATCGGGAATTTCGGGGGATTTCCGGTGCGAGAGGCAGGCGAATGTCTGGCTGTGTAACCTATCGGTGTGGCTTGACGTAAATAAACTAGCCCTAAACACGAACAAAACAAAATATATTGTATTTCGACCAAAAAATAAATGTATGTCAGACATTCTTCTGCGCTTCGGCAATGAGCAAATTGAACGCGTTGCATCACATAAATTTCTAGGTGTAATCTTTCAGGAACACCTAAACTGGTCTACACATGTCTCAAAAGTTCGAACAGATATATCAAGAACGATTGGGCTCACCTATAAACTAAAGGATTTGCTACCGCCATGGTTAAAAAAGCAATTGTATTATGCTCTAATACACTCCCGTCTGCACTACTGTCTTCTTGTATGGGGTACGACCACAAAAACAAATTTAGAGAACCTACATGTACTACAAAAACATTTTCTGCGCCAAATAGAAAATGTCCCACGCCGAACTCATTCAGCACCGTTATTCCAAAAACACCGAATCCTGACTATCACAAACATCCTATGTAAAAAACTAGCACTAGCTATATACACTCAAATCAAACAGAATGCATCATCGTTCACTGAGAAATATCTTCATAAAGAACACATGTATAATCTCCGGCATACCATTTATAACAGACAGGATTCGTACAAACTACGGAACACAAAAGTTAACATATCAGATTCCTGACTTCTTGAATAAGCACGCCATGGTTATGAATATCATTACTGACAGTTCTTCAGCTCTAGCCTTTAAAAGAAACATTAACACATTTTTTTTTAGCACACAATTTTGACTATTTCCTTTTTTTTTCTGGGTTCCAAGTAGACACCAGATGGTTTTTGTTGTGAATGTTTTATTGTTCCCGCTTGTTTATTTTCTCTGCCTATTACTGCATGCGATTTATTTGTTTGCTGTTTGTTTCCTCGCAGTATGACTTAGCCCTGTATGCTATGCTGTATTAATGTGTTCCTTTTATGTTGATCGAAACTTTGTTTAACGATCTGACTGTACCTGCTGTTGAGTGATGTGTTTGGGAAGGGGGGAAGGGGGCCGACACTGAGTCAGGCATTAATTTGCCTTTATGTCTGCCTCCTAGGCACCTGTTACTGCTGCCTGAATAAAATGACTTTGACTTTGACATGCTCAGGCTTGGACTCGTTAAGTCACGTGACCGGTTGGGAGTGCATGCTTAAGAGGCCTCGATTCACTTACTCCTTGAGGCGGCGATTAAAGCGAGATCGGTGTTCGTCCCGAAAGAAGTTTTGGTATCCGCAAGAGAAGGGTAAAGCGGGCCTCCGTGCTGCACATTTTGTTATGTTTATCTTGTTCGCCCGAAATAATAAAGTAAAATCGCAAGGTGCAACGACTTTTCCCTCCCGCCGACGGGTTACGCGAGCTGGGCGGCAATCGGACACACGCAGTGCGTGTGTGCTTGAGGAATGGAGACCGAGCGGCGTCTCGACAGTCATCTCTTGTGCGTGTGTGTGTGATGAAGACGAAGGAAGGATATGACGCGCGAGCGAATGCCTCATTCGTGACTCGAGAGTGCTTTATTTTTTCCTCCTCCGCTTCCTTCCTCGCTTATTCTCCTGGCGCGCCCGGGGAGGCGCGTCACAGTGTGCTCTTTCTTTGCGTCCCGGTTTTCCTGCTTTCCAGAAAGCGAGCCTCTTGGTAGTTTTTTTTTTTTCGTTTTCTTAGCCGCATTGTTGCCCCTTTGTGCCACCGCCATTGTTGCCGCCCACGAAAGAAGCGTCTCATCTACTCGCGCGTGTGTTTTTGGTAATCGCCGGTTCGCATGTTTTTCCTCGCCACGAGGCTGTCGTTGTTTTCTTCCTCGCTTGGCGTCCGTTGGCGGCGACAGCCATTGTTCTCGCTACTAGTTTGAACGCGGCGTTTACATACCCCGTATACCGCCACCGTCACGTGCCAGCCACCGTCACGTGCCATCCACGCTCTGGTACTTCGCTGGTGGTAAAGAGTTTTAACTTGACTCAGGGAAACTGCTCTGACGATTCAGATTGGGACCCGAGGAGGATAGTCGCCTGCTCGGCCTGCGCTTGCCGGTTATGAATTGGCGCTACCGCAGTACCAGTACCGCTGCCGAGCCTAGGAAGCATCCAAGGCACCCGTCCTCGCGATTACTGTGCGATCTTCACCTGTTAGAATTAGGTGTAGCTTGGCCTGACCTGGTGCGGATGAGCTTCTCGCGACTTGCACTAGGCTCGAGGTCGCGCTTGCGGAGGTAGGTAATCTTGCTGGAATGGTGCGACGCGCGTTTTTTTTTTCCCCTAATGCTGTATAAGATGGAGTGGTTGAGCCGGCGTCAAGTTTCAATCTGGCTATCCTTTGCCCGGGGTGCTGATCGCTTCGAGCGCGGACCGAGGCAGCTGCAGCTTCTTTCCGCGAAGTGCCGCTGACCGAAGCAGGAAATTCGCTGAACAGAGCTTCCTTCAGGCTCTTTACTCAAGAATAGTGCGGCACCGTCGGAGGCTGGCACCAGTGTCGCGTTCCTTTTCGCTTAGCGTGCTTGTTCATGTCTCAACGGGTTTCGACGTGCATTTCTCTTAGTGCGCACGTGCCTGCCTTCGGATCATTCGTATTTGCTGCAAATAATGTTGATGTCGTAACTCCTTTCCCCTGGCTGTGTAAAGACGCGAGGCTTCTCGTCACGTGTCATCAACTAAGTAAAGAGACTTCGAGCATGTAGCGTGCACCTGCCGCTTGGACAAACTAGCGCTTGTTGGGCTCGGAGCTAAAACGGAGTGAGCGTTAAAAAAAAAAATAAAAATAAAAGTGGATGAAAGGTTTCTGGTTCGCAAGATGTTTGTGCTGCTTCCTGCGGAGTGCGCTTCAACTGATTCAGCTGCTGCGCCGCGGCGATCGAGTCGGTGGGCAACCCGTGTGTACGTAACGTACGCCGCGCGCTTGTGTCCCCGTTTGCATTGTAGCGGCTCGCCCACCGTCGTGCTGCTGCTGCGGTGGTCTTGCGACGCCGACTTAGTGCGGACCTCCGCTGTGTGTGCGGCCGCTCTCTCTCGTGCCAAGGACGCCGTTGGCTCGTGTTAGTGGGAACAGCGCATGCACACAATGGCCAGTGGTTACGTGGCGTGTGGTTTGAGCCAAGGACTCCACGACGGTTTCCTGTGGTAACCACCACCACCAACCGACCGTTGTGCCGTGTGTTTATCGTGCCTCGCATATGCGAGTGTGTGTGTGCCGCTCCTATGGAAAAAAAAAAAAAGGAAATGCGGAAGCCAGGGAAGGACCATTACCGGGTGCACGTTGAGTGCGAAGACCTTGGATTGAGGCAGTCAGCTGGCTCGGGGAAGAAAAGTGAAGTCCTCTTGTGTATGGAACGTCTTTTTTTTTTCCTTTTCGGGAAGCGTCGTCGCCGTTTGATTCGCTGCATCCGTGCGTCTGAATTTTTCCGTCGTGCGTATGGCGTTATCGCAGCCGCCGGAGCCTGACGGTCGCACGGGAGGCATTGTTATGGGAAAGCGGCGGTTGCGTATCGTTGCGTCGTCGGAGGCGCGCTGCAGCCGCCCCGCTAGGACGGAGTGGCCGAGCACCGATTGTTTCCCCCCGGGCCTAATTCCTTTGGCGAGGGCGGCCAGCGGGCGCTGTCGGGGCGTGCATTGTTCTCGGTGCGTGCTTCTGGTACTGCACGATCTTCGCAGCGCCGTCACAGCTCTGCGCAGTTTCTTCCCCTTCCTGTGCGGACGGCGTTGCGTAGGTAGCAGTTTTGCCTCTGCTTGGTAACGCTGCGCTGTTGACGTGTGACTGCGGTGCTTTCCAGCATTGCCGCCCGACAGATCGTTTGGGCTGGCGTTACTGCCGTGTTTTACAGCGACAGCTGTCAAGCGTCCGTCCCTGTGTTTCGCGTCGTAATTGTATGTCGTAGTAGTCGGCGTAACCTGGTGGGTGCGCGCGTTGCCTTGAGAACCACTCGCAGGGCGGTTACCGTGCGAGGAGTAAGGTGTCACGTGAGCTGAGAAATGCGTAACCGGTGGGTGGTTACCTCAGGAACCGTGCGGAAGCTGGTTACAGTGGAAGGAGCTAAGTATGGTGAGAGTGTAGGAAGGCTTACTATGGTAACCATCGTGAACGTGGTTACTTAGGAAGAGGAAGACGGGTTTGGCAAGGGCGGAGGAATGTAGCGAGAGGTCCATCTGCAGCAACTGCTGCGAAACGCGCCGCCCGAGGACAGGATCATCACCGGCGCTGCACTTTAGAACGCCGGACTAGAGAGGGTACGTGGACGAAATATGTCCATGAGTGGAAAACTATAAAAAGAACGCCCTATAACTCGACAGATTTGAGGTCGCCCTTGTATTCTCGACATATCGTAGAAAGAAAGATGAATGGAAAGGCAGGGAGTTTAACTAGGCGATGCCCATCAGTCTGCCACCGTACTCGTGGTAACAGTGGTGGCAGTAAATACCGAAGCGTGAGATGCTTCGCCTCAGGTAGTCAGGAACGGGCGGCGGCCGAAGCGTTGTGGAAGGCGGGTATGAGAGAGTTGAGTACGCGGCTGTAATCTTGACGGCATCTCTATGCTGCGTCACGGAATCGCAGGGCCCTGTACGTCTTCTGCGACGGAGCTGTCACATTCGCGCAAGTGTGGCGGTCGCGCTTGCGCTCTCGAGCGGCCGGCCGTCTCGCATTCCCCGCCCGCCCCGGCGTCTTCGTCCGGAAGCGTCCGTCGCTTCCAGGTTTGTGGGTCTCATTTGCAAACCCGCGCCGTCTCCCGCCGAAGGGAAGAGCACCGGTGGGGGGAGGGCATTGGCGTCGCCTGGGAACCGGAAGGAACGTTATTACTAAATGATGCACGCCCGTCGATGCATGTGCGCGGTGGTGGGGGCATGTTGACGACCGTGCATGTGCCTCGGGAAAAAGAGTGAAGAAAAAACTCTCGGCCGATGAACGGATGGTCCGGCGTCACTAATTACGCGTCTCTCTCTCTCTCTCTCTCCTAGCGTCCCGCGCACGCAGCCGCGCCGCAACGTCCTCGCGGGTTCATAAGTTCTTGGAGCCTGATGTCGCGAAGTGGTAGAAACACGATTCCCTCCCGGCGTTCCTGTCATGGGCGACTGATGCTTCTTCGCAGCCATGTTTTTTGTCAGCTGTTTGTATAACTATCGAAACTTCGCCCCGGTTCGGCCTTTCGCTTGAATCGCAACTTAGCTCGAGGCATGAGTGACCTCGCTTCTCCGAAGCCAGAGTGCGCGCGTCTATGTTCTGTTTAGAAGTAGTTATTTGGCAAGTAAACGTGCGGCAGCGTACTGTAAAGGAAAGGGTGAACGAAACTGTTTTTTTTTTATTTGCAACGTTTACACCAGCTATCGCCGAATTTCGTGATTTATGCCGCCAGCGTACGCGTGTTGTGACTTTTTTTTTTTTTGTGGATCGTGTGTCTTGCTGCGTCGTCCTCGGCCGTACGTCGCGCTGTGGAAGGCGGCGACGTCTTTTCCAACTGCCGCTCCTTCACGTTGGCTGCCTACTCGGGGTGTCGCGTTATCGGTCGGCTATCACCGTCGCGCTCCCCTGTTCTTGTTCTCGCTGTCCTCGAAGGTCGACGGGTCTGGGCTGGCCGCGTGTCCTCTCCCCGCTCCCCGAGGGCTCTTATTTGTCGTCACTCCGCTGCTGCGACAGCGTTGCGACGAGCGCCGCTGTCTCTCGGGCGTAGAGAGTGCCGCTTGTGTGGCCGCCCGGCGGAGGAAGCGAAAACAGGCAGTCTGTCTGCTTGCCAGGGTGGCGCGCGCGCCACTTTCCGGGGCCATCTCGTTTGCATTATGTTTTCTCTCCTGCGGATCTCTGGTACTGGACGGAATCCACGGGCGCGCTGCTCAGCGTTCCGTTGTCGGTACTTTTTCAGACCTGTCACACGCTCTCCCTGGCACACGGCCAGGAAGAGGCAGAGAGGGAATGGTTTTTATTCAGCGTCAGATTATACGTCGAGCAGGTCCGACTGAAGGACGAAGCGCCGAAGGGCCCCTCGAAAGAGGCTCTTGAACCACTGGCGTCGACCGATTGTCACGACGTCGCGGCCGATCGCCTGCGCCTGCGAGTTGCCTGCGAAGCCGCGTCAGGGGGGTCGACGCCATTTGTTGAAGAGCCCCCTTTGAGGGGCCTTTGCCGCTTCGTTCTTGACTTGGATCCGACTGTATAGTTTCTCGGCCATTTCAGCCGACCCGAGCGAGACACGCAAAGTAAGGGTTGGTCGGGGAGTGAACTAGGTGGTCTGCAAGGTGACGTTTCATGGGAAGAGGCAGTAATCTCGGTAGCCAACAGCGCGGTAGCGTGTTCGGTATGACGTCTCTTAAATGTAACCCATTGAAAAGCCACAAGCGCACACTGAAACCCCCCCCCCCCCCCCCCTTTTTTTTTTTGTAAGTTCTGCCGATGCGGGGACTCGGCGGTTGCGGTTTTCGTCTGACGAGCAGCAGGTCGCTGTTGTGACGCCAGACCGCGGTGGCCTTTATTTTATTCGGAGCGAAATTCTTAAACGTCGATGCGCACAGGGTTTTTCCGATTCCCCTTGAAGAACCGTATGTGTGTCCGGAAATAATCGGCAGTTCGCCATCGCGGTGTCCTTTTTAGTTCAGGTGCCGCTTTGAAGATGTGTCAGTTGCGTCAGTGTACGTCCTCATGGTTATGTTTCACGGGGTCGGTGCTGAACTGCTTCCAGCGCGAAGGCATCCAGTTGGCGTGCTGCCTGCAACGGAAACGGCTGCCGACCGCCGTGTGGCGTTTTAAGGGGAAAGCCTTACTGGCCCCATTGGACTTCCGTCGGCGAGCGTCGTCGTTGAGGCCGAGAGATGGTCCCGAAAAGATGGCGTCGTGACAGCCGCCGTCTAACCACCGAAGCGGCGGGCGCGATGACGTCACGCACAACAGATGCCAAGAACAGCAAGAGTTGTCGGGTTCGTGGTGCAGTGACGTTGCTCCAGTGCCGCTATGCCCGTAACAATTCGACGGATAGTGAGGAGTATGCGACTGGCAGCGATGGTCGATCGTCGAACTTCAGAGCGTGCCGCGGTAGCCGTGTCCGAATGCATTTCCGCCGTTCGCGCACTGCCTCTGGATCCATCGGAGTGCGCTTCAAACGGCAACTTGCGCGCGTAACTTCGTCTGTTAAATGCCAGTGGGTCCCCACGAAGGATAGGTCACCCGTCACTCAGTGGATTAGACATTTGTATGGACTTTTGTGCGTACTTGGGGCGCTGAGAGTTTCAAGCCTCATGGAGTGGCAGCGGGTACGTGACACACATAGGCACAGGTAAAGAGCCTAGCGAAGCGGTAGTTAACTGCGCTAACGCGTCTGCGTTTCGCCTATTCGGGTTCCCTTCAGCTGTCGTGTTGAATTCCTGGTTCTATTTTAGCACCACCTCGCATCTCGGTCATGTGGAAAGCGCAAAAAATAAACAGCGCCGCGCACGTTTCTTCGTTCGCCGTGTCTGCAGACATGCCCGTGGAATGTGGCGATCCCCCCCCCCCCCCCCCCCCCCCCCCCCCACCACCACCACCACTTTTTTCTCGCCTTTTCTTCCGAACATGTACGGCGCCGATAATGGGGTGTAGTGTGTAGTGTTCGCGCGCACACGCTCCACTCGAACGGCAGTTCTGCAGCAAGTGGAGCATGAAACAGCGCCCCATCGGAGCTCGCTAGTCCGCGTGTGTAGTGAAACAGCGCGGCGGCGTCCTGCGACTCTTCGTGAATCTCGTGCTGCTGCGCGCTGAGTGAGACTTTGTCGGCGCCAACTGGTGCTGCTCGTTTCTTGGGCCGTGCAACTACAACACCCCGCTTGGCGTCGAAAATTTTGCCGCGTGTATAAGAGGACGCGAGAACGAGGTTGTTCAGGCTCCCAGCGGGACGTGATCTTTTTTTTTTTTTTACTGCAGAGCGCCTTTGGAGTATAATCGCCCGCCGGTGTACTCGAATTGGGGCATCGTAAGCCTCGCCCTTCTGGTACGCGAAGGATGATTGTGGGCGACTCCCTTTTTTCCTTAGTGATTGTGGTCGAACGTTCGATGCCGCTGTTGGAGGTGACGGACAGCGCGAGGAAAAAACGTATTCTGGCGTAGCCGTGTGTAGCGACTGGTGGGCTGTCGGGCTAGGGGCGGATTTATGGGTAACTCTAGGAGGGGTCGATGAGTGGTCCTCTTTGCACCGTGCGTTTCGTGCACATTTTTCGACGAAAAAGGTTTGGATCAGCATAGTTTTCGTGTGTAAAGTTTCTCGCCCGGAGGAACTCCCCCCCCCTTTCACGTCCGGGTCTCCAAAGCTAACGCCAAGCATTTTGCTTCAGCAGTTTGAATCTGCCCGCAGTAGATATCGGAACGTTCGGCGTGCGCGGAGTTGAACTTCCCCGAGGCTTAAGCCCCTGTAGCGAGTATTCGAGGGCTGCACTCTTCACTTGCGGGCTGCGGGCAAGTCCAGCTATTTTATTTTTCTTTTTGGGCAGAAATAACACGGGCTATCGATCGAAACATGCAATCAGACCAGTGTGGAATGGAATTGAATATCGACGTGTGTATACCTGTGTGCCTTTCGTGTTTAGGAAAACTTCCGTGCGCGTTTGCTGCGGCTGTCGCTGCTCAGGAGGCGCGCAGCGCCATATTGCGCGCATCCGCAACTAGCCAGCGTTTTTTTTTTGTTTGTTTCTTTTTCGTGTGTACTTGTCAGAGAGTGCGCTCTCCCCGCGCGCGGGGTCCTCCGTAACCCGAATGACCGGCTCGAAAGTTTTCTTCCGCGGGGCACCGTTATCCCGGCCCGCGGAACCGCCGCTGCCGCGGCTTGTCCGCCAGGGCGCCGCTCTCTTTGTGCGTGCTCGCGTTCTCCGCCTCGGGGGCGTCCTTGCCCGAAGCCCCGCAGGAGTGAGCGAGCGCGCGCGCGGCCGAAGGGTCATCGCGTCGCCGCCGCTGCCGCTGGAGAACGCACTCTCCGCGCGCTGTGCCTGTCATTCCCGGCAGCCGCCGGTGACCCGCCGGCAATTGTTTCCGTCTCCAGGGCCAGAGAAAGAAGGGGTGAGAGGAAATGAAGGAGGATAAAAAGGAAAATAACTGCTCTGCCGCGTGTTTTGCGACGGCCGGAGCCCGCTTGTGTGTTTGTTTCTTCCTTGCGCCTCGGCGTCGCAGAGACGAGGAAGATAGCAGAGGGGGGAAGAAGCCATCAGCGCTGTTCCTGCTGCCGCTGTGGGCAGAGGAAGCGGGGGTGAA
The DNA here is from genome assembly GCF_055824585.1 of Amblyomma mixtum. NCBI lineage: Eukaryota > Metazoa > Arthropoda > Arachnida > Ixodida > Ixodidae > Amblyomma > Amblyomma mixtum. The sequence continues at coordinate 151,306,471 of NC_143017.1, read as the reverse complement.
GGAGTGCGGCCGTAAAGCGGAATGGCGGAAATGACTCGCTGATGACGTCGCCAGGGGACGACTGTCTGCCTCCCCTTCCTTGTCCGGAAAAGTTTGTGACCCGAGCCTACGGTGGCTATGGGTGGCGAGCTTTGCCATGTGCGGGCCACGGGCTTTGACAGACGCGGGGTGTGCTGCCCGGACCATTGGTCCTGTCCATTTTGGCCCATAGTGGTTCGTGGGGATATCATCGCCCCTCCGCCGGGCTGCACGCGGTCGCCGGGCGCCCCAATTTCGTGGAAATCGCAGTGCGTGTTCGCATCCCATGCATGCGATGTTGACATACGAGGACCCGGCAGAAATTGCACAGTTAATCTTCAAGGAGGGTTTTTTTTTTCTAGTGATATCTAGGCATGTTTCCTACAACAATTTGAATTTTGATTGTTGTCTGCTGTCCACGCTCTCATCAGGACACTTATTTACTTTCGATTAACGCCAGGGCATTACAGAAGAGTGGGCTAAAAAAGAATAACAGAAAGCAAGGGCAATGTTGCCAGGCATTACACACTAGCATAATGCAAGACATCATCTATCAGTTACGCCACATGTAATAAGTGACACCGACAGCGTTTTTAGCTGTGGCGCGAACGCACTTTGCAGTGGACGGGTTCGTGTTCCTTCTGCTAGCGGAAGTGCAAGTTAGGCACGATGAATCGGATTGTAAAATCTCTATTAATCGAGCTTGTTGACCCGACTCTTCCGTCCGCGGCCTCGCTGGGCATCCAAACCTTACGCTTCGCGCGCTTTCGCGCCCGGTTGGCTTTGCACGCCGAACGGGGCGCTAGCAGTAGTCAGCTGTACTTCTGTATTGTGAAGCAGTTTTTTACGAAGTATGTGGTATAGCGACTGAAACGGAATTTCCTTTGACACGGACAGCGGGTGCCCTGCAGACACATCGACCGACGGTTGGGATGCCGCGGGACTCTTGAAGTGTGTGCGTTACGTCATTTTAACGTGGTCTAACTGTGAAGAAGACGCAGTTGTGCACATCGCAAAACGAAGCACGCTGCCTGTCTGCAGGGCAGCGCATTTATCAACGCGCCCACGTGAGGCGACGGAGCTCGGTAGCCGTGCCGAAATCGATGCAATGCTGACCCACTTTAGCACTAACGGTGCCGTGTAAACCCACAATTGGATTTGACCTTTCTTCCCGACCCTTCCCACCCATCGCAATGAAACCGCGCAACTTTGGCCTCAGCAATTACTTTTGGATGGGACAACTAAACCGGCCAGCGAGATGCGTGGACCAGCGGACTTGAATGAAGGCCTTCCCATCGTGGGTATCGTTCGCTCCCCAAGACCCCCGCAACACACACCGCGGGCCGATCGAGCTGCTTTTCGTGCTGTGCGTATAAGACGGCAACGGTTGCGGCGTTAAGTGTGATTGAAATACGAACGGGACGATTAAAACGTTAACGCACGTGCGAAGAAGTTAACTGAAAATGAGAATGAACGCATAAGCGCCACAATACCCGTTCACTTCGGCGGGCGACAGCGCTCCGTTGAGTTCGAGACTGCATAGGCTTTAGTGGTTCCCGCATCTTTTTTTTTTATACTTTTTTCTTCCTGAGTAGGGACATTCTCGAAATAGTGCGGCGTGGCTCTCGACCGACACTCCTTTCGACCCGCGCGCGCATAAATAACCTGGCACGTTTCGACGGCTCCAGATCGCTCCTTCAGCTAGGGGCCGGGGTCAGAGCTGTACGTGGCGATGTACTGGCGCCGTTTGTGTGTCTGTGTGCGCGCATACTGCTACACTTGTTCTCCCCCTCTCTAGTCGTGTAGCTAGCTGGCGTGGCGTCGCCGCCGCCGTCGTCGTCATGGTGCCGGCACCGCCGCTGCATTGCAGCAGAGGAGGGAAGGTCCTTGCTCCGCTTTTATCGCGGTCGTCGCGCGCTTTGTGGGGTCAGCGACGCTGGGCCCCGCGGGCTTGTGTGACCCCCCGAGGATCGATACTGCACCTTTCTTTCTTTGTTCCCTTCTCCCCGTCTTTTTTGGCGCATCGCTTTGCGTCGCTGCTTCTCCGAGCCGCGTGCGTGCGAGGCCTTAATTCCGGCCGTGTATTAACGTCCCGCTGTGGGAGTGTCGGGAGGCCCGCCCGAAAGCTTCTTCCCGCCCCATCACCGGTAGAAGGACCTCACTTGGGTGCATTTTTTATTTTTTTTTATTTTTTTGCCTGTGGAGGCAGTTTTCCCGGCGTCTTCGTCGTTCCGACAACGCCAGCAATTCCGACCGTCCTCGCTGAGGCGGTGCTTTGTCCCAGCGCCGAGAGGGGCGCTGTTTATCTGTCGGGCTTGCTGTTTCTTACCAACGCTTGTCTTTTCCATTTCGTGATCGCGCATTCGCGCCAGGTAATGTCTGCGGTGGTGGGCGAGGTGCAGAGAGTCGGTGAGCGGCGTAGCCTATACCTCTTTGTCGAAGCCTCCCAGCTCTCCTCCCGGGCCTGCCCTGTAATGTCTTAATACTCGTGCGTTGACAGTTGGGGAGTCTTTCGTCGTCGCTGTCTCTTCAGAAAATTTCTACTCTCGAAACGTACACGTAATCAATTTGAAAGTGTGGTCCGTACGCAGGATTTATCATCACAGAGGGGGTTTATATCTCTGCGGCCGCCTTAATCACTTTGTTCCCTGGCGTATCTCGACGCGAGTGTAAGTGGCCGAAACACTTCTCGCAACAAAAGAGTCCGGATCGGCGTCCACTTCTGTGGAGGTGGGAATCCTGATCTTATCGAAAGCTGGCGGCTGATCAATTCACCCGCCTGCCCGTGGACGCGTCCCAAAGAACTGCGCGGTGGCTCTCCAGGCGCGGCGCCTGCGAGACAAAGGTACTCGCAGGCCTGTACGGAGAAAACCGCTTATAACTGAATCGAGAGGCCCGGCGATGTTTCATGCCGTAATCGAAAATTCCCTCAATTATACCCCAGAAATGCCTATTTCAGGCCCTTGTTGGGACGCGGGTCCGCGGTCGCCGACCGGAAGGAGCAATGACGAGGAGACGGGGAGTTTAAAGGAAAAACAGCAAGAAAAATATATTCACATATTTACATCGTGCAGCAGCGAAATACACGCTACATGCAGAGACATCAAAATGGAGAATGCCGCGAACAAAGGAGACGGGAGCTCTTGAATACAGTCGTGAGCACAGATTCCCGCCCGTTTCGTCCATTCAGGAAGGACTACCTGCCTTTTTGGGCGCTATCTTTGGGAGCGCCCCGGTAGCTGATTGGCCCATACTTGTAGCCTGAGAGAACTCTGCTCTTTCTCTCAATTTCTTGCTCTTGGGCCTCCAGCGTCTGCGATGACGCGCAGGCAGAGACAGACGCAGGCCACAGGTTGGGAGGAAAGGGTGGGTTGGGGGGGGGGGGGGGGGGTACTTCCAGACCGGTGTACCTGCTCTTTGTCAGGCTACGGCGGTTAATTAGCGCCTATGCGCCGAGGCACGCGTTGCAAGTAAGTTCAAAAACACCCTTCTTTCCTGCCGTAGCTTGAACACTCCGTCAGTGTGGGAAAAGTGAGCCAGTTCCTGGTCTGCAAAAAGGGAGAATTCCACGAGTGAACCATCACCGCTGAGGCCAATGCAGGCGAGCTCTGTACGGCAGCAGGTTATTATACGGCCGGTACGTCTCTTGAGAAGCAGCCGGCCTCCTGGAATTTCGTTACTCGCGACGGGAAGCTGGCACGACGCCAGCGCGTGTTTGCCTTTCGAAAGTAATGAGCCTCTCTGTCGTCGGCGGCGGCGGCAGCCTTTGTAATGCAAAACGCCCTCGTCGATTGGTGTAGTAGTAAGCGCGGCGCTTCACGGATGTGCCGTGTCGACGCTGCTCGCGCCTCTGACATTCGCGGTGTGTGATACTCCGCCGGCGAAGATGGCGTCGTTCCAGGACACGCCCATTTATCCTTCTCTCGGGGAGGGGAGTGTTATATGCGACGACCATTGCAGCGCTTTTCGTCGCCTGTTTGTTAACCGGCAATCACGCTCCAAGTCCGCCCCGCCAATTTCACTCTTCGGCCGACGAGCCTGCTATAACAGTCGAGCTTCCCCGTTCCCTCCAGAGGTTCGGCGTTTTTGCCGAGGGGTGCGCGCATTTGGTCGTGTGTGGCTAAATCGCCTCGGCTTTCTTTAATTTGTCGTTCGCGGGCCCCTTTCGACGTATACGCACAAGCGGGCTGCTGCGAGTGCTGCAAATTACGCGCCGTGGTGGTGGGGCTTTTTCTTGCCGTTTCTTCTGGCGCAGAGCCTCATCCCCGTCCTCGCATTTTTTTATTTTTTTTTTAAAGATTATTGCCTTTACTGTTACGTCTCACGATACGAAGCGAGCGCGCACGGGAGCGCGTGCGACTGCCTCCTCCGTTCGGCACCACGCCCTGCCTCGTTCGTTGCCATGGCAAGCGGCCATCCGGGGGAAAGGGGAAGGGGAGGAGGAGAGAAAGAGATTGCATGCTCTTGTTCCCCCCTCAACGAAGCCCGCACCATGGCTCGCATCCCACGGTCCCGCTACACCTCATCCCTCGCTGCCTCTTCTTCCTCGTGTTTTTTCTTTTCTCCTCAGCACTCGGTGGCGTGAATGGGGGAGGTGGGAGTCGGGGTGGAAATAACGGACGGGGGATCCACAGTGGCACGATGGACCCCGGCTCGCGCTGCCTCCTGCAATTGATTTTTTTTTTGTTCCTGCTGTAGTCTGTTTTACTGCGTTGTCTAGCCATTTTTTTTTTTTGTAGTCTTTAATGCTTGGTGCGGGGGAACGTTCGGGGAGGTGGAACGGGCGCTGCTCGTGCCTCTCCGGGATGCGCGCTGTTTCATCTCTCCGGAATGGGCCTCCGAACCCGCGTTCTTCGTGCCTTATAAATGAGCGCCGGCCTGTTATTTGTCGGCGTGTGCTTCGGCGGCCTCGCGAACGGTGTTTTGTTTCTGTTACCTACCTTTTTTTCTTTTTGCACGTAACTTACTTGGTGCAGGCATATGGTGCAGGTTATCGAAGACTGCAGTTAATTTGGAATCGGCGTTTCTCCGTTTTGGCAGTCAGTCGGCTTATCGGAGCGGAAACATCGTTGTGGAAAAACTTTCGCGTGGAATTCTTGTGACTTTGTGCGTTTAACTTGGCAGCGTAAGGTGTAGATGAAGGTAGGGTCGGGGCTCAAATTGGCCGTCCCAGTAGCCCCGTCGCATGTGAACGCATCTGTTTCGTTGGATCCGTTCTCTCCCCTCTAAACGTTGCGTACAGCTCTACTCTGTAACTAACGTCGATGAAAAATTTTGTATGGGCTAGTCGGTGGTTCATCTTAAGGAAGCTAAAAGCAGCGCAAATAAACGGGGACACGAGAGAGACACAACCAACAGGACTGGCGCGGCCAACGCCGAGTTGTCCGCGCGGCAAGTTCGAACGCTTTCCAACCGGGGCTTCTGCGCGTCGCCAGAAGCCCCTCCCGTTGTGCGGCAGCGCTTCGTGCGCCAATACGGCCAATACCCAGCGCACATGGTATACCAGGCGAGAACATTACTTGCAACGCCTTCGTTTCCCCGTCTGCGGATACACGGCCAGTGTACTTGCGTTCCTCTTGGCGCTCGTATACGTGCGCGCGTATGTGTGTGCCGATTCCTTTCGTGAGCGGTTTGCCGGCCCGCCCGAAAACATGCCGGCCGTGGGGGCGGACGGTAGAATAGCGCGCGCCCAAATCGTCGTGGGAAGCAGCGCGCGGCCGGCAGAGGAGCGAGCGCACGCGGGTGCAATTGCTGGGCCGACTCCGTGTCGTCGCATTTCCCGCTGAATCTCCCGACTCGATGGGCGGCGCGCTGGGGCTTGGCGTTGATTCCACTGCCGCCCACCGTGTTCCTCCGCCGAATGTTCGTGTGTGCTTGCGTGTGATGATTAGATATACACAAGAACAAGCATGCTCTTGGAGCAGGCAGCGCGGTGTAATGGTACGCTATGGCCATAGAGTGCACGATGAGGAGTTGGAGGGTCCCCCCCCCCCCCCTCTTCTGCGCTGGCGCAGAAGAGGGGGGGGGGGGGGGACCCGTCTTCTGCGCTGGCGCGGCGCTCGCCGTGGGAAATCACCGGAGCGTGGAAAATTCGCCTCCTCCTCCTCCGCCCACTGGGTTCTTTTTCATTGTTTTGCTTTACCTCGCTTTCTCGCATCTGCAGCAGCAGCCGCTTCCACCTCCCCTTGGGTTCGCCTTGGCCGGCACCGGCCGCTTGCGAGCGCAATTCAATTTGCCGCCCGTCTGTCTCGTGTGCCGAGTAAATATTGAGAGCGTTGTCTGCGCGCCGTCCCCTCCTCTGAGAACTATAGCGCGCTGTATTGGCGGCGACAGCGTCCGCACGTGGTCACTGCGCCGCCGCCGCTGTCTTGATCCATAACGCGACGGCCGGTGGAGCTCTTCGGGATACGTGTGCTTTGCCCCGGGGGGAATTAGAGAGGTGCTTGCACTTTTTTTGATCGCTAAGTCCCCGCCCCCTCCTGTCTTTTGTTTTTGATTATTATTAGTCGCGCTGTCTGCTTGCGTGGAACGGAGTGAGCGAACGCCGCCTCTTTCCGAAAAGTGGCCTTTCTCAATGTTTGCCGTTTCTTCTTGTCGCTTCGGCGTGTTTCCCGTGGCTGGAGCTTAATAATGCCCAGTATTTCCGAGGCGCGCGTCGTGCATTATAAAAAAAGGGCCGCGTCTCTGCGAGTCCGTATTTAAATATTTATCGGCGCAAAAGAAAAAAGAAGACGAAACACATAGGTACAGTCTTTGGCAAAAGTGACAAGGCTGCACAGTTTGCTTCTCAGTCGTATATTAAAGTTGTTATGCCAGCCCTCAAGCTCTCAATCTGTATGGTAAGCAGAACCCCTGTTCTCACCTTCAGATAACTTTTTGATCTTTAGGGAAGCCGTGAGGGCTCTGTTATACGAATAAGAAGCAAGCCATGCAGCCTGGTTACTTTCGGCAAAGACTGTACACTCTAAGAAAAAAAGGTGTGATCTTAGTCTTTTTGGGGGGTAAAACACTTGTCGCTGAGCTGACACCTTTTTGGGGGTAAGGTTACGCTGTTTCTTGGAGACTAAGTATTTATGCTCTCGCACATAGAGTAATGTTACGCTCTAATAGCCTAAACTTGCACTGACATAAGAAGAGTAACTTTAAACCAGTTAGGTATAACATTACGCCTTTCTAAAAGGGGTAAATGTTAGCCTGAGGAAAGCATAAACATATCCTAGCATGCAAGGTGCAAGTTTGCACCTTTAGCAGGTAAATT